>NC_041223.1:52842842-52844224 GCF_002837175.3 Physeter macrocephalus | reverse complement strand
TATGCTAACACATATATATGGAATCTAAGAAAAAAAATGTCATGAAGAGATTAGTGGTAGGATGGGAATAAAACACAGACCTACTAGAGCATGGACTTGAGGACATGGGGAGGGGGAAGGGTAAGCTGTGACGAAGTGAGAGAGTGGCAGGGACATATATGCACTACCAAATGTAAATTAGATAGCTAGTGGGAAGCTGCCGCATAGCACAGGGAGATCACCTCTGTGCTTTGTGACCATGAGAGGGGTGGGATGGGGAGGGTGGGAGGGAGGGAGACGCAAGAGGGAAGAGATATGGGAACATATGTATATGTATAACTGATTCACTTTGTTGTAAAGGAGAAACTAACACACTATTGTAAAACAGTTATACTCCAATAAAGATGTTAAAAAAATTAATTAATTAATTAATTAATAAAATTAGAAATGAAAAAGGAGAAGTTACAGCGGACACGACAGAAATACAAAGCATCATAAGAGACTACTACAAGCAACTCTATGTCAATAAAATGGACAACCTGGAAGAAATGGACAAATGCTTAGAAAGGTATAACCGTCCAAGACTGAACCAGGAAGAAATAGAAAATAGGAACAGACCAATCACAAGTAATGAAATTGAAACTGTGATTTAAAATCTTCCAACAAACAAAAGTCCAGGACCAGATGGCTTCACAGGTGAATTCTATCAAACATTTAGAGAAGAGCTAACACCCATCCTTCTCAAACTCTTCCAAAAAATTGCAGAGGAAGGAACACTCCCAAACTCATTCTATGAGGCCACCATCACCCTGATACCAACACCAGACAAAAATCCTACAAAAAAAAGAAAATTACAGACCAGTATCACTGATGAATATAGATGCAAAAAACCTCAACAAAATACTGGCAAACAGAATCCAACAGCACATTAAAAGGATCATACACCATGATCAAGTGGGATTTACCCCAGGGATGCAAGGATTCTTCAATATACGCAAATCAATCAATGTGATACATAATATTAATAAACTGAAGAATAAACATCATATGATCATCTCAATAGATGCAGAAAAAGCTTTTGACAAAATTCAACACCAATTTATGATAAAAACTTTCCAGAAAGTGGGCATAGAGGGAACCTACTTCAACGTAATAAAGGCCATATACGACCAACCAACAGCAAACATCATTCTCAATGGTGAAAAACTGAAAGCATTTCCTCTAAGATCATGAATGAGACAAGGATGTCCACTCTCGCCACTATTATTCAACATAGTTTTGGAAGTCCTAGTCACGGCAATCAGGGAACAAAAAGTAATAAAAGGAATACAAATTGGAAAAGAAGTAAAACTGTCACTATTTGCAGATGACATGATACTATACATAGAGAATCCTAAAGATGC
>NC_041223.1:52786876-52842689 GCF_002837175.3 Physeter macrocephalus | reverse complement strand
GAAAAGACAACCCTCACAATGGGAGAAAATATTTGCAAATGAATCAACGGACAAAGGATTAATCTCCAAAATATATAAACAGCTCATGCAGCTCAATATTAAAAAACAAACAACCCAATGAAAAATGGGCAGAAGACCTAAATAGACATTTCTCCAAAGAAGACATACAGATGGACAAGAAGCACATTAAAAGATGCTCAACATCATCAGAGAAATGCAAATCAAAACTATAGTGAGGTATCACCTCACACCAGTAAGAATGGGCATTATCAGAAAATCTACAAACAACAAATGCTGGAGAGGGTGTGGAGAAAAGGGTACCCTCTTGCACTCTTGGTGGGAGTGTAAATTGATACAGCCACTATGGAGAACAGTATGGAAGTTCCTTAAAAAACTAAAAATAGAATTACCATATGACCCAGCAATCCCACTACTGGGCATATACCCAGAGAAAACCATAATTCAAAAAGACACATCAACCCCAATGTTCACTGCAGCACCATTTACAATAGCCACATGGAAGCAACCTAAATGCCCATTGACAGACAAATGGATAAAGAAGATGTGGTACATATATACAATGGAATATTACTCAGCCATAAAAAGGAACGAAATTGGGTCATTTGTTGAGACGTGGATGGATCTAGAGACTGTCATACAGAGTCAAGTAAGTCAGAAAGAGAAAAACAAATATCGTATATTAACGCATATATGTGGAACCGAGAAAAATGGTACAGGGCTTCCCTGGTGGCACAATGGTTGAGAATCTGCCTGCTAATTCAGGGCACACGGGTTCAAGCCCTGGTCTGGGAAGATCCTACATGCCGCGGAGCAACTGGGCCCGTGAGCCACAACTACTGAGCCTGCGCATCTGGAGCCTGTGCTCCTCAACAAGAGAGGCCGCGATAGTGAGAGGCCCGTGCAACGCGATGAAAAGTGGCCCCCGCTTGCCACAACTAGAGAAAGCCCTGGCACAAAAAAGAAGACCAACACAGCAAAAATAAGTAAATTAATTAATAAAATCCTACCCCCAACATCTTCTTTAAAAAAAGAAAGAAAAGAAAAATGGTACAGATGAACTGGTTTGCAGGGCGGAAACAGAGACACAGATATAGAGAACAAACGTATGGACCCCAAGGTGGGGAAAGTGGCGGGGGGGTGGTGGTGGGGGGTGCTGGTGGTGGTGGGATGAATTGGGAGATCGGGATTGACATATATACACTAATATGTATAAAATAGATAACTAATAAGAACCTGCTGTATAAAAAAATAAAATTCAAAAAAAAGTAGGTAATGAAATTCTCAACAATAATCAATCTCTGTATAACACTTTACAGTTTAAGAATGATACCCACACTACCTTGTAATTATAATGTTTTACAGGGAATTAACAAATCATCACAGGAAGAATTAATGTATTTTTCAACTTTGTGTGTGTGTGTGTGAAAAACTAATGTGAAAACTATAAAAATTAATTTAAAATTTCAAAACAGCTAACAGAACCTGCAAAATTATATTTGCAAATCTACAATAGTTTTGACTTTGAGAATATATAACTTAGAGTGACAGAATATAAAAGCCTTAACACATAACTCTTAAAGCAAAAAAATACAGACTACTTACTGCCATTGTTTGCCTTGTCAATTTAACCAACACTGTAACTAAGGATCCTACTGTGATGTTGTTGCTATCTTCATCATCCAATACTATAAAAGAAAAATAAATAAATAAAAATCAAGCTCTATGTCAAGGCAAACAGCAAAACTAAACTTATTCAAATCAATCTGGTATTTCAGTATTTCAAACATAGAGTTTTAAACCTACTAAATAAAAAATAACTTATTGACTATCTACTCTGTAAAAAGCTCTCTAGTAGATAGATGGCTTCAACAATGTACTCATTTAATCCTTAAATCAGCTCTATGAAGCATTATTATTATTTCTTTAAAGAAAATACTGAAGTTCAGAAATAAAGTAAAATGCCCAAGTTCACAAAACAGCTATATCGACACTGCCAAGTTTCAAACCCAAGTCTTTTAAAACAAAGTATGTTAGGACTACAACAGCTTTCTCTCACAGTGATATAAAAATAGGATTCTGTCACTCTTAAATTGTGCAATCTTTATACTCACAAGATCTTACCTATATGAACAAATGCGTGCCTGTAAGAATAAAATAATTAAAACTAGTATTCTGAGCAACAGTAAAGATATTTTAAGGCAAGAACTTGAAAATATTATTTATATTAAAAAACACTTTAAAAACATTTTTTGCAATGTTTTTGCAATTGTTTAATTTTTTAAAACCACATTTGCCACATACATCCCCAAAAGTCTAATAATAAAATAAACTTAACTACAAGCCCTTTTAAAACAGAAACCATTCCTAACACATCCTTGTATTCTTGGTCCCACAAGAATGTTTTCACAATGGCAACTTAGCAAATGTCAAAGCTCAGAACAATGTCACAATTAAGGAATGGAGCAGAATAATCTCTAATTCTAATTCTGTCACCATTCTAAGATACTATATTCAGCTCTAAAATGGGAACTCACAGGACAATTATGTAGGTAGAAAAATAAACTCTATTTTTTTTTTCACTCCAAGCAGACATAAAGACAGAAGTCAAGAAAAACACATGAAATGCGGCACAGAGCATGGTGATTTTCAAGATTTAATTAATATAAACAAGTTAGGTTTTAAAAATTAATTTTAGAACTAAGCAGGTTATCTTATACTAACAATAGATATATTTCAAATATCCTTCATTACATCTAGAAATCTCTTTCATTCTTTGAAAAGTTAAGAACTTCTTGAAAGCTAAACTACAGAACAAAAGCATCCTCAAACCTAAGCCCATTAGGTGGATAATAAAAGTAGGGTTCTCAAAATTAATAAGTATACAACATCTTCCATCAGAGCAAATCTGACAGGTAAACTACAGTTCTGCAAAGTCTAATTAAAAGTTATTAAATGAAGTGTTTTGAGGACCTTGAGCCAAATAAACAAAAGCCAATCTATCAAAAGGGAAGCAATGGGAAACCTCCCACTTACCCTGTGATTTTATGTCCATGGTCACATATGGGAAACTCCCAAGGACAGCCATAACCTCTTCATACTTTTCATCTTCAAGGAAGTGCAATAGATTGTGACGATCTGATTCTTTTAAACTCACCAAATCCTGGATAGTCTTAATTTTGTACTAAATTTAAAAAGAGAAAGAAAATAAATCCTGAAGTCATATAACTTTACATAAAAGGAAAATTATTAGCATGTTTACCAAAACAAAATCCAAAAACTTTTAGAAAAATGTTAAGATTATATACATTTCAAAGCAGAAAATACAACTTCACTGCATTTCATGGCCTTTTTCTCCAAGGAAATTTAAATTTAAGAATTTTTTTTATTACAAAGTTAACACACAGCTACTTTTTTTAATTAGAAAAAAATAAAGTTAGAGGAAAAAAATAATAACATTCATATAAACTCTTGACCCAAGCAAGAACGACTGTCATTTGATTTGTTCAGTTTGCAGACCTTTATTTTTAATTTTAATGATAAAAACCTTTAAGAGTATGAATTTATGTCCAAGTAACAGCTGCATGCACCCTTAAGTTTTACTATGCAATACTCTCATTTTTGTTATTTTCTAAATACAGCTATCTGTTATTGCAGTAAAATCTAGCCTGGCTAAATGGATACTCAGGAGAGGGTTTTTTAATTTCTGAGTATTTGGTGCCAGTTATTAATTTTTACTTTCACCGATAGTGATTAGCTCATGAGGCATGTGAAATGCCTTCTTTTGAATTCTGAAGTTTACAATTATGACTTAAAATGTGATCAAATTTATAAGAGTAACACACTTACTCGAAAGGAGAGAACTCTGATGCAAATTTCTAATATATATTTATTAGTTCTACCTTAACACTATCAAATCCAATGTGTATCTTCTGCCTACTTTGTCTAATATCAATATATACAAAGTAATGTTTAAAATCTCCTACCAAAATTACAATTTCATTCCACTTTTTCTTATATTTCCTCAAGTTTTCATTTATATTACATTTCTGAAATATCTTAAGATTCATTATCATAATCTATATACAGATTGTATTTTCTAAATAAGAATTATCTGTATTTGATCTACTTATTTTTTGAATGCTTGATTTTTTTTGTTCATACTCAACCAATAAACTATTGCCCAACCTTTAAGCCACGAATGAAATAAATGGAAAGTATACAGTGCATTTTGACTTAGTACGTTTATTTTTGGCAACATAAAGGACAAAGTGTTGACTGCTAAAATGCACTGACCCCCAAAGTAAACCACTACAGTAGTAAAATATTATAAAACAGCTACCTATTCAAGAAAGTATTAACAAAATCACTTGAGGGATAGTTTTAGAATGTTTAAAACATTGTAAATCGAAGAAGTTCATAGTAACCATTTCTAGAAAAATTTTCATTCATGTTACCTTTAAGTGACAGGACAAACTGCTTAAAACTAATTTTAAAGTAGCAAATTACCTTTTTATGATTAGAAACCCTTCTAAGATTGTCTTCTTCAATGTGAGGGAGCTGCAGAAGGGGAGACTTAAACTGCTGAAGGCCTTGCACAGCCATCTGGGAAAGCTTCATGCAGTTTTCCAGGGATGCCAAAGTTGGAGCACGAAACTCCCTTTCTTAGAAAGAATAGAAGAAAAGCAAAAAGAGGTCTGGACTTTTTATATGTTCAGGAGTACACAATTCATCACAAAAACAAATTCATGTGAACATCCTTAACACCTCAAATTTTAAGATCACAGTGTTGAATTTCCTTTAAAAGTTACTGCGTAAGACACAGAAAATACACAAACTTGGTCAAATGCACATACTGATGTCATGCCAAAAACTGACATCATCCATAACAACAAAACACAACCAGTATCTCTTTTTTAAGGGTCTCTCTTTCCGTTACTGACCATAAATAAACTCCCTCGTTCTTTTTTCCATTATGTAAAAAACACTACATGTCAGATGAATCATCATCACATCACTTAAAGAATTACTTCAAACTCATTGTTAACCTAATTCTAAAACTACTCAGAGGAAGGAAAAGGGTATTTTAAATCTTTGCAAACAATAAAGAACAATAAAACAATGAAAAATTAAATTCAAAAAACATAAGTCACCATAATGAAAAATACAGGAAAGAAATAAGAAAAACCATGAATAAAACTGGGAAAACTGATTCACCTTACAGACAGAATTATACTAAGCACCCAAAAATCGTAAAACTATGAAGTGTAATCTGTATGTGCTTGCAAGAAAAAGTACAACATAATTATGCTTCCTCCTCACCTTCACGGCTCCGGGCCATTATTATTAGTTGGCAGATTACATTAACCATTTCTTGAAGTAGGGCAGGGCATTTTTTCAGCATAAATTGCTGATCTGAAAAACAATAAAACACCTGAAACAAATCATTCTTCTTTTATGATTAAAACATCTTTATCACCTGTAGTCCAAGACGAATGCTAAATTTAAGCTGTCACACAAATTTTTCACATGACCTCAGAATATTACAGGTTGAACACAACAGTTTCTCCTCGGCAGCACTATGTCAAAAATCAATCGGAAAACCCTACCTCAAATTAGATGTTTCAAAGGCAAACTTTTAATATTATGGTCTTGGGCTTTATAAATTACTCCCTACCTTTTTTTTTGGAAATAGCCTTAATCTTAATCATAATCTTACTAATTTAAGAACTTCAAAATTCTTCTTCTTGTGTACCTAAATTCCTATAAGTATAATTATGGATAGGTCCAAAGACTAAGACTGAGAATAAATGTCAACTAAATGGAGAGAGGAGGATAGGAGGAGGAGGAGGGAGACAGACACTTTCATTTATACTGCATATAATAATAGTTAACCGTTAAGATCATCCACTGGGGTTGGTACTCAACCTAAAAAAATATCTGTTCCCTGTTTCTTAGATAATTGGTAAAAATGGAGATGGTTTCATATCTGTACAAAACATTAGGAACAGAATTACTGGTTAAATTGCAACTTCAATAAACAAAGCCTAAATAGCGCTCCTTGATTCCATAAGCAGCCTATCCTATCATTAATCACTGAGCATCAACTGACCTTGTTTTGAAATGCATTTGATTGCATTATTGGCTTAAAGTGGGGCGGGGGCAGAGGGTTGGTTCATTCAGAAAGAAAATTCCCTAAGGATAATAACTTTCTTTTAAAACTTCCAATTGAAATAATGCAAGTGAAAAGAGATGACACTCAAATTCATGACATCCCTGGAAACACCACTGTCCCAATCCACTGCTTTTCTTTTAAGTAGACTAGATGGCTTCAAGTACTTATGAAGCTTTAAATAAAGATTAAACAGACACTTTATTGGTAACTACTGCTGGAGTATGATGGTGGTACCGGTGGCAGTGACCGAGACATCTGTTGTGAAAATCCATTTTTTTCATGCCCCAAAAGGCTTACAAAATCCTTTTTCAAAAGTCATCAGGAACTATTGTATAATCTGCAACTGACTTAACATTTTTCATAGAGAGTATTCTCTCACCTTGAAACACAACATTTTAACATTGGCCAAAACATCTGACTTACTAATACCTTCAAAGAATTTGTGAAGTAATTATGTACGTAGCATACAGATTTGTCTTTAAAAGGTCCTTGAGTAATTATCTGATTGAGCAAAAAAGAACAGTGACAAAAAAACACTGCACCATAAGGTCTAATTAAATCCACCTCTTCTGTACCACTAAAACCCTACAGATATTAGAATCACAAATACCTTCTTCAAGGGTCTCAGGAATTTTCATTCTAGCAAGATGAGACAGTAAAAGAACTCTGGCCTTCAGGCTATATGGGCAGGTAAGTGGCGGCTCATTCTTCTTTAAATTAATGCTGCCAATTTCTCTGATTAGCTAGAGTAAATAAAATAATTATTTTAAAATGTATACTTAAAAAAGCATTAACTTTATATACTTAAATGTTTATCAAGGAATTTGGGAGACAGGCCTAACCTGAGGTATTAGAATATTATCTGTTGGTCTGCTCGTGGCATCCTTGTTATACTGAGGATCAAATTCAGAGGCTCCAGCCAAGACCATGATAAGACCTAAGAAAACAAAAGAAATATGAAGAAAAATAAATTTGCTCACCCATTAATCTGCCTCCCATGATACTTGATTAATCCTAGAGTGAGGCAGTTTTCCAATCACACACAATGCTAAAATCATCTGAACTCCACTATCAATAAGCATTAATCTCTCTCATAACAAAAGAAACGTCTCACTTTTTAAAATGTGTGCAATATTACCTATCACAAGTAAATAGAAATACACATCAAATTAAGGGCCCAGAAGCAACTAGGTGCATTAAAATCACTACAAATAGCATCTGTTTCTAGACCTAAGCATGTGTTCCACAGAAATTTATAGCAGGAAGTATTCTATGTGATGTTACTGCTTTGTTTAAAAAAAAAAAAAAAAAAAAAAAAAGGTGGGGGGGACTCCATGGCTAAATAAAGCTGAGAAATAAGAGTTAAAAAGAGTTTCAGGTTTCTTCACTTCATGACTCCTCAGAGCCTTGAGTAAACTAAAATATACTGTAATTTGAAGAAATTTTTATTATGGAACCCTGGAGGGTTTTGTAGGAATAGTGTTCCTTGAAATACACATGATGTGAGGTCACATATATTAGTGTTACTCTCGTTGGCCTATACAAGTTCTTTAATGACTGGCACTATAGTCATCAATCTTACCTTACAGCAGAAAATACATGCAACATCCTCACAAAAAGCAGGACAGTACAGAGGTTAAGTGCATAGCTGAATGACCTAGAACAATATTCTTCACCTCTCTGTGGGCCTCAGTTTCTTCATATGTGCCTGACACACAGTCAGCATAGTAATGTGTGTGAGCTATTACTATTACTACCCTCAAATGTTTGAATGAAAACAACTAAGACAGCTATATAAATGGTGCCAATGCTAAAACCAAGGATATATAACCAAACCCACCAGCTAAACAAAGCTTTTCTGATAGAATTAATTGTGTAAGGCCAAGTACCATCCTCAGAAATGAAATAGAAATCAAGATCACTGATCCAAAAGACACATTAAAACAGGTTACAAACATGAAACAGTTTCATAAGGGAGAATGTTTATATATTAATATTTCGATCCAGCGTAAGGAAGAGTCATACATGTACATAAGGGAAGGTAACATTCACTCATTCCTCAGAAATAAAAGATCTGCTCATTCTTCAGAAATGTAAGATCAGCTCACACAGTCATATGATCCTGAGGAATCTCTTTCTCACTACCAAGAAAGTTGGTAAAATTGGAAAATATGAAATACGAAAAAGTCCACTCAGGTTTTGGAACAAAAATGCATCCTCCAGTGAGGCACAATTTAAAACTTACTTTTTTTTTTTTTAAGGAAGGGAAGGGAAATGTGTATGATTTCCACAGAGCAGTGATTCTGAAAGGCAACACTATATATTCCAGGGATAAAATTTATAATGTTAGCTTTATGGGATTCAAAGAAAGTTATTTAGGATGGTACTTTTTTTCATAATAAATTTTGAAATAAGACTCTGGGAATGAAATATTCTGGCAGTTTTCTTTTAACACACCCAAGACCTCTACATACTTTACACGATTAACACAGTATAATGTACTGATTTAGGGCTTGGGAACCACATTACCTGAGTTCCATCCTAGCTCTGTCACTTACTGTGTATTCTTGGGCTCAGTTTCTTCATCTATAAAATGTGCTTAAAAACAGCACTTATTTATGGGGGCATACAAAGATTAAATGAGTTAATACATGCATAGTGGCTAACAATGCCTGGCAATGATAAATACTCAAGAAATGTTAGCTGGTATTATTACAAAATTAGCCCACAAGAAGTTTTACCATAAAATTTCTGGAGGGAAAAAAATATGTATTGATATATACATATAGCTGAGTAAAACGGGAATAACAGAACTACAGATTAAGACATATGATAAAGGGTGTTAGCATTTTCCTCCAGCTTTAGCTATAATGAACTGAATATCCCTAAAACTATTAAATGGAATTTCTCCAGTTGAATATATATCAACTCTACATAAATGACTCAAAAAATAATCTAATATCACAGTTACTTAAATTTACTTACGTTTCATATCCATATTTCGGGTTTTATAAACAAAGTATGTATAAATTTGTGTTGTGCGTATTAGAATCTGGTCTCCACTATAGCGTATTGAGCGATACCACCAAGAGCCCTAAAGCGCAAAATTAAACCAGAAATAAAGCATAAAAACCATGATAAATGTTAACTTTGATACAGAATGGTCAAATTTTCTAAATGTTCATAAACCAATAAAAAGACCTGCTCTTTAGAACAAATGCCTTTGTTACATATTTCAAATGATTTATTTGGTAAATATTTATGCTGCCTGAGGCCTAAACACCAACCTACCTCAGTACATATATATGATTAAAACATTTAAGTTTCAGCTAGAAATTGTTTAAAGACAAAATAGGAATGGAACAACCCACTGCTATAAGCAACAAGCTGGTTCCTCACACATAGCATGTCTTCAATAAATATTTGACAAATAAGCGTAGGAGCAATTTTATAGTTGATATACTACTTTCATTCACATTATTGCACACAAGTGGATTCTCACACAACAATCCTATGAAGAAGGCAAGACAGGTTAATTGTTAGCCTCACTATGGGACCCATAGGAACCGTAAGATCAGTAAGAACACCACCAGTCATGAGAGTAATAAACAATAAAATCATAAACTTTATGGTACCTCCATATTGAGGTACTATGCAACTGTTTTTAAAAATGAGGTTGTTCTACATGTTGTACCCCTATATGAAGCAAAAAAAGTCACAGTACAATACATATAGTAAGATCACATTTCTTTTTTAAATGTGCACATGTATATATACATAATGCATAGAAAAATATCTGAAAAGGAAGCAAACTTAGCAGTGATTATCTCTGACAGAGAAATGGAGTTGGGGGAGGTGGTAATGGAAGATTTTCATTTTAAATTCTAAATACATCTGTACTATCTCATTTGTGTGTAATTTTTGGATCAGGAGGAGATTCATTTTAACATACTAAAGAGATGTCACCTTTAGAAGACCTTTAAAGTATAATCAAATATAAGATTCTTAAAATTCAAGGATTAATGGATTATATTCTAATACAAATTACAATCTTATAAGGAGGCTCCAAAGTATGCACCAATTCCCTTCCCTAAAAAAATGTTAATAAAAAGAGCTGGAACTTACCACAACAACTGGAAGGATAACCATGAATGCCAATCCATATACAAGTAAAACCTTGAATTGAAAAGGAAAGAAAAAATGATGGCCTTCATCAGGTAAATTATGACAACATCCATGAACACTTATTTTGAGGCTTACATGGGGGAGGCACTATTAAAAGCACTCCTCATGCAGTACTTCATTTAATCCTTATTTTCAAACTCTAAGAGGAAGGTACCATTATTATTTTCCTTTTGCAGATAGGGAACCTGAAGCATATATAGTCATCCCTCGGTATCCATGGGGAACTGGTTTTAAGGCCCCCAAGGATACCAAAATTCAGGGATGCTCAAGTCCTTTATACAAAATGGTGATAAAAGAATAGGGCCTCTTTATCCATGGATGCAAAACATGTCGAAAGGGAGGGCCAACTTCAGCTGACCCTTGAACAATGTGGGGCTTGGCTCCCCGACCTCCTTGCAGTAGAAAATCCACCTCTAACTTCAGAGTTGGCCCCCCATTACCTGTGGTTCTGCATCCTCAGATTCAACCAATCATGGATTGTGCAGTACTGTAGTCCGTATTTATCAAAAAAATCCACGTATTAAGTGGACCCACACAGTTCAAGCCCCTGTTGTCCAAGGGTCAACTGTATTATATATCCACACCTTGGCAAGTAGTTAGTGCCTTGGAAATAAATGGTAGAAGCTGGTTTCTTTGCCTAAATATCAAACAGAACACATAATGTTCTGTTTGCAAGTAATTTCTATCTATTGGTCTTAGATTTCTGTCCTACTGCTTGATCCTAAATCTGGTAGCTAACTATCTTTTCTCTTCTCTAGTATTCCCTGAATAACCCTAAGCATAATAAACATGCTTATATACAGCAACTATATACCCTGGAAAATAACATGTAAATAAATAGCCATAAAATAATACTAAATAGCCATTTACAAAACAAAACATGGATTTTTTTTATTGCTTCAAAGATAGCTCCTAGATAATTATTTTCAAGAAAGGAGAAGTAGGGAATTCCTGAACAATAGGTTAGGATAATTCCTGATGTTTTAAGAGTTGCAGCCTCTATTATGGACTGAAGCCTGATATCCTACTGTCTCCTGAAGTACCATATATAATATATATCATTATGTTAGCACACATTAAAATTAATTTAGCCTGGGTAAATGTGGAATAAAAGATAACTTAAATTTTAAGCGCTACTTAAGATAAATGTAGATACCATAAAAAAACAGTGGTTCCCTAAACCAAGGGTAGGACCCAATCTGAAACCACCTCCACAAGAAATCACCACAACTGTAAGGAATTCCTTAAACAGTGCAGGGGGGAACCCTACACTAGAACACACTGCCCCAAACCAACAACCTAATAATAGGAACCGAATCTTTTCTCCATTATGCAAAAACAGTTTTCACAATACACAGTTAAATTGAAAACAGCATATCAGTATTTTCTTTGTAAAGCTCTCTTTATATTATCAAGATATATAGAACACATTATAGTGTCTTATTTAAATGTACTCACCAAAATTGAATTTTTCTGGTCAACTATCCAAGCTGGCAGGGCAATTCCAAAGCTCGTGGCTAAAATAGGAAGAATATTTTTGAAGAGTCTCCATTTCCAGTTTTATTTCTTTATATCCCCAAATTCTGTCTCCCCTACCCCCTCCAAAAAAGCTTTAAGATTATCTTATTATGTGTTTCCATTATACAAAAGTTGATGGACATGGTTTATATTTGAAATTTAAAATTTTTCCAGAAGTAAAAAAATTCTAAGTACGTGAATTCTTTCTTCCCAGAACACTTAAATTCTTTTATATGTCCTGAGTTTATGTAAACACTATGAATATATGAGAAAATGTTTAGTCAGTAAAGAAAAACAGATTTTTTTCATCCAATTTTTATCAACTACTAACTGGAAATGAAGAATAATAACAGTGACTACTTTCCTCATCAAATCAATCAAAGTTCTGTCTTTCAAACCAATCTCTAGAAAGAAGAATAAAGTAAAAATTAATTAAAGGGAACTCAATTTACATATTTGTTTAATTCCTTGTGGTTGTAATTTTCCTATTCACAAACTAAAAAAATCAAAACATTCTTTTCAATCTAGTTAACATTTTTATAATATACACATATCATAACCCCAGTATTTTTTTTTTTTTTTTTTTTTGCGTTACGCGGGCCTCTCACTGTTGTGGCCTCTCCCGTTGCGGAGCACAGGCTCAGCGGCCATGGCTCACGGGCCCAGCCGCTCCACGGCATATGGGATCTTCCCAGACCGGGGCACGAACCCGTGTCCCCTGCATCGGCAGGCGGACTCTCAACCACTGTGCCACCAGGGAAGCCCCCAAGTATTTTTTAATCATCATTTACCACACCTTGAGGCCCATCTGGATTTCCAAACTCTTCCCAATTTTTCCGGGACTCTTCATCAGTTAAACTAGCATAAAAGGAACAAAGGTGCAAAATTAGAAAGCCACATCTAAAAAATAATTACTCATATACACAAACTCCATTAACTAACCAACTCACTTCTTAAAGATAATTTCAGAGAATCAAGAAAAGAACTCTCTGAAATCAGAAAAAAAGGGGGAGAGGAAAATAAATTCAGCATTAACAGAAAATGCTAACTATTGAGCCCAGATACAAATTCCTAGTTGGCCCATGGGTTCTCGGATTTAGCCAGTTCAAGCCAGAAGATGCAACTTTAAAGGTTACTACATTTTCTAAGGAGGCAGGGAGGATTATAGGTTACTTTTAAAAATTTTATACACTCAGATAGTTCCCAAAATTTCTTCAATGGGCATGTTTTTACTTTAATAATGATATATATCTATTTTTTAAATATAAACTTAATACATGATTAATAATAATCCCTCCAAAACTGGCACCACATTCTCAAAGAAAAAAATAATTAATAACACCTATAAAATTCCACTGCTTTGGAAAAGGTCATTTGCATTGTGCTAAGATCACAATTTTCTCCTAAGCCAACTTCCAGCAAGACCAGGAAAATATCTGCTAAAGCAACAGCTTCTTAACCCAAGCAATATGGAAGTGACAGTGATTTTTTAAACACCTAAACATAAATATAACCCCTGACCTGGGCAATGGCTCAAGGCACAGGGTGAAAGTAGTTTTATTCCAAGTCCCAGTATAGATGTTAAAAAAAAAAAAAAAAATTAAAAGAAAATTTCAATTCCTTCAAAAACTTTACAATGCTGTTAAGGAGACAAGGCAGACACATACACACAAAATGACCAATAACATAATAAGGAAGGCATTCTTGCAGACCAATTGGCAAAAGATTATGCTTATGTCCAAATCTAATTTTAGCCATATTTCTATTTCCCAGAACATATGCACTTAAGATACAATGAATTTTCTATTCAACAAAGCTCCAATTGAGAGAGAGAATGCAGAAGTACCTTAATAAAATTGCAAAATTGTTCAATGATTTGAAAATATTTTTAAACTTATCAATTTGGTCATTTATGAAAACAAGAACCTTGATGTATTTACTCCTTATTCAACTATAACTCCACTTACAATGTTTGACCTAAGGCTGCAGTAAAATACAGGAGCCAATGAAAGGCATTATTAGAGAGACTGCAAGTTAATAAGGAGTGGTGCTAAGATTCCTTTCTGCTAAGGGAGGGATGTTTTTCAAAAACTTTTGCCTTTGTTTCCCTGTACAATTTTCCACCCCACCCAGAGCTTTAGCTATTGTTTCTTTCAATTTTCTGTCTCCTAATCAGAGTCTTTTCCCCAAAATAATTATCTCTGTCCCCTCTTGACTTTCTAATGATGGAAGCATCATAAACTGTTCTCTTCTCTATGCAATGCCCTTAGGTTTTGCAAAATAAAGCACAGCTCTCATCAGAGAAGCACTTGATTTTTCAACCTGCATACACACCTGATTAAAATTCCATTAACTCATTCATTAAACCATTTGTACAACTGTTGTGTAACCATCCTGTATACTCAAAGGAATTATCCATTTTTTAAAAAGTCAGTGTAAGAAAGCAACTGATTTTTGGCTACTTATTAGTGCTTCAGTATCCATTCCTAAGACTTAGGGTACTTAAAAGCTATGTGATTTCAGTATAATTTATATATAACAAGCTTAAACAACACCAATGGTGCTAACATAATTTTTTTTAATTCAATGAGCATAAAGTTTCCTAAACATGATTATACCCCTTGACTTTGGGGGTGGGAGGTTATATCATAGATCCTATTAGGAATCTAATGAAACCTATGCCCCTCCTGCCCTGGAAAAAAATGTGCCCTGCACATTTACAAACACACATAAATTCTGTATACAGTTTCAGGGACCTCAGTTTATAAATCCTAACCCAGAGAATGCTTTCACTAAATTATATGTGAGGGGCCTGAGTTGGCTATGTAGAGCTAAGTTACATACTCATATGTAAGAACACATGAAAACATACTTTTTAAAAATCAAAATATCTTTAAGGATGTAAATCATGCTGCCCACTCGTTATAAAGTAGTTTAAACATAGGTTTTATACCCAAAAGCAAAATCCCAACTATATCCAGAAGAATGAATCAGATATCAATAGTTGGTGTAACTCCTCAAAAATAACCATACCACCTTTCCTTTAAGTTACAATCTGGTCTGAAGAAACAGGAATGACCCAGCTTGTTTATTATAGTGAGTGAATAAGGGAAGAGAAACTAGCCTGAATAACCAAGGCAAATTCTGAAAAACTTTGCAGATCATGCAGTTTTTTATAACTGCTTTATACAAGTTGCTTGAATTACATAACTTAGGCTGGTAGAGTTATACACAAGATAGCAGCTTCAATCACTCAGAATCTATATTCAGTAAAATGTACCCTTTTAACTAATCTAGCTATACTTGTACAAGTTACAATAACTCAAAGTTCTGGGTCCCATAATCATTTTACTTCTTATTTGTCTGATAGACCATTAACTATTTAAGACATTTTACATACAAAACATTCTACATCTTGAACATGTAACGGAGTTAAAACCAAAGGCCACATATTATTCTTCTGTACTTCTTAGAATAGTGACCATACATCAGAGTCAGATTTCCAGTAACCTGAGAACAAAATCATGAACTTGAAAGTGTTACAATACCTGAAAACTCAGGGGGGAAAAAAAAATAACTGTACCAAAAGCACTAAAATTAAAACTACTAATTATTTTGGGGAAAAGAATCTGATTAGAAGACAGAAAGTTGAAAGAAACAATAGCTGAAGCTCTGGGTGGGGTGGACAATTGTACGGGGAAACCAAGGCTATCTGACTTCCTCTGGAAATCTTCAGTTCTTCTTAAATTACCTGAAGACAGCAAATAAGGCACTGCAATACTTGTGCAACAAGGGTAAATGCTTAAAGGAGACATACTGAAAAAAGGGGAAAAGGAGACATCAACTGAAAGACAGCAATCTGGAGGACGTCTGCTGTGTAGAAAAGAAAATGTAGTGTACACTTCAGAAGCTCCTGAAAGTATTGCTTTATTACAGAATCATATTCATATAGATAACAAGCAATCCACAAAGGGGGGGGGGGGGCGGGCTAGGCGGAGAGGAGACATGGTCAATATACTTTTATTAAGCACAAAAATGCGTAAGATGATATTTCCCAAACTTTTGTCATTCACATTCCACTTTCACAGCCTGCTATTATATCTGCATATCCTATTATTTACTTATATTTTTTAAGTTAGCTTACAAAATTATATACATCACCGAGTGCTCAAAAAACAGATAACATCTTGTCTGTATTTTACTCTTTAATTCAATATAAGAGCTGTGTGGGATATATCTATGATTCCTGAAGAGTCCAGCTAACTTTTTAACTCTTGTAATATTAATACTCAAGGAATTACTTCAAATTTTATATACCCTATCCTGTTTCCCCAAAATTAAACTCATCTTTAGTTTATAGTTTAAATGAGACAAGCTACAAGCCAAAATAAAAGAAATAGATCTAGCCTAACAAAAAGCCTAGAAATGAAAACAAGGTGCAAGTATATCTCTTCTAATCAGGATGCTTTGAAAATAGCTCAATTAACACATCATTTATTACTTAATTTAACCAACTTACATGGCAAAAGCACTACTGTAAGTTACTTAAAATTAAGGTTTGGCTAAATTAACACTTCAGGGTTGCCAAGTAGTTCCATAAATGATAGACTCAACATATGAGGCACTTAATAAAAGTGTATGACAACTATTTTATTACTACTTTATTCAAATAGAAAACTATCTTTACCACTCTTAAAAATGTGTAACGGGTCCTATAATACTTACGCTGCATAAGCTTTTGCTATCCTCATGAACATAACTTCATCACCTCCTTTATCTGGATGATACTTAAGTGACAGCAAACGATACTGTTTCTTAATTTCTGCTACTGTTGCCCCCTAAAAGAAAAGGCTTTGTTTTAGTAAAAATAAGCACAATGCTGTAAAAACATAATCCATCCCACTTTGAACTTAAAATATTGAACTACTCAATATTTTCAGAAACAGAAAATGAAGTTTTCATCCTATATATACCTTGTCCTATAAATTTCACCCACATATTTTTTAAATAAAAATATTCATTTTGTCCAATATATTTTATTTTATTGAGCACCTAGTATGTGCCACTCAGTACCCCAGGCACCGACGATTTGCGACTGATACTATATAATGCCATTTAAATAAAATAAAATGATAGTGACATTTAAATATCAAAGAATGATCACAGTAAATTAAGTCTGGCTGAAAAAAACTCAAATCAAAGGTTAACTTCCTTTCTAAGAAAAAAATCTGAAGAATTTCTGGTTTTACCTGCTTGTCAATATTTTAATATCAAGTAAATACTTAGTAAGTTTACCTTAGTTGTTTCCTAATTAGATTCAATTTCTATGAATAAATTTTTCACATTGATTTTTTTTATGGCATTAAATTGCCCCCAAACCTTTTAATCTTAAAAAATCTCTCTTGATGACCATGATCATCACAATAAGAAAACTCAGATGATATGCAAACTTTTCTTCTACAAAGCAGAGAACTAGAAGATAAACACACTCCTTACTGTGTATCATATGAATCTCTGGATCAAGCCATCTACTGAGGAGAGACTAGAGGTAAAAAAAAAAAAAAAGTAGTATGGGGGAAAAAATGGAAAGGGCACTAGATTCACCTTGGTTACTAAGAAGTTATGGGACCCCAGACAAAACACAAATTTTCCAGGCCTCATTTTCTCCATGACAAAAAAAAGGCTAGATGATCTCTAGAATTCATTTCAGTTCTCACTTTCCACTGATTAACTTAAAAGACCAATTTTCTACTGGGACCCATCACTAAAGTTCAATCAAGAAAGTCAGCTAACAGGTACACTCAAGATTAACCTGAATTTCTGCGACAAAGACACCAACACACTGCCTTAGTGTCAACTAACACAGGGTCCCATCCAACTAACATAAATAAACCCCTTGCTTCTAACTTTGCATTAAACCAACCTTAGAAATGTCTTTAAAAAATATACTAACTTCTCATCTCATCTTCAGATATTTTTACATTTTAGCAGTTACAAACCAACCCTTAATAGGATGGCAGTCAACATCTGTGGCTTAAAAAACATACATGCATTAGAATAATAATGGATTAGGTATCTTTTTTAACTGACCAGAGTCTGATTTCTTTAGGCACAGCTCAATTTCTTTTAGGCTGTGGGCCCAGAGTATTTTCAAGGGACTATATAAAAGACTACTTACAGGATCCAAATTTAATACTTCATAAGGATTGTATTCTTGATATTCTCGGTCTGTTTTGGAAACTTTGTATGTAAGGAATAATAACAATGCCCATCCTGCAAGCAGAACTATTTTCCTGTTTAGAAAAAAGATAAGTGAGTAGAAAGAAATACAACTATACGGTTTTCCTTTAAGATTCTAAAGACACTATGGCAAGGCACAAAACAATCTTAAGTAGTCTCATGTCACTGTGCTATTGACTCAAATTCTATAACCACTGGGTTGTAAGACACAATAAGGACAGCATCTTTTTTCACCTTTGAATTCTCTAGAATCTAGCAGTGCCTGGCATATAATATTCTCTCAGTTACTATTTGCAGAATTTTAAGTAAGAAGTTAATGTACTCATTAACTTATTGGATCCATTCCATTAGATCAAAATATATTAATACTTAGTATTCAGTTAAACATTTAATGTAAAAAAGAATTGCTCTTGACCTTGTAATTACACTTTTAGTAAGATAAACTATGAAAAATAATGGGTCAATTGTGCAAAGATGAATAAGTAGCCTTGTTTATAACAGTAAAAATTTGGAAACAACCTTAATGTCCATTTATAAGGAACTAATTAAATAAACCATTTATAGGAGACTAATTAAATAAACCAAGATATAGCCACACAATAGAATATTTTTAGCTAACAGATATAGAAAGACGTGCATAACAAGTTAAAAAAAGATATAAAAGAACATATAGTTTGAAAAAAAAGTAATTTCTTTTCTCTTCAATATGTTCTATTTAGTAAAAATATTTAAAAGATTGATATTACCAGTGTTGGAGAGGCTAAGGTAAAAAGGAGCTCTCATACATTCTACACTCTGAAGGAATATCTGGCAATAAGGTTATCAAAAGCCCTAAAGAAGTATATACCTTTTTAAATACCATCTATTCCACTTCAAGAAATTTAGAAGGAAATAAACTAAAATTAAGTTTATAATGTATAAAAGGGTGGCTACAGGTATAATTAATAGCTGAAAACACACACACATAAATGTCCATCAACAGAATACTGAACAGATAAATAACAGTATATCCATAGAGAGATACTATCTAGACACTAAAAATATTTGCTGTGAAAGATTATCTACCTTGTAATGTTAAATTAGAAAAACAGCTTTCAAAGCTGTATGTATAATATAATCCTATTCTTTGTAAATAAAAGTTTATTATAAGTAAAAATATAGAAGGTAAATCATCTTAATGGTGGTTATCTTTAATGATGAAATTGAATAATTTTTTTATACCTTTTGTATCACAATTTGTTACATTAGGTAGGAACTGTTAAACAAAGACATAAATGAATCATAGGAGACCTAGTCAAACAAAACTGAAGTGACCTATTTTCAAATACAGAAAGAAAACATTCCGTGTGTTTAAGTTCTCTTGATAGGAACTTAGCTTAACCGTGTTTATTTGGAGTTTCCAGGATCCAGTTCCAACCTACCTCCTTACTTTTATCACCCTAGTATTTCAAACAAAATAAATCCCCATATCCCACAGTTCCCTAAGCTTTTCCCACCATTATGCTTTTGCTCTCTTGGGTCTTTCAACCTAGAATTCCCATTCCGCATTGCTTCATATCCAAACTATATTCATCCTTCAAGACTCAACTCAAATTATCTATCCTCCAAGAAGCAATCCTTAACCCCTGTTAAGATGATCAATGGGGAGACCATGGTTACAGTCACAAAGAAGCACAAACCATGACCTTCCTCCTCTGGCTCGTTGCAAACTCCTTGAGCACGTGGACAGGATCTTATTCAGTTCTGACTAACCTCAGAGTAACAGAGATGGCACTCAGATGCAAATTTCTTTCTATCTGGCCAAATTAATGCTCTAAACCTTATTAAGGGCATAATACTGCAAGCTGCTTTCCATACTATCTGTATGCCCAAACACGAAGAGAGAGGCCTACCTGGAATACTCCCACTTTTACCTGGCTATCTAGGGAGAGGTAGTTAAGAACATAGGCTCTGGAGCAAAAACTACCTGAAGTCAAATCCCAACTTTACCACTTATTAACTGAGAGATCTTGGCAAGCTGCTTAGCCTTTTACAATTCAATTTCCAACTTTTAGGGTGGGTTTGAGAATTAAATAAGATTAGGTATGTAAAGCCCCTAAAAGGTGCCTCACAGATAGTAAACAACCAATTCATGGCAGCTATTTGCTGTTATTAGTAACTCTTACCCAAGTCTCAGCTTTCAACTAGGACCTCACTTACTCAAGGAAATCTTCTCTATCTCATGCCAGTTAAGAGCACTCCCTCTGTTCTTTCATGGCACACCCTCCCCGCCCCTTACAACCCTTACCAAACTCTATTATCATCACTTGTTTACTTGTTAGTATTTGTTACTCACGGTATATCAGCACCTAGTATAATACCTGACACATACATAGCACACAATAACTACTTATTTTATGAATAATGAAAATAATTTAAAACAGTAACTTTTGACTCAAACCCAAAGTTTGCTAATACCCTCAATATGCTAAAGAACACTTGAAAATATATTTTATTTCCACACAAACTTAGTAACTCCACATTTTGTTTTGTGAACTTCCCCAAAAGGCTACAAAGCTCAAAAAACAAAGATAAAAGTAAAATTGAAAACCACTAAAGTAAAATTTTAAAGCAAACAAGGGTAGAAGAGAAAGGGAACAAAACACCTAAAACACACTACACCCTGTGTTAAATGCTCTTCATGTAGCATCTAGCTCTCTGAGCCAAAGAATAAAGGGAGGAGAGAAGAGGTTCATGACAGAATCCCCAGGCTGATGAAAACTACCACAACTAATAAAACCACGCTCTAATTTCCTGAGAGCCAAACCAAAGGTAGAAACATAACAGATTACATCATGCTCTGTGCCCAATTTTTTAAAAACATGTTTGGTTTCTCTGAAAAGACAAACATTTTCCCTACATACAGCTTCAGTAATTAAGTTGAGGTCCTGTGTTTTTTCTTTTAAGCAACTTCCAGAAATTACAGTATTACACAATGACTACTTAATTTTGAAAGAATGCTTCAAGGTTAAGTAGCAAAAAGGTTTTGATGGTTCCTGACCTTATGTGAAATTTTACCAGTATTATTTAATTCTTCCTTATTTAAACATCCATTAATCTGTACTTCTATTTAAGTAAATCTCTTTACTAATTATTAAAGAGAACATCACAAAGTTGGGTTTTTTTTCTTGAAAACTGAGGTTCAGATACCCACAATGTGTTGACCAAAGCCCAAAACAGAAGAGACTGGAAAGCCAAAAACATCTGCCTTGCTGCCTCATAAAAGTTTAATTTAAAACGAGAAGCAAGGACTTCCCTGGTGGCGTAGTGGTTAAGAATCCACCTGCCAAAGCACAGGACATGGGTTCGAGCCCTGGTCTGGGAAGATCCACATGCCGTGGAGCAACTAAGCCCATGAGCCACAACCACTGAGCCTGCGCTCTAGAGCCCGCAAGCCACAACTACTGTGTCGCGTGCCACAACTACTAAAGCCCGCGTGCCTAGAGACCATGCTCTGCAACAAGAGAAGCCACTGAATGAGAAGCCCGCGCACCGCAACGAAGAGTAGCCCCTGCTTGCCACAACTAGAGAAAAGCCCGCGTGAGCAATGAAGACCCAACACAGCCAAAAAAATAATAAATTAAATAAATAAATTTAAAAAACAAAACAAAAAATGAGAAGCAATAGCAAGGAATACATAGTGAACATGAAACTACTCTTGTAAACACTAATTTTGCCTTTTAGTTTCACACCATTGAAGAACTCTTAACACCAAAGCTAAGATTTCCCTCCCTCTACAAAGAGGAGGGAACTAAACCAGGCACATAAGTTGAAAACTATCATCATCATTTAAACCAATTTTTAAAAATAACTGGATCCACTTTTACTAATTTCCTCTGCTAGGTCTTGCCCTCCTATCTACTGGATAGATATATGTAAGTAATTCACAGGATACAGTCCTCCAATAATGGCAGCTCTTTCACTTCCCCTCAGTTTTATCTGTTACCTGTAAATTGATGACTTAGGGTGAAGGTCCAAAGCCCAGGCTAACCAGCATACCCCACAGCCTCAAAAAATCAGACACCTACTCTAATTAAACATGCTAATGGCCTGTTTAAGCAGATGGCCCTGCAAAAATAAAGGGTAACTAGGTCCCTACTCCACCACTTCTTGCTGCAGGAACTTGGTCAAGTTACCTCATCTTCTTAGTCTCAGCTTCCTCATCTGAGAAAAAGCAAAAATATCTACCTTGAAGTTAACATAAAACTAATGAGATAACGTATAAAATCCTAGCACAGCACCTGGCACACAGTATGTGCTCAAAAACTTCAATCACCATGAAATGCAAACTTGAGCCTGTCATCTCCGTGCTTTCAATAACCTTTTAAAGATTCCTCCATAGTCTTTAAGACAAAATTCAAATCCTGACACAAGATCTTCCTTCAAGATTTGACTTCTCTTTCTCCCCTCCTCCAAGTCAGAAGTACATTCTCTCTCTTTTGAACTTCTAAACCACTCTGTTCAGACTGTTTTCAAATTTACTAATCACATCTTACTCCTACTAAGGTTACAATTTCTTTACAAACACGTTTTTATTCATCATTATACCCCTATTTTATATGATACCTAGCAAAGGGTAAGCACTAAGTATGTTTTTTATTGAAATCAATTACTTACTTTACTGTAGGAATAATATTTGGCTGAGGTTTTAATAACCGTAAACGATACCACATACATCTTCCATATACTTTTCTGATATTCTTTAATCGATTTTGCTCTGTCAAAAAAAAGAAAAATAAGGTGATAAGTTCAACGATTTCCACAGTGAAGACAAAACCAGAGTTAAAACCATACTAACCTTCATTATCATGCTAATATTATATTGGAACATCAAAGTACTCTCTACCTAAACTTTTAAGAAAAATTCACAAGATAGGCTAAATTTTGTACCACTTAGAACAAATGATCTATCTGGAAAATTTTATTCAATTACCAGGCAATCATTTTTCATGTGAGACTTAACTTCTAACTGAAAAAATTAAAAACTGACTTGAACCCAAAATATTTAGTTATATAACCAGTAATTTCTGAGAAATTCTCTCCTCCTTTCCCTTCTGCTATAAAAGTAACAAAAAGTGCAAAATAGTTGGAACATGCACTTTATTAAGGAAGCCAAACAGAAATGATAGTCTTCAAATATGAAAATAATTATGTTAAATGAGAAAAGTCACCCAAACCCATAAGAAGTTAAAATAGGTTTATATAAGAGTTATAACAAAAGGTATTATTTTAGTCCCCAGGAAAAATCTGCAATTCAATTAAAAAGGAATTAAACCAAAGCCAACATATCATATACTGTTTTACTAAGCTCACCACAATCACCTGGTTTGAATAACTCTCCCAAGTTTAAAAAAAATTTAGGTAAGTTTTAAAATAAAAATCTACCTTTTCATGAAGATGGCATATAGAAAGCAAAGAAAGAAGCCCATGCCACTCCAAAGCCAAAGCCAAAGCCGAAAACAAAAGCTTGGAGGTCAAGAAGGCAGTGCTAAAAAGCATCCACATCCACAAAAAAAAAAGATTGCATGTTACCCACTTTCTGGGTGGCCCAAGACACCCCGAAGGCAGCCCATTTATCCTTGGAAGAGCGACAAGCTTAACCACTATGTCATCATCAAGTTCCCCTTAAGCAGGGAGTTGGTCATGAAGAAGACAGAAGACAGCAATACACTTGGGTTCATTATGAATGTCAAAGCCAACAAGCACCAGATCAAACGGTCTATGAAGAAGCTCTACAACATTGACATGGCCAAGGTCAACACCCTGATCAGGGCTGATGGAGAGAAGAAGGTATATGTTCGACTGGCTACTGACTATGATGCTTTGGATGTTGCCAACAAAACTGAGATCAACTAAACTGAGTCCAGCTGCTTAATACTAAATAAAAATTTTTTCACAATATTAAAAACTACAAAACCAAAGTCCTTAAATGAGATCTCAGGTAAGTAAAAGAACTTTGCATATAATAGAATGTTCCAAAGCTGCCATATAAGAAGTCCACCAACCCTGTTATCACCATGCTTCCAGAAAGAATCCACATGAGAGAACTATGTGGCAGGAGGTATCAGAAACAGGTGTGGTGAAGAGGGATCCATGTAGGGGGAGGGGTGGTGGCAGAAAAGGAGCCTGGTAATATGCAGCGAGAATTATCAAGTAAGTTAATATATTAAGGATAACTGCAGTCAGTTTTTCACTGTCAGAGAAGGGACTTACATATGTGAAAAATTAGAATGCATGAATGAACTCTGTGGTATTAGAGTGGAACTGAAGATATGAGTAAGAACTAATTCGTATCTTTTAATATAGAAATATAGATGTAGATCTATACACATACATACACATTCCCTAACTCTATTAAGTGAGCCTAGGAACAACGACACCTCAATAGCAGTGAGCACACCTAGCACCCAGATCTTGATTTCTAAATAGCATTCTCCGCGAACGGGAACCAGAGATCCAAGCGTCTTCCCACAAAATACTACAAAAGGGAAAGAATGATTTTACAGTGGGGAAGTGTGATAGGCTGAATAACTGCCCCCTGTCAAGATGTCCACCACATCCTAAAACCCAGAACCAGTGAATATATTATCTTACACGGCAAAAGGGACTTCACAGATGTGACTAAATTAAAGATTTGAGATGGGAAGATTATCCTATATTATCTGGGTGGTCCCAATATAATCACAGCGCTCCTTATAAGGAAGCAGGAGGGTCAAGGAGAAGATGATGTAACAATGCGAGCAGAGGTTGGGGTGATGTTCTTTGAAGATGGAAGGAGAGGCCACAAACCAAAGAATACAGGCTGTCTCCAGAAGCTGGAAAAGGCAAGGATTCTATTCTAAACCCTGCAGAAAGAACCTGCCCTGCCAACACAATCACTAGCCCAGTAAAACCTCCCTTGGAAGTCTGGCCTCCAAAACTATAAATTTGTGTAATATTAAGCCACTAAGGTCGTGGTTTGTTACAGCAATGATAGGGAACTAATACAAAAAATCTGGTGGACACCATCTTATCAGGTGATCAGTGAACATCACCAGCAATGAGACAAAACGCAATCATATACCATCTAACAGAATGCAATGAGAAGAACACAGAATCAGTTTTGTGAAATTCTTCTCTAAGATACATAACCTGAATCTAATAATGAGAAAATACCAGACAACCAAATTTCAGGTCCATTCTACAAAATAATTGGCCTATGACTTTCTTTAAAGTCAAGGAAAAACTAAAGAACTGTTCCAGACTGAAGGAGACTAAAGAAACATGTCAACTAAATGTGATGTGTGATTCTGAAATGGATCATTTGCTATAAAGGACATCATTGAGACAAGTGACAAAACTTGAATATGTCTGAAAACGAAATGGCAGTAATGTTAATTTTCTGATTTTCACAGTTAAATTATGGACACTTTTGAAAACACCACTGGTGATTTTTTAATCTGGATTTCATTAAATTAAGCCTCCACAGTCTCCCATTTTAAGTATGAAACCAAGGAAACATGTTATAAGAACATGCTGAAGTCTCTTTATTAATCAGATGGCTTGATCTATTCAAAGGAATAATATTCTCCCAATGTTTCTGTCCAAGAGAAAGTACACATGGTTTTCAGCCCCCAAAGTCTTGCACAATGTGTACATGCACCTTGTATGCCTCACTCTTCCAATCCAAAATTTATATCTTAGCCTTTTAGTAGAATATTTAAATAATCAGTAAGTACTACAGGGTATAGTTTACACAGTAACACAGTGATATCCAGCACCACTCAATATTCATAGTACACATTCCAAAATTCTATACGAATGACCTCAAGTCAAAGTAACTATCAAAAGTAAAGTCCTTCCACAAGGAGGGATGGATTGGGAGTTTGGGAATAGCAGATACAAACTATTATATATAGAATAAACAACAAGGTCCTATTGTGTAGCACAGGGCACTATATTTAATATCCTGTAATAAACCATAATGGAAAAGAAAAAAAAAGTAAAGTACTTTGAGTTTTTTAAAGACACTTAGAATAAAAAGGAATTCATTTATCAACTTCTAGTTTATAGAATTACTAGTTTCATGGCCAGCAAAAATTACCTAAGTAATAACATTAACTTATAGCTTTTAAAGAAATTATTCACATTTATAGAAAAGGGAAATTACAAGGTCATAAAACAATTCTGTGATTTAAAAAAAAATAGCAACATATGATGATTGCTCTCAGCAATCATGAAGTTTGTATGTCCACGGGAGTAGTCCAGGCTTGGGGGAAGGTTATTATGGTTGTGCTTCATAAGCTATACAGTGCCTTTGCTAAAACAGTCATATCCACCTGTCATGCAGAATGATCTGTCAGTCTGTGGTATAACTGAGTGAACCCTTAGCACCATATTCCTAGAACCTGAAGAGCTGAAAGAATGTTAGCCAGATCCGGTCTTCAAACCTGTGTGCCTGCTTACCACAAAAGAATTTTAAAAAATCATGTACCCTTTTGTAGAGTTCTAATTTGGCATCTAAAATTTTCATCGGAAGTTTGAAGGTTGCAAAAGATGTTGTTTCTGACATAAGTTGATATTTTAAAATAAAATAGTTTCATTGCTTTTAAATGTACCAATGAAATCTAAAAATCATAATAGCAATTTCATATCCACCATCATCCATTTACAGAAATTTATGAACAAGCTCTTCATTCTACTTCCCCCACATAATTTTATCCTAATGTAATATATTTTTATCCTGGTAAGTCATTTCTTATAATACTGACACATACTTCTTCAAATTAATTTGTTTTATTCCCTGTGACTATTTTTCCCAAATTTTTATATTGAAAATTTTCAAGCCTTCAGAAAAGCTGAAAGAATATTACAATGAACAATACCCTTCACCTAAATCCACCAACTATTAACATTCTGCAACTCTTGGCTTTATCTCTAGTTCCTTCTTTCCCTCCCTCTCCCCTTTTTTTAGAGTAAGTTGCAGACATCAAGACACTTCACCTCCAAATGCTTTGGCACGCATGACCAAAGAACAGCAGTAATTTTACCACAGTGAAGTTTAACACATCCATAAGGTTTTTTATGTGTTAAAATTTCTGCTGCTACTTTTATCCGTATGTGTGTGTGTGCGCGTGTGTGTGCTATTGAGGCAACATAAATATTACAAATTGATAAATTACTAAGAGTAAAAATACCTGTTACGCTTTCACTTATAAGCAACTTGTAAATATCCCATATGTTCAGAGTTGAAACTCTAAACACTGAAACTTAGTTTTAAAAATAAAAAGTACACTGTTGTCAATATGGCACAATGTTAGGTAAAATAGCTTTATCTTTTACTTTAAGTATATTTTTTCAAAACTTAGAAGTTGCAGATTATCTTCAGTTATTCAATTTATAGAAAAAACATGCTCCAGAACCTAACTGACAAAGGCAGTCCTCACTGTTAAACCAATTAGGCAAATCAAACTTGGTCCAAAAAAAGTCTGACTTCATTTTTCAGTTCAAATAAATATATCAGTATATATTTTGATATTTTGAGGATTATAAAAATCACTGAGAAATAAATTTTAGAATATACCTTGCAATATAGATTACTAAAATTAATGAAGCTAAATGATATAGAGATAACATAATTTACTTAAAAGAAAAAAATGTACCACACTTCTTTCCAAAATTCAGTGACTCCTAAAAAATATTCCTAAATCCCTAAGGGGTCCAAGAAAATAGCACCAAGAATCAAAAGGTTAGTATTCAATATTCCAAAAAGTTTAGAAGACATTATATATCAGTTTTCTTTTTTTTTTTTTGGTACGCGGGCCTCTCACTGTTGTGGCCTCTCCCGTTGCAGAGCACAGGCTCCGGACACGCAGGCTCAGCGGCCATGGCTCACGGGCCCAGCCGCTTTGCGGCATGTGGGATCTTCCCGGACCGGGGCACGAACCCGCGTCCCCTGCATCGGCAGGCGGACTCTCAACCACTGCGCCACCAGGGAAGCCCCTATATATCAGTTTTCTAGCTACCCAAAGTCTCTCTGCAGCTAGTTGAGAATATATTACCTCAATATGATGACAATGGCTCACTCGTTGTTGGGACAATTTTGTTCTTTTATTTAAAAAAACAGGAAAACACGTTTCACTATAATAGTGCAGTTTGGTTCCCAGAATACTTCAAAATAGAAAAGGCATGAAAATGATAATTTGGAAATGAAAAACTGGGAATTCACTGCTCCAGACCACCAAAACTATCGCTTATCTAGTCACCCTAATCTCAAAACAGACTAAGAGAAACTAAAGCTTCTGTTATGCTCTTAACCTGTATCTGAATAGTTAGCCATAGTGTGTCATTCTCAAGGCCAGGTCAGAACTGTTTGGATTTGGGATAGATAAGACACTTGATTAAACACTACTCACCATCACTACCACCCAGTGCACACAATCACAAGTTGCCTAAATTGGAACGATTTCAGAAACTTGGGTTCAGTTGCCACCTACCCCCTATGCATACCCTGGCAACAGAGAAGGAAACCCAGAAAGCAGCTGAAAATGTCTGGATCAGAGTAGAACCACCCCACCAGAACCAAAGTTCATAATCCCCAGGAATGCCTAAGGATTATATAAGTGCAACGTAAGTGCAAACCAATACAAACCAAGTGGTTCAAATAGATTCACCTGGTGCTTGACTGGACAGCAGCATACAACTATACCATATGCTTACCCACCTCAATTTTATCTTCCCTTTAGAGTACTGAAACGAGTACTACAGAGCACAGTTTTTCAGCCTCAGCACTATGGACATTTTGGACTAGGTAACAGTTGTGGGGAGCTGCCCTGTGTATTAGAGTATGTTTGGCAGCATTATGGTCTCTACCCACTAGATGCCAAGAGCACCTCCCCACTGGAGACAATATTAAACACACACACACCAAAACACATGGCTATAGAGGGGTCATGGAAAGCAGCTGAATGATATGGTCTGAAGATCAGGGACACAGGGAGAAGAAAGGAAAGGTTGGGAGAATAAACAGAGGTGATAAGGCAACAACTCTCTTTTTCCATTCCCCTACAAGTATCCTTCAGGCAAAGAGAATCACTATATATTTGAGTACTTATGAACACCTTGAGGGAGGGGGAGGTTGGGGAGCTTGATTTTAAAAGAAGAAAAAAGCCAGACAACATAAAAAAGCTGGAGGAAGAAAGCCCACAACAATCTCAATTAATAGTAGTTTAGCACACTTAGAGGTCATCTGAAGGCAAAAATACTCAGATATTCCATAATTATCCCTGGGGGTATATCTCACAATTACAAGTGTTAAGCTGTCATTGTAAGCAACCTTTGTAAAGACCACTTGAAACATTTAGCAAGTGGCTACATTATGGAGATTAAAAATATATACTTACAGGATGATCAAACACCTAATGTTATATAATGCTGCACTTGTGGCTTGGAACAAAATTTCCAGTGATGGTATCACATTCAGAGCCCAAAAGTGCTATATCACAAATGCAGATGAAACATATACATTCTGAAAAACTGTTCGATGACTCATAAAATAGCTCTGGTGATCACAAAGACACTGAGGTTGAATACATGAGGAGTTTGAAAATAATTGTTTCCTGAAATGTAAGGGGATAAAACTGTATTTTTAAGTACTATATTTTAGAGTATATGATTTTTAAATATTTTAAATAGATACGATTTCATCCTTTAAAGGATATATATCCAAGCTGGCCAAAAAACATTTTTCACCTCATTAAGAAATAGGAGACCTTGTCAACTTCTCTGCTTAGAAACTTTCAATAGCTTCCAACTACACCTAAAATAAAATCCAAGCTTTGTACCAGGCTTACAGACATTATCAGCACCACAGCTCCCTCTCTGACTTTATCGCGGATTCTTCTCCTCACCTGCCACACTCTTGCCACTTTGGTCTTCTTCTCTGTTCCTGGAATATGTCCAACTCTTTCTTCCCTTGAAGACTTTGTACACTGTTTCCCCAGCCTGAAACAGGCTTTTCCACTCAATTCAGATCTTTGAATGGCTGGCTCCCTTTTGTCACTCAGCTTGAAGAAACTTTCTCAGGAAGATTTTCTCTGAATATTCTACTTCTCTACACAGTATTTATCACTATCTGATTTTGTTTGTTTGTTTAGATGTCAATCATCTCCCCCACACTAAGATGTAAGCTTCAAGAGAGCAGGGATCCTGTCTATATTGTTCACTCCCATATTCCATTGCCTAACATAATGCCTGGCAAATAGCAGGTGCTTAATAAATATTTGTTGAATGTTTTAATTACCTCATTTAGACCTCCCAATCACCCTGGGGGTACGTATGTATGGATGGATGATTATACTTCAAAACAAAACAAAAAAACCTGAGGCTCAGTGAGGTTAAGTAACTTGCCCAAAGTTACAGATGGTACCAAAGGAATTGCAAATAACCACTAAAGAATACAGATGAGACTTGTGCCCAGGTTTAAATTCATAGGCCTGTGCACATAATCACTTTAACTGTCTTTCCTAAACAAAGAATAGTTAGATTGCCTTGACAATTCTCAAAAGCAGCTAAAATATATTATGTCCCTATTCTCATTAACTTAACCAGGCCAGACTATATCTCCGAAGCAGAAAATGTAATATGAAGAAATTCAAGTCAAAATATTTAAGAACAAGGACTAGGCTAAAAACAACTGATTAGGTGACACCTCTAAACTTCTGAAACAGAAGTTTACGGACCAGGGATTCCCTGGCAGTCCAGTGGTTAGGACTTGGCGCTTTCACTGCCGTGGCCCGGGTTCAATCCCTGGTGGAGGAACTAAGATCCCGCAAGCCGTGCGGCGTGGCCCAAAACAAACAAAAAAACAATAAAAATTTATTTTAAAAAAAGTACTACAAATAAAACCACCACAAGGACTTCAGTATTAAAGAGTGTGGGACAGGGCAATGTGACATAAATTTGAGGGGGAGAGGATGGCAAACCAGTTCTTTTTTGTTTGTTTTAGCTCAATTGGCTATAGAAGTGTCAAGATCCAAAAGAAAAACAAAACCATCCTTCGTATCTGTAGGACACAGGGGTTTTTGTGAGCCATTTGTCTCTAAGCCAGAAGATAATACTAAGGAAAGAAGGGGAGTCTCAACTGCAGGAACGATTCATTTCAAGCTACATTTCTTTTTCTTTTTTTTTTTTAAACAGATTTTATTTATTTATTTATTTATTTTGACTGCATCGGGTCTTAGTTGCAGCATGCAGGATCTTCATTGCAGCATGCAGGATCTTTTGCTTCGGCACATGGGCTTCTCTCTAGTTGTGCCGTGCAGGTTTTCTCTTCTCTAGTTGTGGCGCGGGCTCCACAGCTCGTGGGCTATATAGTTTGCGGCACGCAGGCTCTCTAGTTGAGGTACACGGGCTCAGTAGTTGTGGCGCGTAGGCTTAGTTGCCCCGCAGCATGTGGGATCTTAGTTCCCCGACCAGGGATCGCAAACCCATGTCCCCTGCATTGCAGGGGAGATTCTTTACCACTGGACCACCAAGGAAGTCCCTCAAGTTACATTTCTTAAACTGAACTAGAGGTACAAGATAGTGGAGAATTCTAAACGAATTATAGTGTGCTGCAGGTGGGTCTCTGAGAAGGATGCTATGTCTCCTTAGCATACTCTCAAACATGACCCAAGATCCTACTAAAGGGTCCTCTCTACCCTGCCATCTCATCAGCCGACAACACAGCTACTCTGTTAGCTACCTTACCATCCAATCCTCTACCATTACCACTCTATTTTTCTTTTCACCTCTATCCCAAGTGATAATCCATAGCCCAAGTCAAAGGTTAATTATTTCTAAGACAAAACAAGAGAAAAAGAAATAGAGAAACTCAAATACTGTTACAGTAAAGAAATACTAGCTTTAAAAAAAAAAAATGAGGCTTCCCTGGTGGCGCAGTGGTTGAAAGTCCGCCTGCCGATGCAGGGGACACGGGTTCGTGCCCCGGTCTGGGAAGATCCCACATGCCGCGGAGCGGCTGGGCCCGTGAGCCATGGCCGCTGAGCCTGCACGTCCAGAGCCTGTGCTCTGCCGCTGGAGAGGCCACAACAGTGAGAGGCCCACGTATCGCAAAATAAATAAATAAATAAATAAAAATAAATAAATAAATAAAAATAAGAAAAAAATGGCGATTTAAAACACAAGGATGGGGCTTCCCTGGTGGGGCAGTGGTTAAGAATCCGCCTGCCAAAGCAGGGGACACAGGTACGAGCCCTGGTCCGGGAAGATCCCACATGCCGCGGAGCAACTAAGCCCGTGCGCCACAACTACTGAGCCTGCGCTCTAGACCCCACGAGCCACAACTACTGAAGCCTGTGCACCTAGAGCCTGTGCTCTGCAACAAGAGAAGCCACTGCAATGAGAAGCCCGCACACTGCAACGAAGAGTGGCCCCCGCTCACCACAGCTAGAGAAAGCCCGCTCGCAGCAACGAAGACCCAACGCAGCCAAAAATAAAAAATAAAATAAATAAATAAATTTTTAAAAAAAACCACACAAGGATGTATGTCCCACTGGGACCTTAAACATTACATACCCCAAAGTAAAAACAATTCACTGAGCTGAAAGGGCCTGCAGACATAAGAGGTACAGAGAATGTCTTCCTCCTTCTATGGCTATGATTGGCTCATTCCATCATAGCCAATCTAGCCAGAGATTCTTTGAATAAGCTTTTAGACATTAATACAAATTCATACAGTAAACTCAGCATATACATAAGAGCAGAAGGAAGAAAATATTCACCATTCTGACACCCAGATAATAATCAATGATAACATTTTAATGTGTTTCCTTTGTAGTCCTCTTTCGGAGAACATCTGGGAAGGCAGAAGGAACAAAGGAAAGTTGGCAAGGTTGAGGGTACGTACTCAGGAAAGACTTCTCTACGAACAAGGAAATTCTAGCAACTAATTTCTAGGGGCAATGTGCTTCCCTCAATCAGAGGGCTGCGGGGCTGCCTCAATGAAGGCCCTCAAGAACACTTCTGCAGTAATGATGACATCTGCTACTTCTCCCCAGTGCAGCAGATGCCCAAGAGATAGTTTCTCAGACAGAAGAACAAGCAGGACATACAAATGCTAATTTAAGGGCAGCACTCTATAATGTACCAGCGTACAAATTGACAGACACAAACACATAAAGCTAAAGTTTGTGTTAAAATCACATTACCTGTAATTTTTAATTTTTTAATTTCTAAATATCTCCCATGTTTAGAAACTCAATATAAACATCATTTAATGACTACTAATAACCAAATGAAGTGATACCATAATATACCTACCATCCTATAATTCGACATACAAATTGTTTCTGATTTTTTGGTATTATGGGCATTTAAATAGGATGTTCTGAGATTCAATTTCCAACGTAGGGGTGGGGACGGTCCCCACACCTTCGACAAGTAATTCTTGGAATACCAGCTAGGTGTCCGAAAATCCAACTCAGTTCTGACACTATCTACCTAGAGTTAGCATCAGACTCCACAGGTTGAGGGCTCGGTCCCACAAGACTGCACACCCATGCCCCCCTACTTTAGATGTCAGTCACAAGCCCAGGTTATAGACTGGGGGGGTTGCAACCACCTCCTCCTTTGGTTTGATTAATTTGCTAAAGTGGCTCACAGAACTCAGAGAAACATTTCACTTACTATATCACCGGTTTACTATAAAAGGATACAACTAAGGAAAAGCCAAATGGAACAGATGCATAGAGCAAGGTTTGGGGAAAGGGCGAGGAGCTTCCATGCCCTCTCTGGGTGCACCTCTCTCCCAAAATCTCCATGTGTTCACCAACCCAGAAGCCTCTCCGAACCCTATCCTTTTGGGGTTTTATAGAGGCTTCATATAGGCACGGTTGATTAAATCACTGGCCATTGGCATTTGAGCTCAATCCCTAGCCCCTCTACCATCCCTGGAGATCAGGGGTAGGGCTGAAAGTTCCAACCCCCTAATCGCATGGTTGGTTCTCCTGGTGACCAGCAGAGTCCTTTTTCAGTGCTTCCAAAAGTCACCTCATTCACATAACAAAAGATACCTGTATCACTCTTAACACTTAGGAAATTCCAAGGATTTTGGAAATTGTGAGCAGGAACTGTGGACAAAGGCCAAATATATACAAGAACCATATATCTGGTCATTCAGATGACCAAAATATATTTTTATAAGTCACAATATCACAGTATCTTTCTTTGGTCCTATAAGTATTTAGAACTATATCCTTAGAACAGTGTCCCAGAAGTGGAATTATTAAATTTAAAATTTTTAACATTTTTATAGCTCTCTTCTAAAAAAGGAAGAAGGACTATACATTCTTTTCAGCAGTTGGCATGAATGGCACCACCATTCTTCAGCAGCCAGTATTAAATCCAATTTTTACTAATCTGTACTCAAACTCTTGGAGGCAGACATTGTTGTCATATACATAATCAGCCCTGCCCTTTCCAGTTGCCAAGAATATAGCAAGCACTACATAAATATTTGTATAGAATGTAGAGAACACCTTTATTAAATAAATATTGGTGGGTACCTACTATGTGCCTGGATGTTTCTGGACACTGAGGATACAGCAGAAAACAAAACAAAAACCCCTGCTCTCACACACCATACATTCTAGCGGAGGAGAAAGCAATAAACAAATTAAGTAAACTATATAGTATATTAGAAGATGATAAGTGTTATGAAGAGAAATAAAACAGAAAAAGGGAAGAGCTTCTTTGAATGTAGAAAAAAACTTAACAATTTTAAATAAGGTGCTCAAAGAAGGCAACACTGAGAAGATGGTGTTTGAGCAAGGACATAATGGAGATGGGGAAGGTCGTAATGTGGCTACTAGAGAAAAAGCATTCCAGGCATAGGAAGCAGCAACTATAAAGGTTCAAAAGAAGAAGTGTGCCTCATGTGCCCTAAGAACAGCAGAGCGGCTAGTATGACTGGAATGGAAGAAACCAGAGAGAAAGTATAAGAAATGAAGTCAAAAAGCTCATGAAGGACTTCACAGGCCACTCTAATGACTTTAGCTTCTACTGCGATTGAGATGGGAGAGGCTTAAAGGGTTCTGAGCAGAAGAGTGACATGGGCCAGCTTCAGTTCTAAAAGGATCACTCTGCTACTATTTTGAGAAAAGACTGCAAGGAGTAAGGGTAGAAACAATGAGACTAGTTAGAAGGCTAATGATAATCCAGGCAATAAAACAGGATGGTGGTGGTGGTGGAGCAATAAGAAATGGTCAGACTAGATATAATTTGAAGGTAGAGCCAACAGGACACACTAAAAGTCTGAAAGTGGCATATGAGACAAAGAGATGAACCAAGAATAATGCTAAGTCTTCTTGCCAGAACAGATGAAGAAACAGATATGATTAACTGAGATGGAGAAGACTATGAGTCAAGAAGGTTGGGGAGAGGGGAGACAGAAATCACATCAGTATTTTGCATATTAAGATGTCTATTAGATATGCAAATGGAAATGTGGACTCGGAACTTACATATACAGAAGTCTGGAGTTCAAGGAAAGAGTTCTAGACTGGAAATATAAGTTTTGGAAATATAAGTTTTTATGAGTCACACAGCTGATATTTAAAGCCATGAGACCAGATGAGATCACCATAGGAATAAGTGTGGATGGAAAAGAAGTCAAGGACTCAGCCTTGAGGTATTCTAAAATTAAGAGGTCCTCACTGGTAAACTATGCTCAATAAATTATCCCACAAAAATAGAGACTACCCACATGTCTAGAGCCAACTGATTTTTGAAAAGGCTATTGTTCATTCAATGAAAAATGAACAGTCTCTTCAAAAAATACTGTTTGGACAACTGGATTTCCACCCCTAGAAATATACCCCAAAGAACTGAAAATAAGAACTCAGACATTTGAATGCCAATGTTCGCAGCATTATTCACAAAAGACAAAGAACAGAAACAACCCACGTGTTCATCAACAGATGAGTGAATAAAAATGTGGTATATCTGTACAACAGAATATTATTCAGCCATGAAAAGAATGAAGTTCTGATACATGCTACAACATGGATGAATCTAGAAAACATTATGCTAAATGAAATAAGCTAAACACAGAAGGACAAATATTGTATGATTCCACTTATATGAAATATCTAGAATAGGCAGATTTACAGAGACAAAAAGTAGCTTAGAGTTTACCAGGGGCTGAAGGAAAGAGAGAATGAGAAGTTATTGCTCAACAGGTACACAGTTTTATTTGGGATGATGAAAAATTTTGGAAAGATGATGGTTGCACAACATTGTGAATGTAATTAATGCTAATGAACTGCACATTTTAAATGGTTAAAACTACAAATTTTATGTTTTATATACATACTACCACAATAAAAATTTTAAAAGAAAAGTAATATATCAAGTAATATCTCAAGTATGTCCCTTACCTTCCTATTGCTACCACCATTGTTTGGGCCCATATTATTTCTTGTCTGCTTCTCAATCTCTATACTGTCTCATCCTATGAGACGTTATTACATTAACTTGCATATAGCACAGTTGCAAAAGTGTTCTAAAATTTTCAAAATGACACACTGTCAACTAAATCACATATACACTCTTCAGCTGAACATATAAGGTTTTCTATATGACTTAATCAAGTTTTCTGGCCTTTTCTCACACTTTTTCACTCTGGGAACTCTGCTGCAACTGGTTTGATCTGTATTTTAAACATGTTTCATGCTTTCCAGGCTCTACACTTTTGCTCATGTGATTTCCTCTTTGCATCTCTTCCCTCCATTCCACCCATTAAATCCTTCTCATCCTTTAAGAGTCCAGTCAAAATCAACTTACTCTGAAGAGCCTTTCCTCACCTCTAGATACTCACTACCACCCCTAACTAGATGCAAATACTTTATCCAACTAACTTCCATAGCACTTGCTTTCACTTCTCTTACACTTTGTTTGTTGTGTTTTGGATATAATAATTTGTGTATCTGTCTAATCCTAATTCTCCCACCCCATTCAGATTATAAACTCTACCAAAAGACTATATTTACATTGCATTCATCTTTGTACCATCTGCTGCTCCTAGTACAGGCAAACAGTGAATGCTCAATCAATAACTACTAGATTTAACTAAACAGGCAAAAATCTAAAGTGAAAAACATCTGGAATCTACACAAGAAAATTCCTTCATCCATACTGACAAATATAATTCCAAAATGTAAGGAACACCTTATGTTACCAAACCCAAGTTTGGGTTTGCTCACCTGCCACAGCAAAGCCAATTTACTGACACTGGGTTGTGGTGAAGGAAGGTACAGCATTTACTGCAGGTGCCAAGCAAGGAGTAGGGTAGCTCATGCTCAAAAGACCCAAACTCCCCGACTGTTTTCAGGCAAGGGTTTTTAAAGGCAGCATCTCGGGGTGAGGGCTGCAGGATACATGGCTTTCTTCTGATTGGCTGGTGGTGAGGTAACAAGGTGGTGTCTCAGGAATCTCAATCATCAACCTTCCAAAGTCACCACAAGGTTGGGGGTGGGGGGGGGGCAGGTCTTAGTTCCTGAAGAACAACTCCAAGAGATCCTTCAGATAGTTCTGTATATCCCTTGAGGAGGAACTAGGACTCTGTTTTATCCCTGAACTATTGTCATTACTTTTCTTGTTTAACTGCTTTTCCTTTGTTTCTGCATTCCCTCACTTCCCTACTTAGTAACTACCTATGCCTACTCTTTGGAACTCAAGAAAGGCCTAGGAGACTAAAGTCTTTTTCTACAAACAAGAAATGGGGGACACGGAGGGGCTTTTGTACCTGGCAGGGTCCTGCATGGTTTCAATCCCCCTTTCCTTTGATACTCCTCAATCTTGAGGGGAACAGGTACCGGACAAGAAAGGGAATAATGTTTTGCATAGAGAGGTTAATCATAAACTCAGCAGAGGAACTGGGGGTTTAGGGGGACTTGGTTTCGCTTATTAAGAGAATGAACAATAATGCCTTTCAACAAACAATGTGACGGTGAGATGGTGTAACAACATTTGTCATCAACAGAGTCTGGTAATGGGATGTTTTTTTAAAAGGAAGTCTGAGTACAATATGGATATATTTGTTATGACCTGTAAAGTATAATTAAGGGAATGAACATCTGAAAATTTTATTTTATATTAAAGTAAGCCTATCTTTGTCCTTCAGGTTCTCCAAGATCAAGCAAGAATGCAAGATGACCTTTAAAAACAATTTTATAAATGCATTTACTAATCCAATGTCTGTCACCGCATTTATAAAACCTAAATGTTGTACTATAATTCATACTGCCAAGTCTCCTCTATGACGTGGGACTTAAATGTGTATATGCTCATGTCTGATACCTTTTCTGTCCAGAGAGAACACAGAGGGAATGACTACTTTAAAATGACTCAAACTTCTCAGATCTCTAATACCCCTTCAAAATCTAAAATCTTAGGAAGACTATATGTTCTAAGTGGAATATGAACATTCATAAAATATACTCCTTTGAACACAAAACTGATAACTAGCCAGTTTTTTCTGTTAAAAAAATCCACTCAACAAGAGATTGAAATAACTCTACTGTAATTAGAAATTATCTAGATAAATCAATAAAGCCAACATTTCATTTTAAATAAAAATGTTCATCCCCATCCTTTTCCCTGCACTCAACCCTAAAACTGATAAAAGTTAATATGTTATTACTGGACCAATCACCAAACAGCTTTTAAGAGGAAGAGAAACAAAACAGAAATGAGTGAAAATTCAAAATCTGCACTCCACTCTCTCATTCCCTCCACGGTACTTATATTCCACAAACAGCCCATTCTATCTTAGAATTCTCTTTCTAACCTGCTCATTCCCCTATATGCTGACATCTCAAAGGACTAATTAGCCTCTGAAATGGACTCCTTCTCCATCTAGTTTTTCCCCACCCAGATACCACCACCTCCCACCAAGCCATTCTCCACTCAAAGCTCCACAAAAGCAAAACTGACCATGTAAATTACCCTACTTAAAAACCTCCATTATTTACCCAATAACTTATAGGATAAAGTATAAAATGGTTGATTTGCTCCTAAGTGCCAATCACATTAAATCTTTACCACTTACTGAACATCTCCACGCTTTTGCATATGCTTTCCCCTACATCTGGAATGCACGTCTCCCATTTACCTTTTAAGACCTATCTCAAATCAACTCCTCTACATTAAACACCCAAATGCCCAAACAGAATTATTCTCTCCTTCCTCTGTACTCCCACAGCACTTTCTACTTATCATTTTAATACTTATTATAATGTGTTATAGTAATTACAGGAGAGAATATAAGGTAGTGGCTAACAAGAGAAGCTTTGGCATAAGATGGATTTGGGTCCAACACTCAATCTTCTACCTAGTAGCAATATAGCTTTAGACAAGTTGGTTACCTCCTCTAGGGCTCAATTTTCTCATTAATAAAATTGGGATAACACTTGAGTCTAGTTTAAAGTGCTCTAGTGAGTGCATTCAGCACTACCCATCCTTGAGGCTAGTCAACATTCAATGAACAGCAGCAAAGCTGAGGTGAGGATCACAATTATCTAAGACTGGAGGAGGATGTGGGGTCTCCCCCCGCAAGAAAAGGGACTATGTCTAAAGTCATCCCAAGGGGATGCACACACCAAAATGTTTAATCACTTCTGGGTGATTTGGGTGATGGAATTACAAGCAATTTTTGTTCTGTCCCTTTGATCTTTTCTGCATTGAGTATATGCAACTTACTAAGAAAAAAGCTATAAGCCCTTAAATACCTGATCCATCGGCCTTCCCTCGTGGCGCAGTGGTTGAGAATCCACTTGCCAATGCAGGGGACACAGGTTCAATCCCTGGTCCGGGAAGATCCCACATACCACGGAGCAACTAAGCCCTGTGTGCCACAGCTACTGAGCCTGTACTCTAGAGCCCGCGAGCCACAACTACTGAGCCTGCGTGCTGCAACTACTGAAGCCCGTGTGCCTAGAGCCTGTGCTCCACAACGAGAGGTCACCACAGTGAGAAGCCCACGCACCGCAACGAAGAGTAGCCCCCGCTCACCACAACTAGAGAAAGCCCGCATGCAGCAACAAAGACCCAATGCTGCCAAAAATAAAAAAATATTTAAAAAGCTTTAAAAAAAAAATCTGATCCATCACCTAGAAGCAGCATCTAGCACAAAGTATTATGCTCTATAAATACTTGCAAAATGAAGAAAATTCTACAGGACATTTAGTTTTACAAGCAAGCATGTTTATATGCATTTATTTCTTTGCTTCTCATAATCACTTCTTGGGTAGGTAGGGCAGGTTATTATTATCACCCCTAGAAAATGAGGATGAGAATTCAGAAACAACTAAACAGAGACTAGGCTGGAACTTAAAACCAAAACTTCTAACTTCAAATACAGCGTTTTTTACTTACTACTAAACACTAAAAGTGAACTCCTACTCACATTCCCAAGTCAGAGAGCTAAATCACTTGTACACTATTTGAGAGGGAGCAAGCAAAGAATAAAGGAATGTAACTTTTTTTAAAAAGTTTCATTAATCCTTTCAAACAATGGGGGGAAAAATCTGAGTACATAAGTGTACCAAATCAAATTGTTCCAGAAAGTCTAAGTAACCAGCAAAAACAGCAGGAGCTAAGAGCCCCAATATGTGCCAGACACTGTTCTAAACATTTTACATATATCTATTTTATTAATTTAATTCTATAAAACAGATAACTACTGTCTCTAGTTCACAAATGAGTAAACTAAAACACAGAAATTAAATCACTTCCCTAAGAAAACACAGTAATTGGCAGATCCAGGTTTCAAAACTAGGCAGTTTTGAAAAAGTAAGATCAAGGAGTCAAAAGAAACACCTACAAAATCTGGGGAAAGCAGTGATATATTTTATCTCAATTCAAAGGCTCTATAATCCTTAACCTATGGAAAGAATAAAAGCCCTCTCTGGATTATTTGAATTTCTAATAATTAGAAAGTTATTTTCTCTTGTCAAATATCATTATAAACCTATTAAAGTTGCTTTAACAAAAATATTCTACTTCCAACTACAAGAACTTTACAGCCCTATTCTACAGTAAGTACTTCTTAGCTTTGTAAAATAAAAAAGCTAAGACATTAGAGGTTTTTTTGTTTTCAGGAAAGTGCACATATCAAAAGAAATACACCACCTCCCAAAATGACAACTCCAACAAAAGACCACGACCTACCTTAGCAACACTACTCAAACCTAGTTACAATTTACAATCACATAGGGACTTTTAAAAAAACCAATACATATAGCACCCTCTCCAAACCAATTAAATCACAATATCTGGTAATGGGTCTAAGTGTTTTTAAAAGGTCCCCCAAGCGATTCTAATGAGTAGTCAGGTTTAAGAACCACTATTCTAAGGAAATCCAAACCCTCCATATTATTACTTCACACAGAGCTTTTGCCCATAAAGGTCTGAAAAAGTATTCAGTCATCTTATTCAGCCAATTTGCAAACAACCAAGAGAGTAAGATAAATAGGACCCTTCAACTACTAAAAGGGGTATTAATTATAAGCGCACTTAGCCCAACAGATTAGACAAAAATCAAGGCAAAAGGATTCCAATGATAATGTTTTGGATTACAGAGTAACTTCAATTAACACGTCAAATATGCCAATGACCAAGCTATTTCTATTTGTCAAACCCTATATTTTCCAATCTGAAATAGCGCCATGCTTTCTGATGGACTCAAGAGCCCAACAATTCCAAAAGAGCAACATTGAAACAACTGTCACCTTGAAACTGAAAGCCCCCAAATGTGTCATCTTTTAAAAAAGCTAAACAAAGATTAAACTCAACTTTAATGTTGTACAATTGCTGAGTAAATCTTTTTATGCTTTCATATAGAAGATACCCCTGAAAAGTCAATATTGCCATAAGAACTCTGAAATTCAAAATTACATGCCTAGATGTTTGCAGGAAAATAATTTGGTGACTTGGACTGATAGAAGGCTACTTATAACCTTTATTCATCTCACTTTAAAAAGTAGTTATATTTTGCTGTTGGGATATTAATTTGATTATTGGTGCTGTTTTAGACACTTAAAGGCTTGTTAGGGTAGGTACTATCTTTCTAAAATTTGAAAGACTCTGTAGCATACCTGTCCTCAAGCGTTTTGAATAAAGCATATGGATCTGTAGTAGTAATTTTGAATAACACAACAGGATATTTTAATATTGGATTTTTGAAGCTTATTTAGTTTTCCTGTGAAACTCTAACTAGCTAGAAGCACTGAATCAGTCTTAATGCATAACAAGTTCCGACTTGATTCCATGCTTCACTGGTAACAGCGTCCCCAAAGTACAGTATACCACCTGGACAACCCAGACTCCCACCACACCCAACTTGAGAGAATCTATGTATTCAAGTTAGCATAGCTCTTGTGAAACAGAAAGCCTTCCCTAAATGTTCTTACTCAAAAGCTACTTGTTACTGTTAACGCTACCACAAACAACCTACTAAGGCCTTGCAGTTCTATCAGTTTTAAGAATATCACCTGCCATATATCCCAGTAGAGTGCAACAAACGGAATCCACAACCCAAACATAAAATGCCTTGCAAAGAATCTAAATAATTCTGTGTTCTAATCCGACGTTGCTTAATGTGAAAAGATTGAGAACTAAAAGCAAACGGACCAACTACCTCACAACTGGACTACCTAGAAGACTTAATCCTTCTTTCATACTTGCACTTTTTCTGCCATAAACAACAGGAAACTCCAAAGAAACGGAAATAGAGAAAAGCCTAATTTTTCCTAAAGGGAATAACGGCATTGCTTCCAACCCCCCCCCCCAAGTGTGAGTGAACAAATGAAAAAGCAACGGGGGAAAGGCACGGGGGGGAAGGGCGGTTGGCGAGCTCAGCTGGAGTCCTATACCTGCCACCCAGCTCAGACGGTGCCCGAAACATCTGTAACGACCGCTGCAACAGGGAAACTGGGCTTTGGGGGGAAGAAGACCGTGGCCTGGGGGCTCAGAGTGGAGCCTGCACGCTCGGCTTCCTCCTTGCCCAACTCTTCTCTCACCTCCCAATTGCCATCCTCCCTATCCCACCCTGCTCCCTCCGTAAAGAAAAATACCCAATAAAACCGGAGGCAGAGAAGACAAAGAGGCAAAACGAGGCTGCAAGGAGCGTCCAGAACAATGGGGGATAGGGTGCAAAGCGAAACTCCCGAGGAGGACAATGAAGGGGGTGGAGAGGAACCCGGAGAGGCACAGAGGGAAACACCGCCGAGCCCGGGCCCCGCCAGCGGCGGACGCCTGGACTCGAGGCTCGGCCGCGCGGGCGGTATCACCCCGGGCGCGGCGGGCTGGGCCGGAGCGGGTGGGAGCGGCGCGGCCCGGAGGGGCCGGCGGAGCCTGCGCGGGTCCACAGGCTGCTGCCGAAGGGACTCACCGGCATTCTGATCTCGGGGCCAGAGGTAGTATGTGGCCGGGATCACGATGAGCCCCACGAAGGAGGTGAGGAAGTAGAAGAAGGTGTTCCCACTGTCATCGTACTGGAACTGCTGCCCCGCCATGGCACCCCCTCCTCCGCCTCCCTCTTCTCACCACCGCCGCCACGACCCCGCTCTGCTTTCGGGCTCCCAGCGCCCCGGCAGCGTGTGGCGTAGCTCCTACGCCGCCGCCGCCTCTCCTCCCCGCCCCCACGCTACTCTCACGGACCCACCGCCGCCACCGCCGCTGCGGTCCCAGCTCTCGCGAGAAGAGATAGCTCCCTCCCCGCGCGGTTTTTCCCTCCTCCGCCCCCCGCCTCTCCCCAACCAGCTCGCTGAGAGAGACGTGGCGCGCGCAGCCGAAGAACTCTGCGAGCTCCCGCCCTTAGCCCTGCCCGCTTAGCCTCAGCTCCGCCCCTCAAGCTCTGGTAGACCCTCCCTGAAGGCCCCGCCCCTACCCCTAAAGTGCCTCCCCCTCTCTCCTCAGTTTCCTTTCCCAGGGTCCAGCTCCGGGTCCTGAGGGTCGGTTTACAGGGTCCCAGCCGAGGCTTCCCGGCCGAGCAGTGGGCGCGGGCGGTTCACCTGACTGCGACCGGGGTCGCACCCACCGGGGTCGCACCCATTCGAAGCAGAGGTGACGCTTCCTTGCCTCCCCTGTCTCCCATCCCTACCCACCCTGTCCTGCACTCTCACTTTTCAATTTCCCTGGTTGATAAGAATGTTTCCTTAAGTTCCGGATCCGCTCCTCCAGTTTGGAAACACTGGTCCGTCGGAATAGGGCGCGGGAGCAAGGCGGTGGGGAGGGATGGTGAGGGGTTTGGTTGTAGGGGTTTTTTGGCAAAGCAACGTTTGCTATTAAGAGACTGCGATCTACATTGCGCCCATTTTGCAGATGGAGATTCCCCAAGCCGGTAGAGATGGTGACCTACCTATCCCAGAGCTAATAATATAGCATTTTCTTCGACACAGGCAGTAGGCAAAGACCTTTATTGCTTTAAATCATTCAATGGTCGGCGAACCCCTTGGAATGAATCGAAGCATGCCCGCTCTCCAGATGAGGAAATGGAGGCTGAGAGAGATTGCCTAAAGTGAAGCACAGTAAGGAAACGTCTGGGGATTCAAACCCAGATCACGTTGACGCCACAAAGTCAGTGCCCTGACCACCGCCTCGTCGTCGACCCTCGCATTTCCCCGAGAGCGGCCGGCCCTCGCGTGCGGATTGTGGGCAGGAATCCGCAATTCGAGGAGAAGACGGCTGGGGGAGCAGTCGCTCTCCGCGGCCTCTGCCCTCGCCGGCTGTGAGATCCCAGAGGCTGGTGTCAGCTAAGCTGGGAGCCGAGGGGGCTGGTGCCCTGATCCGTGAATGACTCCCACGGTCCCGCGGCAGCCCTGGCTGGAGCCTATCCCAGCATCTCCACCTCCCCTCAGGGGACCAGAAGGAAAGGCCCACCCGAGTCACCTCACAGAGTCGTTGTGAAGATTAAAGGGAGTTATAGTGAAAACTGGAAAACCAATGCAATAAACAAATATTACACTGTATTTTTTAAAACTCATTTTAAGGCTATATAGTCTATTTACTAGGTTCCTTTCAATATGCCTTCCACTGTTGGAAGAGAAATCTGGTCACATGTCATCTTTTATTTCATGTCCTCAAAAATAGGATTTAAAAAAAATAGGATTTATCATAATCAGTGACGACTTCCTTCATAATAGATTATATTCACATGTATTCTCTCTTCCCTCTCAAATGTCCTAACTACCCATTTTGAAAGGAAATTTCAGAAAATCATTTGCTCTGCATTCCCCTCCTCACTTTTTTCTGTGTGAAGTTTTCAAAGACTATATTAGAGGGGAAGAAATAAAACAGAGAGGTGAGGGGGAGAGGATTGGACAATGAAGTCAGCACAGCACTGTGATCACCCAAGGCTGATATGCCCAAAGCAATCTGCCTTGCTTCAGAAACAAGTCTGTCATAAAATTGGCTCAACTGCAGTGGGTAGGATCCTGAAGTTCCTTTTGTTTATGTTGAATTTGTTATTAAGTCTTGTTTTAATTATGCTGAACTGGTTGGTTTTTTATTACCCTGATTATACATTTTACTCTGCATTTGGATAAAGATAATACATCAGTTTTATAACTTTGTGTCAATATAAATTATTCATGATAAATATTCCCCTTTTGCCTTTTTTTCTGCAGGAGTAATCTTTTCACTGCAGTTTGGGGTCATGCATATGAGTGGTTTGTACAGAACTGAACCATGAAACCAAATTTTGAACAAATCACATTTATTTGCTAAACTCCAGACCTATCTAAAATATGACTTTTTAAATCAAATTAAAAGATTAAAGATTTGAAAAGGTATAAACACAGTCTGTCATAGAACTTAATGCTATTCATTATAGATAAACTCAGATCACCCAAATATTCCCCAAAGCACATCTGAATCATACCTTTAATTAACCACAATTTTTTCTGATTTTTTTAATTTCTTTTTAAACAGTTGTTTCTTTTAAGATATCATTTCAGTGAAATATTTAATAGTACTGAGTGAATATGGTAGAACCAGAGCTACAAACACATTTTGTTTAGTCTAATAGGACATGTTAAAAGGCATTTTTGTATATTCTCTATATGTGTCTGTAAAGGAGTATTTTAATCAATTTCATTTTAATTGCTAGGTAGATATTTCCTCTCAAGTATAGAAAACCTGACTATTTTTTGGTTCCTCCGAATAATTTTCTTTTTCCTAAAGTGAACCTTTCCTTCCTTGCAAGTAATGCTTGTAACTACTGGTGTTGACTTAACATTTATACATACCAAAATACATTTGTGTAGCTATAGTCAACATGATTTAATTTTCTACTTAATGTAGTTAGCCTCAAAGAGACTGGAAAGAACCAAATAAATAAGTAGGTACATGCAATTATTTCCAGTCTTTTCCCCCCTCTCTCTACCCTACAATAACCTTCACTGTCAAAGCCTAGCAAATCATCTTTAATGTTATGCCTCTTATTACTTTGTTTCAGTGCCAGGATTTTCTCCATTAAGAGCTAAATCTCTTCTGATACAAAATGAACAATTCTTTTTATTTGATCTTACAGAGATGAAAAGTTATGCCCATCATAATGACAACAGTAACATCAACAAAGTAACCTTTGTACAACATTTATTGTTTACAAAAAACTTCCTCAGCATTATTCCAGTTGAAATTTCAAAGCATGACCCACATGTTGGAACTTTGACTAGGTAAAAGGTGCTAACCCATTACAATCCTTTCATTCCCTAGCTTCCTAAGGCCCTTATGACCCAATGAAACCCCAATCTTACACTTGGAGAGAATGTGAAGGGAGGTATGGGTTAGAAAGACATTGGAACTGGATTATGCTCCACTCTGAAAGCATGAAAACAATGTTAAAAGAGGAATTGAGGGCTGTGGTTTTCTTTAGTGTTGGGATCAGGTTTGCATTTTGGCTCCTCTCTTTTCATGAGTATGTTGGACTTGTCAATATTGTTCTTGTTCTGTACCTACTTTTGTGATTACCAAGCTGAGAATTATTGTACTAAAACCAGTTGTCAACGATGTATCAATGATGTATCAACAAACATAAAGGTTATTCCTTAATGAATTAATTTTATGCATTACCAACATATCTAAACTGCTTAAAGAAAAAATGATTGACATTTCACAGTGAGCCATAAAATAGCACTTAATAAAATTTCCCACCCAGATTGAAATATAATTTGGAAGAGTGGCCATAAATAAACAGGAGAGATCACTATGGGCAATTTCAAGTGTGTATATTTGCGTAAGGAGAAAAAAAAATCGCAATAGAGATTAGAACTTAAGGGAAAACATAAATCATCTTGTTGAAAAACAAATATTTGTGGATCCTGAAGTTTATAAAATTGGGGAGCCTTAATTAATAAAAAATATAAAATGATGATTATAAAATTAGGTACAAAAGTTCATATTCACTATGAACTCTGGTGATAATGATGTGTCAAGGTAGGTTCATCATTTGTAACAAATGTACCACTCTAGTGGGGAATGTTGAAAATGGAGGAGGCTCTGGGGGCCAGGAGAGGGAGAGAGTAGGAAATATATGAGAAATCTCTGTACCTTTCACTCTGTTTTGCTGTGAACCTAAATCTGCTCTAAAGAAAGTCTACTAAAATATAGCTAATATTTATACTAATTATAATTGCTATAGGTTTGTGTTCTACAAACAAAAGAATTCTGATAAATTCTATTTTTGCATGATTTCCATCAGGATTCTTTTTAATATGGTAACATTTACAATTGTATAAACTGCATATTGAATACATTTCTACTGAGAGAGATTTTTCCTTTTTGACAAGGCTCAATGACAACCAAATTCTCTGCTTACAATTTTAACATCTCATGAGTGGAAGAATTTTCCACAGAGTAGTTTCTGACTCTGTACGTTTCAAACAGTATTTCTCCTCTATTACCTACATACTTCAGGTACCAGGCCTAGTGGAATATATTCATATTCATAATCAAGATGTATCACTCTTTCATGTTGCAATGCTCGGTAAGTTTGCCCCAGGGGTAGAGGTGGAAGAAGTATTCCTGGAAGTGCTAACAACTATACACAGAAATAACTGTAAACTACATTTAAAAAATCACCCTAACTCCAAAATGAATGTATCCCCTTACTTTCAAATATACAGATTATTATAAGGAAGAAAATCAGTCATTCAACATTTAACATTCATTGAAATCACATATACTATTAGCGAGGATGGGGAGCATAGGAATGTTTAAGACAGGGTCTCTGACCTCTGGAAACTTGCCTACAGTCTAATGAGAAGGACATACTTTTTTCAATAAGTAACAAAAACCAAAGGAAGGAATTGATAAATACTGTAAGGAATATACAAATAAAATTATTTCTAGGTTCATAGGAAAGAGTCCTTTCTTTCGGCAGAGAGAGAATCAGAAGGCTTCAAAGATGAGGTGGCAATTGAGCTAGGCCTTGAAACTTAAATAGAAATTGAAGGAAAAAATCCAGGTGGAATCAGCTCAGAGAACATTTGAAGAATAGCATGAAGTACAGTCTGGTTGTAAATGGCAATCACAGAAGTGGGAAAATACTTTTTAAGTCCAGCTTCCAGGTTACAGGCAACATGTTAGCAACATTGCCATTTAAGGAGCTTGGTTGAAGGAGTCCATAAGTGGGAGACATTGCAGTCTCCTTCAGATACCTTAAAAAGAAGAGATAAAAAGAAATGGTTTTAACTAGCATGGTTTAAGTAAGGGCCTGCAGAAAACAAGAGGGTGAACTAGGTCATGATTTCTACTATTTTCTTCTTCCTCCTTTACCCAGCATATAGTTTCCACTCTTTGATAGCAATCAAATCTTAAGATCTAATACAATAGTTATGTCCCCAAAAAGATTTCTTTGACATACCTTACCTCACTCTGCTGGCTCCTATATTTCACATCCTGTTCACTCTCTACTTCCAATCCTGCTTTCCCACCTCTCTCCTGCCTCACATCTGTTCTCTACACAGCAGCCAGGGATCCTTTTCTTCTTTTAACTTTCTATTTTGAAATAATTATAGATTCACAAGAAGTTGCAAAAACAGTAGAGACAAGACCCATTTACCCTTCACCTGCCGGCCTGCGGAGGGCTGAGTGGTTATGGTCACTGTGGGGTCCTCAGCTCTCATGGCTCAGTCAGATTAGCACGGACTCAGAGTAGCCATCCTAGAGCTGACTGATAGCCAGTGAGGAGGTGTCAGCATCAGCAAGCATCTCCAGTTCACCAAAAGTTTGGTGTGTGCCCTCCCTGCCAATGTTAATCAGATCAAGGAAGGGAAACTTTGACCTACAGGCTGACTAGATTCAACCCTCATTTTAATCTCTGATTCACTGGACAGGTTGGCTAGAGACCATAAATATTAAATACATGAATAAACTTGCCTTCCAGGTTCAGTAGTTGCCTTGCTTTATGGGTAGTGAGACAATGGCCAGACCAATCTGACAATAGAACTCTAACCCACAACCCTTACAGCAAGCAATCCAGGAAGCCAAAACACAACCTCTTCAGCAATTGGCCCAGAGCATCAGGACTAGCTTCCTAATTTTTTGCCCCCTTTTGGTAATTAGGATCAACCAGCCAAATATGCTGCCTTAATCAGTCATGCAGGATACCCAACTCCTAGTCAGCCTGTCTCTAGCTTCTCCATCAAAGCACACCGAAGCCTTCCCTTTTTTCACCGTAAAGCGTCCCCACTCCCCTGTCTGGCTCTGAGTCTCTGCCAAACCCAAGCAATGGTGGCATAATCTCTTGCTATAGCAAGGTCTGAATAAATAGCCTTTGTTTGTTCTCATTTCGAAGATCTTCACTTACTTCTACATTATGTAAATACTAAATGAATTGCTTTTAACAGTTGTTAGGTATACATAGTATTACACACATAGTAGTAGTCTAGCATAGACGTCTTCATGATTTACCAAGTGCCTACCTCTACTCCCACTAAAACCTAGACACTGAGGAAAAAACAACCAACCAACCAACCAACCTATGAAATCAAACTCACTGCCTGAGTCTGAGACAGGACCACAGAAATAAAAAGCCTTTTTAGAACCTAAGGAATGTTCTTCCTTAGCAGGGATTACCAATTTGATCCTTATAATTAGCCCTTCTGTATGCCTATTCACATGCCATTACCTGTTCGTACGGATAAGAAGAACTACCAAACCTTGTGCCATATACAGCTGTGCTTTTAAAATTGTTTTTGACCATTATTCATAGCAAGAGATATATTTTACATTATGGCTCAGTACATTACGAGTGTCATAAAAGAATACTTAACCCTCACCATGTGCAATGTGGTGTGACATTTTTCTATCGTACACTATACATTTATTCATATTAAATGTATATGTAATAAATTATACTTATGTGTGAAATGCTTTATTAAAGAAACACTGAACTACGGTCTGGAAGATTTCTGAAGATGCATAGAAAAGCTCAATCATAGAATACAGATAAGGTCTCCTTTGACAGTAAGTATGTTCTTGAACATTCTTTAATCAGGTGGGGAGCTTCTCATTTAAAGAAATGCTCTAGCACAGTAGTTCTCAAACTTTAGTTGCAGGAGAATCACCTAGAAGGCTCATTAAAGCTCAGAATGCTGGGCCTCACCCCCAGAGTTTCTGAATCAGACTGTGGTAAAGGGCAGCCTAAAAATTTGCATTTCTCACAAGTTCCTAGGTGATGCAGATGCTGCTAGTCTGGAAACCACACTGTTTTAGTGAATCATTTTTATAAATCAAATCATCCTTTTGCACAATGAATAACCACTTCCCAATTTGTCTGTTTGTCATATGTTGAGTTTACTGAAGCAACATATGTTGTCGTGGTTGGATGTGTGTGACTATAATTTGTGTCTGAGCAGAAGGTCAAAAGTCAGGAATTAAGGGAGACCATCTGCTTGCTGATTCCTTCCTCCAGCCCTCGGGTGCTCCTTTCCAGAGTTATTTAACCACTCATTCATTTATTTCACAAATATTTGTGACCCTGTGCCAAGATCTGTGCTAGGCTTTAGATTACCATCCGCCTGAGCATTTTATAAGAAAACAATTCCCTTCAGAAAGCTGTAGAATGGGGACTTCCCTAGTGGAACAGTGGTTAAGAATCCGCCTGCCAATGCAGGGGACACATGTTCGATCCCTGGTCCGGGAAGATCCCACATGCCACGGAGCAACCAAGCCCGTGCGCCACAACTACTGAGCCTGCGCTCTAGAGCGCCTCACCCCCAGAGTTTCTGAATCAGACTGTGGTAAAGGGCAGCCTAAAAATTTGCATTTCTCACAAGTTCCTAGGTGATGCAGATGCTGCTAGTCTGGAAACCACACTGTTTTAGTGAATCATTTTTATAAATCAAATCATCCTTTTGCACAATGAATAACCACTTCCCAATTTGTCTGTTTGTCATATGTTGAGTTTACTGAAGCAACATATGTTGTCGTGGTTGGATGTGTGTGACTATAATTTGTGTCTGAGCAGAAGGTCAAAAGTCAGGAATTAAGGGAGACCATCTGCTTGCTGATTCCTTCCTCCAGCCCTCGGGTGCTCCTTTCCAGAGTTATTTAACCACTCATTCATTTATTTCACAAATATTTGTGACCCTGTGCCAAGATCTGTGCTAGGCTTTAGATTACCATCCGCCTGAGCATTTTATAAGAAAACAATTCCCTTCAGAAAGCTGTAGAATGGGGACTTCCCTAGTGGAACAGTGGTTAAGAATCCGCCTGCCAATGCAGGGGACACATGTTCGATCCCTGGTCCGGGAAGATCCCACATGCCACGGAGCAACCAAGCCCGTGCGCCACAACTACTGAGCCTGCGCTCTAGAGCCCGCGAGCCACAACTACTGAAGCCCACGTGCTGCAACTACTGAAGCCCACGTGCCACAACTACTGAAGTCCACATGCCTAGAGCCTGTGCTCTGCCACAAGAGAAGCCACCGCAATGAGAAGCCCACACACCTCGACGAAGAGTAGACCCCGCTTGTTGCAACGAGAGAAAGCCTGCGCACAGCAACGAAGACCCGATACAGCCAAAAATTAAAAAAAAAATTTTTCAATAAAAAAATAAAAGCTGTGGAATGATGCTGAGTCCCTTTTTGTGTTCTTTTATAACCATTTTATTCCTGATGGGTGAGGATCAGGTGCCCTTCCAGAAACAGGAAGATGACAAAATCAGGCAGCTGTTGCAAGTTTTAGAGTTCCTGATTCACTGCTCTTTGAAGGCAGTGTTTTCCAAACCTCCTCTTCGAGGAGGAGCAGAGCACCCAGGTGCTAGTTAAAATTATAGCTCCCAGGCCCTTGTCGATTCTGACACAGTTAGCTGGGGAGGAAGCATGGTTGTTACATTTTTAGCAATTACTCCAGGTGAGTCTTAAAATCAAAGAAGTATGGGAAACCTCGTTTTAAAACACACTATTACATATAAAATAGATAACTAATAAGGTCCTACTGTATAACACAGGGAACTCTACTCAATACTCTGTGATGACCTATATGGGAAAAGAATCTAAAAAAGAGTGGATATATGTGTATGTATAACTGATTCACTTTACTGTGCCGCAGAAACTCACACAACATTGTAAATCAGCTATACTCCAATACCTTCACCACCACTGCTGGCATTGCCTAAATGCTAGATCCTTTGCATCTGATTGTTGAAATCCATGCCATTGCTTTTGCAAAAAGAATATATCCTAGTATTACTATATTGTTTGTCCAGGATTTGGTGATGGCAGTAGAGTTCTCTGAAGTTAGAGTGGGGATAGAGGAACAAGTGGAGCGGTCCCCAGAAAGGATTCTTGAGTGCCAAAGGATCAAAGAACCTTGAGTCCACACACATAGGCACCTTCTCCCCAGAGCACACAAATGAAGTGGAAGTTCCAGGGTCAACCACCACTCTATCCAGAACTGCTCACTACTGGCTCCTTCATGCTAAAGCCTTACAGCTGACAACAGGAATATTCACTAAGTACTTTACATACTTTAGCTCATTTCATTCTCAAACAGCCCTATGAAGTAGGGACTAGAAGTGCTTCCATTTTCCACATGAGGAAAAGGGAGGCTTAAAGAGATAAAGAAATATGCCCAGGGACACACAGTGGTCAGCAGTGGAGGTGAGTATGGAATCCAAGCAGTCTGACTCCAGGACAGAGATGTTCCTCTTTGCCTCCAATCCCTATCCTGCTCCCTGCACCAGATTCCTCTTACTTACCAGTGTGCTTTCCCAGAAACCTAGCTTCCACCTGGAACCCCCAGTTAATCAGACATGTCTGTATATGTCTTAGCCCCAGTTGTGGACAGGGTTCAAGTACTTTGCCCAGAGGGCTCCCCAGTTGTGTTGCATGTCAGTGAATGCAAATAGCTACAAGGTGAAGAGGGTCACCAGGCTTCCTTTTCCTAGAGTATCTGACTCTCACCTCTGGCCCAGCAAAGTCACCCAGTTATGGAATTAAGATGATAATGATGGAGCCAGTTTGTAAAGGGTTTGAAGATCAAATCAGAATAAGGAATCTGGACTTTAATCTATGGGCAAATTCTATGACTATATCATTAATAAAATGGACAGGGCATGAGGAGGATAAAAAAGGGGAAAAGGAAGAAAAGATTTAATTTCAGGTCCGTTTGCTCAGGCTGTCAATGCTATGTGTTCCAACACCAGTGATGAGGGCAGCCCCTGGTGCTTCAGATGGAGAGTTCCATCTCCAATAAATGAGCGTAAGAACAAGCGAAGAGTTGCTGGATGGTCGGATTAACTAACACAATCCCATAGCTGCTGTGATTCACCCCTCACTTAAAGGTGTCAGACAAAGATGTCCTAAACTGGAATCAGGCAGGGAGAGAAAACTCGGAGAAGAGAGGGGATTGTAGTACACCCCAAAATCTTTGGTCTGTGAATACGAATATAAATCTCTAAGATGAGGCTTCTCAAATTATTTGACCATTGCCTCCTTTTAAAAAATAGGCATGACAAGGGGCTACAGAAATGCACTTTGGGAAATGCTGGTCTAGTAGTTTTAGCAAAATGGTTGCCACCGATGGATTACTTTATCAAGAGTAGCTGCAATGGAGTAGTTGGGAGGGGAGAAGCCAGTGTGTAATGATTAGAAGGAAAAGGAAAGACAGAGACAAGTGTGGGTGCTCAGCATCTGCACTGTTCTGTCAGGAGGGAAAGGAACAGGAACAAGAGCTGGAAGAAGGGTCATGAATCGGGAGTGAGAGACTGAGGGAGAACCAACTGCTGAGGTTTTTTTCTTTTTAAACATGGATGACTTTGCCATGTTTATATGACATGCTCTCAGTCCCTCTGTTTTCTGTCCCTCATAAGATGTTTCTAGCTGCTCTTCTGGGTGGAACATTATATAAATCACCCCTGCTGATCTCCTCTGGGGCTGGGCCCCTCCTGATCAGCCATGAACTTCCCATGCCTACAAGCAGGGGCCTCTCAGTTTTAGATACAGCCTTATCTCCAGTCCCTACAGAAGGTTTAGGCAGTAGTTTACTCAAAGGTCCAGGAAAGAAGTCCAGAACCAAGCTTTACAGAGGATGGGAGATAGGGAGGAGTGTAGTTAAGGTACCTATCCTCAGTTCCCTAACCAGACACTTTGCCCCCAGGCAGCGCTCACAAACCAAATCCCCACTGCAGGGTTTTCTGAAATCATACAGTCTCATAGCCTCTAGATTTGGTGCTCAATGGCCAGTGAAGGGCCAAGCTCTGGTCTCACAGATGAAGGGAAGAATAAATGCTATCATTTATGTGTGTGCATGCTTGCGGGGGGGGGGGTTGGATTTTTGGGGTTTTTTTGTTTTTTGGGGGTGCGCCACTCACGGGATGTTAGTTCCCTGACCAGGGATTGAACCCGTGCCCTTAGCAGTGAAAGCATGGAGTCCTAACCACTGGACCACCAGGGAATTCCCTCATCTGTACTTAATGGGTCTTATGTTTGGGCACATTGCTAATCCCTTCTGATCTCTAGCATCTAAAATCAGGTACATTTAATCACCTTGAAGAGTGATTTTCAAATGCTGTGTAGTCACCTTAAGACATCCATCTTTCTCCTACTAACTGCACTCTGACTCTATCTTAAGACCTAAGATCTGGTCTCATTCTGTTAAATTGATGAATATGTCTTCCCTGTGTTAACTAAGAGAGATCTGAAGCCTGATGGCTCCTCCCTGATTCCCGGAGTATGAATGTGAAGGTCTATCAGTGACTGGGAGTTAGAGAATAGGGAAAGGATGGGGAAGAGAAGGAAGGTACCTCTGGAGTGAGTGGAGTTGAAAATACAGAAGAAGGGATAATTTGAAGATTTATTTATGAGCACTCACCTGTTTTTAACTCTAATAATTAAAGTAGTTATAAATACACTTGGCAAGAAAAATACTTACAGAATTTATCATCCTAAAAAAAGTACAAGGGCTTCCCTGGTGGCGCAGTGGTTGAGAGCCCGCCTGCCAATGCAGGGGACGCGGGTTCGTGCCCCGGTCCGGGAAGATCCCACATGCCGCGGAGCGGCTAGGCCCGTGAGCCATGGCCGCTGAGCCTGCGCGTCCGGAGCCTGCGCTCCGCAACGGGAGAGGCCACAGCAGTGAGAGGCCCGCGTACCA
>NC_041223.1:52720927-52786565 GCF_002837175.3 Physeter macrocephalus | reverse complement strand
TGCCGCGGTGCGGCTAGGCCCGTGAGCCATGGCCGCTGAGCCTGCGCGTCCGGAGCCTGCGCTCCGCAACGGGAGAGGCCACAGCAGTGAGAGGCCCGCGTACCACAAAAAAAAAAAAAAAAAAAAAAAGTACAAAACTTAAAAAATGTGGGTACTAGTTCTGAATATACCATTACTAACTTTGTGACCTTGGGCAAGTCACTTTACTTTGCACTTCACAATTGCATGTGTCTGTTTTTGTCTACAGAATGATATAATATTACACACCTTATTTCTCTCACAGCAATACCATGGAGGTCAAATCAGATTACATTAAAATAGTTATAATTACTTTCATTTGCATAGTACTTTATCATGCACAAAGCACTTCTGCGTATATTATTCCACTTTCATGAAAGAGCTTTGAAAAGTTATAAAGTGTTATCAAAAGATAATACTTAGGTTTATATTTAAAAATCAGCTCCATCTCTCTCTACTTCAATTTTCTCATCAGTAAAATGGGGATAACAGTGGTATCTACTTCATAGGTGGTTGAGGGGATTAAAGTTATATCACCCCAAAAAGAAACCTTGCATCAATAGCAGTCACTCCTCATTCTCCCTCATCTCCCTCCAGCCCATGGCAACCACTAATCTACTTTCTATCTGTGTAAATTTGCCTTTTCTGGATATTTCATATAAATACAATCATATGCCATGTGGTCTCTTGTGACAGGCTTCTTTCAGTTTGCATAATGTTTCTAAGGTTCATCCATGCTGTAGCATATACCAGCACTTCATTCCTTTTTATGGCTGAGTAATATTCTAGTATATGGACATTCCACATTTTGTTTATCCAATCAGTTGATGGATATTTGGGTTGTTTCTACTGTTTGGCTGAATGATACTGCTATGAGCACTCATGTATAGTTTTTCGTGTGGTTGCATGTTTTCAGTTCTCTTGGGTACATACCTAGGAGTGGAATTGTTAAGTCATATAGTAACTCTGTGTTTAACATTTTGAAGAACTGCCGAACTGTTTTCCAAAGTGTCTGAACCATTTATAATTCTGTAACAAGGAACAAACCTGACTCCACATTGATCTAGTCCTTTAGCTCTAACCTTCTTGTTCTGTTGCCTGTGCTTAGTCATGCTGGCTCTGCAGCTTTGTAAAGGAATGCTGCCTATAGCCTGAAATATACATAATAGCCCATACTCAAGGCTCTTCCTCCCAGGCCTTTAAAGGTATAACACTTTTCATTCATATAGAGATAAAAAGTTGTGGAACAGAGAACATTTGTCTTGTTGGAGGTTTTCAGGAACTTTGTTAGCAGACCTATATAGATAGCTATAAGAACAAAGGATCATCACATCCTCCCCAGGGTCTGGCCAGCACTACGAAGTTGGCGACAACCAGCCACAACCCCTCCCTTTTTAGTATAAAAGAAGTCTGAACTCTAACTCCAGTGAGATGGGTTTTGGGGACAGTAGTCCACGATCTTCTTGGTCTCCTGGTTTTCCAAATAAGGTCACTATTCCTTGCCCCAACCCCTTGTCTCTCAATTTATTGGCCTGTTGTGTGGCAAGCACTATAAGCTCAGACTGGTAACAATCCCACAGCAATGTGTAAGGGTTACAATTTCCTCATATCTTCATGAACACTTGTTATAGTCTTTTTTTTTTTATTTTAGTCATCCCAGTGGGCATGAAATGATAACTAATTGCGGGGGGGGGTTTGTTTTTGTTTTTTTGGCTGTGTTGCGTCTTCATTGCTGCACACGGGCTTTCTCTAGTTGTGGCAAGCAGGGGCTACTCTTCATTGTGGTGCACAGTCTTCTCACTGCAGTGGCTTCTCTTGCTGCAGAGCATGGGCTCTAGGCGCGTGGGCTTCAGTAGTTGCAGCACTGAGGGCTCAGTAGTCGTGGCTCATGGGCTCTAGAGCTCAGGCTCAGTAGTTGTGACGCGTGGGCTTAGTTGCTCCACGGCATGTGGGATCTTCCCGGACCAGGGATCGAACATGTGTCCCCTGCATTGGCAGGAGGATTCTTTTTTTTTTTTGCGGTACGCGGGCCTCTCACTGTTGTGGCCTCTCCCGTTGCGGAGCACAGGCTCCGGACGCGCAGGCTCAGCGGCCATGGCTCACGGGCCCAGCCGCGCCGCGGCATGTGGGATCTTCCCGGACCGGGGCAGGAACCCGTGTCCCCTACATCGGCAGGCGGAATCTCAACCACTGCGCCACCAGGGAAGCCCCCTACTAATTGCGGTTTTGATTTGCATGTTCCCAATGATTAATGATGTCAATCATCTTGTCATATGCTTATAGGCCATATGTGTGTCCTCTTTAGAGAAAAGTTGATCCAGATCTTTTGCCCTTTTAAGAATGGAGTTATTTGTCTTATTATTGTTAAGTTGTAAAATGTCTTTACTCTGGTACAAGTTCCATATTACATATAGGCCTTACAAATATTTTCTCCCTTTCTGTGGGTTTTTTCACTTTTTTGATGGTGTCCTTTGAAACACAAAGGTTTATAGCTTTGATGAAGTCTGGTTTATCTATTTTGAATTCACTTTTGAAATTTCTTCTCTTTAAGACCAAAGATGATTGATCTTTGTCCTATTGCCCCAAGAGCTGGCATGTCATTCTTGTCAGGAGCTGCGGTGATATAGGCAGTATGACTATATATTCAGCCTCTTTCTCATGTTCTGTGCCATGACATGTGCTGCTTCCTTACTTGAAATTCCGTCTCTGCCTCCATCTTCTCTGCCTAGCCAGGTCTTTATTGCCCTTGAAGACTTAGCTCAGACATTTTCTCCTCCTGTTTGGGGATCCCCAGTCCCCCCACTTCAGCAGGCAGAGCCACGTCCCATTCCTCACCGCAGATGGTGTGCAGCTCTGTCTTCCCTCATAGAAGTCATCAAAGGCAGGAATTTGGGTTTATTGTCTTTGTTATTCGGGAGTGGAGTCTAAACAGGTCTGCATTTGAATTTCAGCCCCATAATTAGCTGTATAAATCTGGGCAATGTAATATTTCTGATCCTTGGTCATTTTTATAAAATGAAAATAATTTCTAAACATAGGATAATTGTAAGATTATAGATATAGTAATAAAGTTAAACTATTTAGCTTGGTGGATTCTTAATAAGTCCCAGCTATTGTTTTTAGCATTATTATTATTAATTTTTCTTTTTAATGTGGGAGCTAACAGTATCAGGCACATGGTAAGTTCTCAAGAAATGTTAGTTTTCTTATTTTCTAATTCCAGCTCCAATAATGGATGTCTGGTGGCAAAGAGAACCACTATAGGCCTGTCCTATCTCCTGTGTGGGCACCTCAGCTACATTCCTTTCAAAGTTTCCAGGGAGCTGTCTCCTGATGCATCTTTGAGCATCTGATGAAAACAATGAACCATACCCCCAGAAAATGCACATTACCCAATAGTTTGTGTATTATTTTGGTGGGATTTCTGAATGCCTGAAGCCCATCATGGGTCCAGGGACTCTAAAGGTTAAGTAGATTTTAACAGATATTTACAGCCAGTGCTGTCCACTTAGTCCTCTTAAAAATGAGCAACCTTTACCATACCATCCAACAATGGCACTCCTTGGTATTTACACAAATAAGTTGAAAACTTATATCTACCCAAAAACCTGAACACGAATGTTTAGAGCAGCTTTATTCATAATTGTCGAAACTTGGAAGCAACCAAGATTTACTAGATGAATGGATAAATAAACTGTGCTACATCCGCACAATGGAATATTATCTAATGCTAAAAAGAAATGAGCTATCAAGCCATGAAAAGACAAAGAGGAAACTCAGATGCATACTACTAAGTGAAAGAAGCTAACCTGGAAAGGTTACATAGTGTATGATTCGGTAGCTGTGCAACCATCTTCCCAGGAAACAACAACACAACGTACAAATATATTTTTCTGAGAGACGCGTTCTCTGGAACTTTGGCATGACTCTCTGGTATCACCGTGGGCATGAAAAATACCGTTCTCTTTGGGGTTTCGAGAACTACTTAAACCAAGCAATAACCAGATTGTTGCAATCTTCCTGGGAATTTTTATTTTCTAGTACAGAGGATTACCAGCAGATGGCAATCAAAGAATATGAAACCTGAGTTTATCCTATTCAAGATATTTGACAACTGGTTGAAGAATGATAAGATGATAGACTGAAGGTGGGCAGACCACTGCATTCGACCTCTTGAATACCAGTTCTCCATAGAGCCACAGTTTCTTATGCTCCAAACAAACAAGTCTTCTTCCACCAGGAATTGAAATAAATGTCTAGCCACAGGAGAGACACCAGGGACAAACTCCTAGATTTTTTTAGTTAATCAAATGGGAACTCTCTGTGAAAATGAATTAGAAGAGCTTGTTGTTTTTATTTAGGCATTGTATTTCCTTTAGATTTTCTGCTTACATCGTGAGCCAGGGTAAATGTTCTTTGGTATAAAACTGAACATTTGTGTAAATGAGTTCCTAATGATAGAAAATAGACAGCTGTAGTAGAATAGAGCTGCAAAATCACCAGAGGGAAGGAATTTGCTCAAAACAGTCCGGTGTGTGTGCGTGGGAATGGGAGTGAGAAGGGTTCATGAGGGTGTTCTTACCAAACTTAGGATTTTACAACCGATTTTACAAAAATAGGAATTTCTTCTTTCCTCCTTTTGCTTCTGGAGATGTACTAGTAAGTAGATTCTCAATTAAATCAAGCATTCTCAATAATGTGTCTATTAAGCATGGAAGACTTTGTCCCTGTTGGTAAATTCTGGTATTTGTGCTTTCCATTTGCTAAACTCACCAGGAGTCCACAGAGACAGCTGCACTATAGCAGAGCCTACAGAATATGAATATTGCTAATTTGTCTATTGAGACAAAGAAAATTTCTGTTTATAGTTTACAGTTCGGGCATATTTGATGGCATGAGAGAACCCCATTATACATGGCATGTGGATCATCGCAGAAAATGATTAATCTGTTTTGTTTTGTTTATTGACAATATCTTTATGAAAAAAGCCTCATAAAGCACTTGAAAAAAATAGACCTGGAGAGTTTGGGGAATATTCATTGTTTAAGAGAAGCAATGAACAGTAAATAATATTTTTTGGACTCCTACTATGTATTAGGCAATATTATCTCAAGACAGATAAATTATTTAGTCACATATTTACAGATTACGGAACTAAGGTTCAAAGAGATTCATAATTTGCCAAAGTTACACAGCTAGTAAGTAGCTGACCTGGCATTTGAACCCAGGCCTGTTTAGGTAAATGTATGTACTCCCCTACATTGTAATTTTTTATCTTATTCTGACAGGTGATGTTAAGCATTTGAAACCTAGCTAATTCAGAAATTTAACCAAATCAGCTGGGCAACTGTGAAAGAATCAGAGTCCCAGGTCATTCCCACAGAGATTCTAATTCAGAAGGTTGCGGATGGGGCCCAGGAATCTGAGTTTTTAACACACGCCCCCTGCCCTCCCAGTGGTTCTGCAGCAAGTAATCTTCTGACCTCAAACAATTGAAGAAAACACAGGCCCAACTCAGTGGACCAACTTTTCATGATCAAAGAACCCTCTGAGGACCTGATGAAAGCCCTGGACGATTTTTTCAGAAAAATGCACATTTTACACCCAAAGTTGCATACAACTTTAGGGAGTTCACAGATACTCTGAAGCCATGGACACTTGGTCTCCTATATGTCCCAATTAAAAGTGGCCTAATAAGAAGCCCCTTCCATCTCTCCACCGAAAGATGTCACTCTTCAGCCTCAAACAGCCTCAAAAAGCCACCCCAAAAGATGCCAGTGTTTTTATTTTTTTCCTTTCTCCTCAACTACAAAGGGAAGAGTTTCCCAGGAAAATGAGTTTACTGTTTGTAAAGGAGCTTCCCCTGTAAATAGAGCACACTCTGGTTCGGTGCGTCAAAAAATAAGGTTGAAACAAATGATAATATTTTCTACAATCACGATGAAAGCTGATCTGGAAATTAAGGTGTTGTGATTAAAACCAACAGTAGGGACCACAGATTAATATGGGCACAACCAGAATGAAGGATCATGAAGTTTACTTTCCCCAAAGCCCCTTCTCTAACTTCTTTTCAATCTCTAGGTTTTCTCTTAGGTCTCCACCTTAAAGCTAACTTTTGCATCATTAAGTAACTAAAGACTTATGCAGCATATCTTTTGAAACATGTACATAAAAGACATTGACACAGAGTCCTCAAAAATTTTTACCATTAATAGGTTCTGGATTCTGTAAAATAGGAAAAGCATAAGGAGAACATGTAGTTCTCTGTGTAGGACTGGGGTCTTGATAAACCTATGGCTAGAAGTAAGAGGGGAAGTGTCTGCAAACACCCTGATTTGTACATAAATGTCATATGTTTACTATCTTTTCTGGGGAAATAGTCCATGGCTCTCATCAAGTTCTTAAAAGAATCTTAAACTAAAATGTAAAATGTAATCATTTGTAGGAGGAGTCTCGTCTCACAAGACCAAGACAAGCAGACAGGGTGACAGAGCCATGTGGTATACGCTTAGTGAGCCTCTTCTTCAAACATAAAGCAATAGTCAACATTGTATATGAAGTATGGACACAGCATTGTCAGAGCACGTGTCCTGATTTTGGTGCCCTTCTTCACCACTCTACTAGAAGGTCCACTTTTCCAGAAACATGTTTTCCTTGGTATGAGAACAGAAGCATGTATTTTGGATCAGGAAGACTTTTACCAGTGACAACGCAGATTATACGTACCTCTCTGACACCGAGTGTACTTGTAAATCAAGAATAATCATTCCTAATTCATCAGGTTATTGGAAGGCAGAAATGAAATAGCATATGTAAAGCTCCTAGCACAGTGTCTGGCACAGGGTAGGCACTCAGAAATGTCTGTTTTTGTCCCTCTTGCTCACCACCACCCTAAGATTTCCCCCATGACAGGAATGCTGAGCTCACACTATACTGCTCAGCTAGGGCTGCACCTATCAGTCTGAAGGAATCAGGTTTCCTTAGAAATTCCCACTTTCCAGTCTCCCCTCCGTCACTATTGTAAAGGTAAGCAAGGACCTCAGGCACAGAACATGCCTGAGGCTAGCAAGAAGTCACAAGGGATGAAAAGATGCCATCCTTCTCCTTGGAGTTGCCAGACCCTAATAGGGCAGACAGTACCAAAAATTAGTTAGCAGAAGCCACAGGGCATGGAATGCTAACAACACACATATAAGCACCAATATTCTACACACATGAAAACAAGTTGTGGTAGAAAGGACAAAGCCATGTGGAGTTGATTTAGGAAACTGTCACAAAGAAAATAATTATTGAGCAATATTTTTAAAGTAGGGGAAGGGATATAATTTGAGACAAAGAAGGGATATAATTTGAGACAAAGAAAGAGGAGGGGAAAAAGCTAAGAAAGGAGGCTAGAGTGCCATAGGGGCGGGCTTAGGAAGGAGGTGGACATGGAGCAGATTTGCCGGGCAGCAGGAGAAGCCATACTTGAGGGCCTGTGAAAAGATGACAGCAGTTCTGTGTGGGGGAAGGCAGGCAGCTAATTGGTAGAGACCCTTGAAACCCATGATTAGGAGTTTTAATTTAATTCAAGAGGCAATTGGAGCTATTGTAGGCTTCTAAGAAGGGGAGTGATATGATCAAAATGATGCTTGAGGACAATGGTTCTTGCTGCTGTGAGCAGGGTGGATTAGATGAAGGAGACTCTCAGGCCGGGAGGCTGATCTGAGGTTATTCCAGGAATGCAGGGTTACAGGCGCGTGGCCTAGAGCAGGGCTCTGGGCGTGGGATGGAAGGAGCAGAACCGAAATATACTATGGAGGGTAAACATTCATTCATTCTTTTTAGAACCAGACACAGGGTTAGGTGCTGTGATAAAATGGGGAACAGGCACAGAGGCTGGGATGGGGAGAGACAATTAGGCAATTATAATATGGTGAGAAAAATGCTGTGACCATTGAACCAGAGACATATAAGAGTGCATAGCAGGAGCAGCACTTAACAGAGTCATGGGAAGGGATACAGGTGGTCAGGGAAGCCTTCCCTGAGGAAATAGAGTTTACCCTGGCAATTTAATGAAGGATCGGAAATTAACTGACTGAAAAATCACTGGGGGAAATGTTCTAGGCAGGAAGCCTCAAGATGAAAGGGTAGGAGTGGAGCCATGAAGGAAAGGAAAGAATGGTTTCTACAAAGGCTCAAAGGAGCAAGAAGGGTGGGACCAGACCAGGAAAGGCCTTGAGTCTGCAGTATGAACTGTGGACTTTATCCTTAGGGCAGTGAAAGGCCAGGAGAGAGACATGGTTCATTTTTCATCTTAGAAAAATCTCTCTGGCAATTGTGGGAGAAAAGGATTGGTGATGATTAGGATAGGAGACTTGCATAGTCTAGGCAGAGATGATTGGGAAATAGAGACGGAGACATGCAGATATTTAGGATAGAGAATTTATGGGATGAGAAAGAGATTGAGAGGAAGAGAGTATTAGCAGGATGTCATTAGCCCAGAGAGGGGAGGTCATTCTCTAGGGTCATACAGCCAACCTGTGGAAGCATCAATGTTAGAATCCAAGTCTCCCATTCTTTTTATGTTTTTTTGTTTGTTTGTTTGTTTGTTTGGCCACACCGCAAAGCTTGTGGGATCTTAGTTCCCCCACCAGGGATCAAACCCTGGGCCCCGTGCAGTGGAAGCATGGAGTCCTAACCACTGGACTGCCAGGGAATTCCCACCTGATCCTTTTAAAAATAAGTATCTTTCATATCTCTCCTCATCATGCTCATGTTTTCCTTTACTGTGTCAAATATACCTGTATGATTTATAATAGATGTTTTAAGCCCTTTGCTAATTCCATTACCCCTGTCATTTCTGGATCTGTCTCTACTGGTTGATTTTTCTCCTTGGTGTGGGTCATATTTTCCTGCTTCTTTGTATGGCTGGTCATTTTTATCAGATGCCAGACATTGTGCATTTTACATTGTTGGACACTAGATTTTGTTGTATTCTTAAAGAGTTTGGGACTTTGTTCTGAGGTGCAGCTAAGTTATTGGAGTTTGATCCTGTCAATGCTTTCTTTTAAGCTTCTTTAGGGCAAATTTAGAGGAGGCTTTAGAACTGCTTTCAGCCATGATGGAGTAATGGACTGGATTTACTCTCCCACCTGAAACAACAATAATGAACCAGATTAAATGTATGAAACATTGGTCATCAGGCAATGAAGGACAGTGATCCCTGAGAGATAGGAAACAAATGAGGTGAGTCCTATGATTGCCCCAGCTTTCTGCCTTGAAAGTTTCCCAGGCCACAGCAAAGAAAAGTTGAACTCGTGTGGATCCTGTTGGACTTGTGAATCGAGGAGATGGAGCCAAGAGTCTGGGGAGATAAAGGCAGCTAAAGTTCACAGGACAGAGTGCCAGAGAAGAGAGAGCTGAACAAAGAAAGAACTCCAGAGATTTTCAGAAAATCACCTTCAAATATTCAAGAGAATTTATCAGCACAAGCATGTGGAAAAATGATCCAAGGCTGAAGAAAGAACGATCTAACAGGATCAGAGAGAATACTACCTGGCACTTGCTCAGGGCTAAGAATAATGTCTGTTCCCACCAGCCAGCATAGAAAACCTCATAATTCATGGAGCATTGGTAGAGTCCTCAGAAGGTCTTGCCTCAATAATGGGGAATGATTATTAGTCCTGAACTAAACATTGCTCTAGTTTACTCTAAAATATCATAAATGCGAGGCCCCAAAAGAGCAAATGATTTCTAAGTAACTTAACTGCATTTCAGAACAATGTTAAAGAATATTTATAAAAATTCAAAAATACCCATCATCCAACAAGGTAAAATTTACAATGCCGGTCATCCAATCAAAGATTACCAGGTATATAAAGAAACAAGAAAATATGCTCTATTATGACGAGAAAAAAAATCAATTAATTGAAACCAATCCAGAACTAGAGGAAATGTTAGAATTAACAGAAAATATTAAAACTGTATTTTCCATATGTTCAAAAAGTTATGTAGAGACATGGAAGGTATTTTAAAAGACCCAAATCTAGAGATTAAACCTGAGATAAATTATACACTGGATGAGATTAGTAGCAGATTAGACATCACAAATTAGTGAGATTGAAGAAAATAATCAAAATGAAATATAGAGAGAAAAAAGAAATTTAAAAAAATGAACAGAGCATCAGTGATCTGTGGCACAACTTCAAGCAGACTAATATGCACATAATTAAAGCCTCCAAAGAAAGGGAATGGGTACAGAAAAATATATGGAGAAATAATTTCCAAAATTTGATGAAAACTACAAGCTCACAGATCCAAGGAGCTCTAAAAACAAAACAAAACAAAAACAAAAATCCCAAGCATGAGAAACATAAAGAAAACTACTCCAAGGCATATCATAATCAAATTGCTGACAATCAGTGATAAAGAGAAAATCGTAGAAGCAGGAGAGGAAAAAAAATATACATTATATACAAAGGAACAATTAAAATGACAGCAGATTTTTCATTGGTAGTTAAACAATGGAACAACACTTTAAAGTACCAAAAAAAAAAACAACCCAACAAACTGTCAGCCTAGAATTCTACATGCAGCAAAAATATCTTTGAGGGCTTCCCTGGTGGCGCAGTGGTTGAGGGTCCGCCTGCCGATGCAGGGAATACGGGTTCGTGCCCCGGTCTGGGAGGATCCCACATGCCGCGGAGCGGCTGGGCCCGTGAGCCATGGCCACTGAGCCTGCGCGTCCGGAGCCTGTGCTCCGCAACCGGAGAGGCCACAGCAGTGAGAGGCCCGCGTACTGCAAAAAAAAAAAAAAAAAATCTTTGAGCAAACCACAAAAAAAAATGTTTTCAGACAGACAAAAGCTGGAAAAATTCATTACATTACCAGCAGAACTGCACTACATAGGACTCATTATTGTAAAGTTAATTTAGCCCCTCTACAAGAGCAAGCACTCTATCTGAGGTCTCTATTCTGACTGGATGAAATACAACTACTCTTAGCCCTGTGTGGGCTTTGAGCATTGATCATCCCTCTACCATTTTTGCAAGGCCGTTATTACCAGGCCTTGGGGGGTTTCCTCTTATACATGTTCAGATCAGTACTCAGCCAAAGACTCAAAGGGGTTCCCCTGGAGCTCTCTGGAGCTCTCTTTCTGTTTATTTACCTCCCTCTACTCTGGTACTGTACGCCACAACTTCCCCAGACTCTGATCTCTGTCTTTCAACTTGGCAAGATTATCAGGTTGTTTAGATTCCTTCTTCTTGCATCCAGACAATGAGCTAGAATGCTGATAAGGCATTCCTTGTTTCGTTCCCTTTTCTCAGGGATTACAATTCATAACCCGTTGTCCAATGTCAGGAAACTGTTTCAAATATCTTGTCTGGTTTTCCAGTTGTTTATGGTAAAAGGAAATTCCTGTAGTATTTAATCCTTCATAGACTGAAACAAAAATCTTTCAGGTTAATTTTTGTTTTTGTTGTTGTTTGCGGTACACAGGCCTCTCACTGGTGTGGCCTCTCCCGTTGCGGAGCACAGGCTGCGGACGCGCAGGCTCAGCGGCCATGGCCCACGGGCCCAGCCGCTCCGCGGCATGTGGGATCCTCCCAGACCGGGGCACGAACCCGTATTCCCTGCATCGGCAGGCGGACTCTCAACCACTGCGCCACCAGGGAAGCCCTTTCAGGTTAATTTTAACTCTTCCAATTGTCACTGTGCTCACTGTCTTTGGGATTCAAACTCTGCCAAGTAAAATGCAACTCCAGTCCAGATTATAGGGGAAATTCGGGGTGGGTGGGGGGAATGTTTACCTGGAGGGGGACCTGAATGAATGAGGGGCAGAAAGAAAGCAGAGAAAGAAGTCAGGATGATGTCCAGGTCTCTGACTTGGGTGTTGAGGGGGTGGTGGTGCTATTAAAATAGCATGAGTAGAATCTGGGCATGTTGACATTGCAGTTTTGATAGACGATAACTTAAATCTTGGGAAAAGAGATCTGGGCTGGGCTGGAAAAACAGATTCCAGTGTTATCATTGTACAGATGACCGTTCAAGCTTGGGAATAAATGTAAATAGGAAGAGAAATATAAAGGAATATAAAAGAAAAGAAAAGTAGGTCAAGGGCAGAATCTTGAGTAATGACATTTTGGAGGATAACAGATAAAGAGAGAGGTGTACAAAAAAGAGATTGAGAAAAAGCTTTGGGAGAATTGGAAGAAAACCTGGAAGAGAAAAGAATGATCAACTCTGTGAATGAAACAAAGATAGTACTGAAAATTGACCATTTGCCTTGGCAGTTATGAGTTCAGTGGTCTTTGCAAGAGCAAAGTCAGTTAGGTGGTCTGGAATGAAGCCAGGCGGGAATAGGTTTAGGAGTGAAAAGACAGAGAGCAAGTGAAGACAATGAATGGAGGGGACTCAGAAAATTGGATGAGAAGGGAAGGAGGGAGATACAGTCACAGCTGGAGGAGATCAAGGACCTCAGTAGGATACATTTTTCTTCTTTTTAACTAAAGAAAACTGGAGTTGTTCGTGGCATGGGGGCTAAGACCCAGTAGAAAGGAGAAGTTTGGAATTGGAGAGACAGAAGATGCATGATGGAGGAAGTCCCACAGGAGCGCATAGGAGGACAGAATCAAGCACTCCAGGAACCCTGTGATGACTGCTTTCTGTACTGTAAAAAAACAATTTGTAAGGAAAGTAATTATGGATTATCTCTCTTTCCTCCCCTTCCTTCCCCTTTGTGCAACCCCTTTCCTGCTCTCCAAAAAAATATGTGTGATTTATATACTCTGTAAGTTTGGATTGTCATATATCAGGTTTCCTTAAGGCAGAATGGCTTCTATATTAGAGTGCAGGACCCAACACTCCCATTGTGTCCCTCTGAGATTGTTGGCTAGAGCATGGGCTAGACATCCAATTATCTGTTGTGAGTCAAGCAGTGTTTTGGGACCTATTCAAATGTAATATATCCTGCCAGGGAAAGTCTCATGGGCTCAGTCATTCAGTGACTATTCACTGGGCATTGGACACCACTGGGGTAAAGGGAGGTCCTTGCCCTTGAGGCGTCTACTATCCAGCTGTGGAGGAGACAGGTACACGAAAGACACTAAACTGGCAATACTAACCACGTGTGCTGAGCGTGTACAGTGTGGACGTGCCAGAGAGAAGGTGATCAACAGTTTGGGTGGGTTGTGAAAGGCTTCTCAGAGAGGCAGGGCTTGAGCTGGTCCCTGGAGAAGGGCTTTCTGGGCTGGAACGTCACGTGAGCAAGTGCACAGAGGTTGTATTGTGTTGCATGATGACTGTGGTACATGTAAAGGGCAATCACACATACTGTCTGACCATGGCTGTGGGTCCAGAAGTGGGAAGAAGTAATGCTGGAAAGGTGGTTGAAACATTTCTCAAGAGAGGGGCAGAAGGCAAGGCTGACACCAATTATCAGAAGCACCTGTACTCCTAATTGACACCAATAATTAAAAACAATGTGTTGGATAAGCACTATTCAGCACCTATTGGAAATAAATTGCTAAATGATGTTTTACAAAGTTATCTCAGTTTGCCCACAAAGGCACGAATTGGGCTTTAAGCAAAGTGAAATCCTTTAAAAATGGGCACTTCGGAGATTTCCTTTTTGTCTCAAACTGCTGCTAGGGAATGAAGAAATTTGGGAGAATAATGGATATGCTCTATGTCTTGATTGTGGTGGTATTTATATGGGTGCAAATATTTGTCAAAACCCATCGAACTGCACACTTAAAATGGGTGTGTTTTATTGGATGCAAAGTATACCTCTCAAAAAAGTTTACTTTTAAAAAGCAATTTGCACCATAAAAAAATGAGAGTGAATCCAAAATAAACAAACAAATAAATAACTGCCCCTGGAATTCCTTTCTTTCAGCTGAGCAATACCATTTTGGAAATAGTTTAGGACTTCTTGAGAGTAAGCAAGAAAATAAAAAGATTCTGAGTTACTAAGATGAGTGAAAACAAAAATTTCCAATGAACTATTATGATTATTAACCAGCCAGCATGGGTTTACGTAATTAACTATCCCAGAGGTTGTATGACTTTCATTTTCTTTTGCCTTTAAACATGTTCTTCAATAAGCCAATCATGGGGATGCACTGCAGGTGGTGAGAGGCATAAATTGCTGGGTGTAATTATCTCCCTTTGACATTGCATTAGGGCACAGATACACTTAAACTGGCATTTTAGAATCTCTCTTTTCCACCCTATAGTGCATGTGCTTGCTGCGTTATTTGAGAATATCCAATTCTACTATAGAAGAAAGAAAAACACGTAACGTGGATAAAACTCAGAAGAAGGATTCAGCATAGATAGAAAGTAAATGAGTAGTTTATGAGAAATAAAACTCAGGATCTGATAAGTATACATGAGTGAGCAAATAGACTATGAAACACAGAATTCATAAGATGTGCTAAGTATTAGGTAGTAATTGGTAACTCGTAAAGTATGTTATATGTTAAAAAAGATCAACAAGAGTGTTACTCATAGACAAAAAGGGATAGAAAGACATGTCATACGTTATGGATTATGCTACCTCTAGGCTGGTAGTTATGTCATCCCTAAATCAGTAACCTTTCAGTGATCTCAGTATCATCCTTTCTGGCCCCATGTGTGCTCTGCCCCAGAAATGCAGCTGAAACTCATAGCTTTAGTAAACTAATGGGCACGCTTTGACTCTGTGTGGGTGTACTTGCCCTGTGTCTTTCCAATAAAGCAAGCATGGGGTAGCTCTAGGTGCGTTCTTTCTACTGAACCCCCTACCTTGTCCAAACCCAACTCTGGTCCTTCTAACTACAACACAAGCAGAGAGAGAAGACTGATCTTCCTTCCATGCTGCTTGCCCTCATTCGAAAGATGTTAACCACCCCCCGCCCCATCTATGTCCCCCTGTTTCCCATTCTGTGTTTTAAATAGATTCAATAAATAATGTTATTTGAGAAATTTAATTTGGTCCATGAGCCTTTCTGTTCCATGACCTTTAAGAAAGCTTTGCTGGGAGTGAAATTGGAGGCTGTCATTCCTTACAACACAGCCTGATTTGGTGGATAGTTAAAGCAGTCTTAAATTCATTTGATATTTTTAAACATATTTAAGATGCAAATAAAATTTTATTCCTGAGTTTCCAAGCTAAGTCAGTGTTTATCCAATCAAGTCCTTTTGTCACATGCCCTGCCAGGTAGCATGAGTGCTTATGTGGTTACAGAGAAGGGGGAAAAAACAAAACGTTTTTCTGCAGGGAAAGGAGAGGAGGAAGAGTTAGAGGAAGAGGCACATCCCTCCATGGCTCTCATTCATTCACTGATTCAATAAACACTTAACGAAGCTCCACTATGTTCCACTTATTGTGGAAGGGCAAGAGTGATAAAGAAGATAGAGTCCCACCCTCAGGGAGCACACTTTCTCCAGGAGGCCCCCAAAGCCTGAAACATGAACAAATAAGTGAGCTTCGTGCAGGAGAGGCATTTGTAAAAGTCTATAGGAAAGAGAGGTGCTTGTGGATGCACCTGCTTAGGTGTGTGTGTGTGTGTGTGTGTGTGTGTGTGTGTGTGTGTGTGTAAAACAAAGCAGACCTCACAGAGGATGTTTCAGTTCAGAAGTCCTGAAGGAGGAAGAGGAGTTTGCTTGGTGAACAAATGACCACATTTTGGCACCCAGTAGGAAGGATTATTATCAGCAAAGACCCAGGCATGTGAAAGAATATGAGTGTGGGACATGGAGGAGATGGGTGTGAACAGAGCATAGTATATAGAAAGCGAGAGGGAGCGGACAGCACTGGAAGGTGGGCCAAATAGAAGACTGCGAAGAAAAGTCCATAGGCCTCTCTCTCTCTCTCTCTTCCCCCGGCCCCTGACATCCATTCTAATAGCAAGTCGTCCTGTTGGCTCTACCTCTACAAGACAGCGAGTCCAGCCACTTTTCACCACCTGTATGACCCACCGGACGCAGGTGACTGTCATCTGTGTTGGACTGTGGCAATAGCCTCTAAACAGGTTCCCCTACTTCTGTCCTTATGCAGCCCTCCCAGCATTCCTCTCAACATAGGATAGCCAGAGTCATCTTTTCAAACCTGAGGTTACATCAAAACTCTCCTCTGCTGAGAATCATTCAAAGCTCCTCATATCACTCAGAGTAAAATCCAAAGTCCTTACAATGCCCCCAAAATCCAGCGTGATCTCTCCCGACCTCTGCCTCCGATTCCAAGCACACTGGTGTGCTCCTCTCCACCGCAGTGCCTTCCTTCCTCTGTGTTCCCTCTACCTGGGGAGCTTTCCTCGCCCCGGTTTCCACTTGGTTCACTCCCTCACTTCCCCTAGTCCCTACTCAGTGTCTTTCGCCCAGAAGCCTTTCCTGACCAAGCCAGGATAGCGCTCGCCTTCCCTTCGCTCGCTCCAGATCCCCCTCACTTGTTTTCTTTTCCCTGTAGTACTTACCACCATCTGACATACTATATACTTAATTGTTTATGTATTGTTTGTTTCCCCCATAGATATCAGTTCCACAAGTGCAGGATCTTGGAGTGTTTTGTTCACTGCTGAATTCCCAGCTCCCAACACAATGCAAGGCACACAGCTCATGCTCTGTAAATATCTGGGGAATGAATGAATGAATAAATAAATAAATGAATGAATGAAGAACTGTGCAAGGATTTTAAGCAGAGGAGTCTCGTGACCATATTTGTGTCTTAGAAAGATCCCTCTCAAGGAGGCTGAGACTTAAACAGGGAGATGAACAAGAGGTATTAAAGGTCTTGCCACAGAGGACTAGATGCTAGACATAGTTATTAAAAAACAGAGATCAAATGTGTGTTTACAGACTGACCGAGATTAGAGCTACAATAAAGAGTAATTTCAATGTGACCTAGCAGATATTTAGTAAGTATTAACTATAGGCAAGGGATCTTGGGAGGGAGAATGAGGGCATAGATAGGACAGATTCTGTCCCAAGAGGGTTACACAATCAGGTGAGTCATGGGCACAAGAGAGGTTTGGTGCAAATGCTGGGAGAGAGGAAGAGGGAAATATTTGATTTTCATGAGTGGGGGAAGTTAGAGAAGATGTCGTGGAAGAGGAAGTCTTTAAGCTGGGTCTCAAAAAAATGGGTAGAATTTTGAAGGCAAAGACTGGAAAGGGCAGTGAGATGACAGATTTTCAATTTCACCATCTCTACCATCACTTATACAACTTTTGATGGAGTTGCTAATGACTTGAGAAATAGTTCTTTCTATACCATAAAATAAAATTTTTAAAAAGAGAGTGTGGGACACAGAAAAGCAGAAAGGAAGAGTCAGGATAATTCACTATCTGGATAATTTGGAGAACAAGTGAATCATGCCAATAAGATTTTAAGAAAACAGGGACAAAATCACTTCCTTGTTCAGATGTGTCACAAAGGGAACAACAACAAAAATCATCCAAGCGAGTAACTCTGCTGACTCCTGGACTTCGACCTCGGATTTGAAGATCCTGGATAAGCAGGATTCCTACATAAAGGCTGGCAGTCATGCTGGCTTGCAGAGCTTGCCTACATTTTTTTAAAAAACTGTCAGATTAAGCAATGCCTGGCTGCAGTATATTATTAATACAAATTCTTAACTGTCAATTAGTTAACTCGCTAGTAAAAAGAACCTGGTTTATAAGATTGCTGCTAATGAATATAATGCTTTGTTCTCAGGCAAAACATCTGCTTTGGATATGTAATTAGAGGAAAGGCCCCCTCCCACACTCCCCATAGGGAGAACATGTGCAGCTTTATTCAAAGGAGCTTATTATACCTGTGAGGGGTCAAAGTCTGTGGATCTGTGGCTTATGGTATTATGACAGATTACAAAATCACTCCATTATGCTAGTCAATCTGTTTCCAAGCACCTAGCGGGGAGCTAGCCGGCACTGGATGCTCTGAAACAAGATTCCCATTGGTTTACTTCCTAAGGTCTTATGATAGGTCAGCTGTTGTTGACATCACCCGACAGCTCACATGTCAGAGCCTTTCTGTCTGACTTCTGCCTCTGTTACTGCCAAGCTCTCCTCTGAGAGCCGGCCTGTGCCTCAGGCCACAGCCAGCCCCTAAGAAGAGCTTAAGTGGATTTGAAATCCAGGGGTAGCCCCATCATTTGCGCTAATGAAAAGGAAAAGGAAGCAGAACACTTAAACCCCATGTGTCCTTTGTTTCTGACTCTTCCTCTCTCCTACCCTTCCCCCATCCCCCCTCTTTTTATTTTCTATTATTTCCCTAGTTCCTCACCCCACTCCTCCCATAGGCATATGCCTTCTTATGAAACATATTTAGAGAGGAGAGCAGCTAGTTCCAAAAGCCTTTGTTTCGAAGTCAATTGTCACATGTACCTATAAAACCATTTCAAACTCAAGAGGTTGAAAGATATTTGATATTTGCCTGATACTCCAAAGAAGTGGTTTGAAGGAAAGTCAATGTTATTTCCTCAGCAGAGTAATAATTACTTTTAAAGTGTTTTCTCCCTCATAGTCTACTTTTCCAGCAGTGCCTTGCCATGGGCTGGATAGTGTGTGCAGGAAGGGAGGGGGTGATTGTCTTCATTCCTGCCAACTACGCCCTCCCTGTCTAATTTCTGCAATTGTCCAAACAACCCAGAGTTTACGAAGGTGAAATTGACTGGCGGATGTGACACGTCAAATCATAATATTTATAAGACTTAATGAGCTGGAATAAAACCGCAATTTTCAAGTAGTAACATCTGAAAGAAAAAAATAAAAACCGTATCCTCAGGGGCTAGGAGGAATGGAACTGCTTCCCTGAGATGGAGGAAGAGTTTGGCTCCAGTGGGAAACCAGCACTCACTGTTGCCAATCGTTGGGGAAGTCACACCCCTTGGAAGACACAGCTGCTTTTCATCAATGAATACTATTTAGGTGACCATTAGGAACTGAAAATACCTATGCTAAGGCAAGACATGAGAGAAACCTGAATGGACCTAGGGGATAAATGGTGTCACCCAGAAGGGCTCTGCAGTTACCAAAGTGGGAACAGAAGCTGAGCCGATTAAGGGTCTTGTATCAGTCACATCTGTAATTGATAGTTTAGTGTTATTTTTGCCCCGTGTCTTCTACGTATCCTTAGAGCTCCTGCAGCCTTATTCAATGGTTCCATTAGTACAGTGTGCCATTGGACTGCACCCTCTTTGTAAGGAAGACTGCCTGGATCTACAGGGCTTTTACCTGGTGTGTATAAGATGTTCTCTAACATGTATAGAGAAGGGAAGTTAGAAAGAGATCCACTGTAGGTGAAAAATGGAGGAACTGGGTCCTGGAATATTTGAAACAAGAGCCTGTGGTATAGTGCAAGGAACATGGGCTCTGGCACTAGAAACACTGGGATCTGATTCATGGCTTTCACTTACTAGTTGTGTAACCTTGAACCAGTTACTGAATTTTCCTGAGTCTCAGTCTCATCATATGTAAAAATGAGTTTAATATAATCGGAACTACCTTGGGAGAAAAACAATGTAAAAAATGCCCAGGGTAGGGTCTAGCACGTAACAGGAGCTCAGTAATGGGTAGCATTTTTTTTTTTCAAAAAATCGTTATTTGTTTTGAAACGCTGGGCACTTTTGTGGAGTCCAAAGGATCCTAGGCTTTGAAAGGTGAAGGATTCAGGAACCATTTCAAAATCTCATATTGTAGAACAACACTCCTGAGACTGCTTCATGTACTAATGAAAATTCTGTGGTCTGGGCAATTTACCAAAGACAAAGCCCCTTATGTCTTTACCCCCTTACAGTACAAGATCTCTCAGGAAAGGGATGGAGGCTTTCTCATCTCTGTGTCTCTAGAATCTCCCAATACTGCTTGGATATTCTCTTATTGAGGAATTCAGACTGATATGTCTTGGGAAACATTACAAGGGACTGTTAGAATGCAGCCTAGTTTTAGGAAAATTCCAATTAGAAGAAATTGCCTTGGGGGTGGGGGGGGCGGGATGAATTGGCAGATTGGGATTGACATATACACACTACTATGTATAAATAGATAACTAATGAGAACCTGCTGTATAGCCCAGGGAACTCTACTCAGTGATCTGTGGTGACTTAAATGGGAAGGGAATCCAAAAAAGAGGGGATATATGTATACATATAGCTGATTCACTTTGCTGTATGGCAGAAACTAACATATATGTATAACCTGTTTACTTTGCTGTATTGCAGAAACTAACACAACATTGTAAAGCAGCTATACTCCAATAAAAATGAATAAAATAAATAAATGAAGTTGGATAGAAGAATGCCAAAAAAAAAAAAAAGAAAGAAATTGCCTTGGGCCCATGAGTCTGTGTTTTCCTGTCCACAGTGATATTCTTGGAGACTTCATTCCTGGCAGACAATTCTGAATCCAGTTGACATCATAACTGCACAGTTCATCGCTATTTAAACAATAATCTACTATCCTCCAGCTTGTTTTATTTGTTACTTCGTATATTCAACAAATACTTATCAAGCATCTACACTGTGCCAGGTAGAGATGCTGGGGCTATGTACGGTGAAAAAGACAAGAAAATTCTTACAGAACTTACCTTCTGGGGGGAGGGGAGAGGCACAGACAAACGGTAAAAAATTAACTCAATTTCAGATTACGGCAGGTCTATGAAGGAAATAAACAGGATCATGGCCTGGAGACTGAGTGGATAGAGGTGGTGCCTGCTTCAGGTAAAGTGCCTCAGAAAGGCTTCCCTTGGGATGAGGAGCCAGTCCTAGGAAGGAAAAGTGGTCCAGGTCAAGGTATCAGGTGAGGACAGGGGCAGGGCCTGGAAGTGTGGAACAGCAGCTGGAATTTGAGGAACACAATGGAAAACAGCTGGGCTGGAGCATGGTGAACAAGGGGAGAGCGGTCAGCAATGAGCCTGGGCGAAGCAGGTGGGGTCAGTTCATGAGGACAATGCAGGCTAAACAAAGTGAGGGGTTTGGGTTGACTGCATGATTCTCTCATAGACTGTTGGGAGGATGCTTTTCATTTGTGTACACTGGCTCCTCTGCAGGCTACCAAGAGGGCAGTCTGGATCTCTATAAACCGCAGTATACTATAAGCATTATTAAGTCAGTCTTTGTCTACCTCATGAGCCACAGATCCTAATGAATTGGGAGCAGCCCTCCCTAGGAATATTTTTATTAAGAATAATCTATTTGATTTTTTTTTTTTTTTTTTTTTTTTGCCGTACGTGGGCCTCTCACTGCTGTGGCCTCTCCCGTTGCGGAGCACAGGCTCCGGACGCGCAGGCCCAGCGGCCATGGCCCACGGGCCCAGCCGCTCCGCGGCACGTGGGATCTTCCCAGACCGGGGCACGAACCCGTGTGCCCTGCATCGGCAGGCGGACTCTCAACCACTGCGCCACCAGGGAAGCCCTATTTGATATTTTATTTTTGTTTCAACTTTAATTTTTAATGGTGCACCTGAATAAAGAGACATTGAATAGGTACCTTTCAAACATCTGGGAAGTAGTCAACAAAATCCACGAAAAGAAAGTAAAGAAACAAGTAAGGCATGTGAGAGAGTTCTAAGCCTCTTGCATTAGTCTAGGGCTAAGAGTCCCCGTGGCTCAAGAGTATGATTAGAAGGACATTATCAGAGTTTTGAACTTAAGAACTACTGAGCAGCTAACTAGTGAATTGGAGAAACAAATCAGAGCTCTAATAATAAACTTCTACTCAAAGTATTTTTATTTTCTAATTTAATCAGGATTTCTCTTTCGTTTTGTGACCTGAGTTTAACTCTTTAACTCAGGAAATTAATATTTTGAAAGCACAAATTCATGTTACATTATTTTTTTTCAAATAAAAGAAAAATAAACTTTTTTTTTCCTGCTAGTACTGGAGCCTTCTTTCTTCTTACTATTCTCTTAGAGAAAAAAGCAAGGCAGCAGTACATAGTGGGACAAATTAGGGGTCATCAGTGAAAAACTGGTCTCCAACTGCTGTGGGCAAATCATTTCAAGTCTCTGAGCATAAGTTTTCGCCTCAGAGGATGTTAAGCCAGATACTAGAGAGTCTATTGAGTCCCTTCCAGCTCTAAGAGCTGTGATTTTAGAAAAGCAGGGAGATGTTTCTGAGGAAGGATGAAGAAAATATAATGCAAGATGAGGGAGGCAAGAAGAGACAGAATATGAGAAAAATAAAGTGAAGGGATCTTTCCCTTCTAACCCGACAAATTGACCCTGAAGTCCAAAAGATTAAAAGGGATCTCTACTCTGCCTGGTCTTCTCCCAACAACCTTAATTCAAAAGTATCCTGGTTGCTTAAATTATCCAGAATCGCCTCTTAAGCCCTTTGCAGTGTGCTTCATCAAGGATTTCGACATGATGAAAAAGCCCTGAAGATTCTTTGATAGGTGAAGCTTAGAAAAGTTTCTTGGTTCTAAATCAAGCCTTATATTTTACTGTCTAAACTGATTAGGATTCATTTCAGGTCAAGTTATCCTTCGAAATATATCTGTGGGTTTTTTTGGTCTGTTTGTTTGTTTTTAGTGTCCAGAGGCCAGCCCTAGGGAAAGAATATTCTCGTTGAGTATACTAAGTAGAATTCCCAACTTCCTGTCTCCAGCAGTGACTTAGAAAATAGTGTCACTCAGATTCACTCATCTCTTCGATACACCAGGCCCTGAGCTTGTGTGAGAGGAGGCAGGTGAGTAAACAGCAATTACAGCTCATGGCCAGAGGGTGGTACAGGTGCTGAGGGGCTCATAGGAGGGCATTGCCAATGAACTATGAGGGAGGCTTGGGCTAGGACGGTGTGCAGGGGAAAGGGAGAGAAGTAGATAGACTTGAGATACGTTGGAGGAAAAACTGACAAGAAGTGGCGATGGACTGCATGAGGAATAAAGGGAAAGGGTGTGATTTTAATTTAAGCAACTGTGTGGGCATTGGTACTCATTTACCAAGATGGGAAATCATCTCAGTTTTGGACATGTTATCTGATAAACTATAACCCCTAAATTAAGCTATAACTCCTCCAAGGAGTATACGATTTTAAAAAAGAAAACTCTCACGAATCAAAAAGGGTGGGGACTTCCCAGGTGGCACAGTGGTTAAGAATCCGCCTGCCAATGCAGGGGACATGGGTTTGAGCCCTGGTCGGGGCTAAGCCCGTTGCACCACAACTACTGAGTCTGCACTCTAGAGCCAGCGGGCCACAACTACTGAAGCCTTCGCACCTAGAGCCCGTGCCCCAAAACAAAGAGAAGCCATCACAATGAGAAGCCCGCACAGCGCAACGAAGAGTAGCCCCGGCTCTCTGCAACTAGAGAAAGCCCGCGTGCGGCAACAAAGACCCAATGCAGCCAAAAATAAATAAATAAATTTATAAAAAACAAACAAATAATCAAAAAGAGTGAAGCTAGAGTGGTAGATGGGTGGGCAGTTGCATTGACTGTTGTTTGTTTTTTGTTTGGGGGATGTTTTGTTTTTTAATTTAGATATAATTGACATATTACATTAGTTTTTTAGGCGTATGACATGATCCAATATTTATATATATTGCAAAATGATCCCCACAATAAGTCTAGTTAACATCACCATCACCATACATAGTTAAAATTTTTTCTCTTGTGATGAGCACTTTTGAGATCTACTTTCTTAGCAAGTATCAAATATGCAATACAGTACTATTATCTATAGTCACTGTGCTGTACATTACATCCCAGGACTTATTCATGGGCTGTCATTTTTGAATCAAGGATTACCTGCTCTGCCTATGGGTAAGGGTACTTGGGGCATAATGACCATATTTTATGGAGGTGAGCACTTCCTCTTCTACCTCCTCTAGTCTAGAAACACACCCTCCTTTAAAAAAAAAAAAATTTTGTTCTAGTGCTAGGAACCTGAGGTTCGGTGGAGAATTTTCCCTGAGATGCTCCTGACTATATCTTGACTTAAAAGCCTGTATAAAATCTGTCTCACACGAAATGGCTTGTGGAAATGACCACCATTCACCCCCCCCACCAAAAGCAGCACCTCACCTCCAGCCCCTAAGCCCACCACCCTTGAGGGAGGGAACAGCTGAAGCTTCCAAAAAGCTGCCAGTCTCTGTGTCTGGAAAAGGAGAAGTTGGGATAGGTAGAATTTCATATTCACAGAGAGCAAGGAAGAGAAAGAGACCATTGTCTGCCTGAAGCCAGGTTTTTTTGATCCGATTCCCGGAAACCTCACTCTTCTCCAAATATCCAAGCCCAGCAGTTTCTTCCAAACCCATCCTGAGGAGCACCTTTAAAAAAATCACAATCATCAGTTCAAAAGAATTTGTACCTAAAAATGTTCTTCATAAAAAATTTTTGTCTCTACATATGTGAACACCTACCATTCACTTAGCATTTAGAAGTTTTGAGTTACAACACCAGTCCTGAAGAAGATTTTAACTGGTCTCTATTTATTTTACTGAAATTAGAATATGCAGCCACCAAGTAAACTTGGTTACCCTTATATTATCCATAAGATTAGTTAATCTAGAGGGAAATCATCATGCATTTATAGCCAACTTTGCTTTTCATATAAAATTAAAACAGCCAAAGAAACAAAAACCACTTTATTGAAAAGGATATACAATTTTAAATTTTAAATAAAATATAATTGCCTATTATGACTAAATTCCAGTCTCCCTGCTCTTTAATAGTTAGTAATCCCTGGTTTTCTTACCTAGGACCTGCCTGGTTCCTGACATTGTCATTCTCATTAGATCAAGAACTCTGTGAGCCCAGGCCCATGTCTGGGTCACTGCAGGAGCCCCAGGGCCTGGCACACTGCCTGCCTCACCTTAGGGGGCCAGAAATATCCCTTCAAAGACTGAGTGAGTGGACACAATCCAGCACCAGGGCTTTAGAATAAGCTGAATATGGTTGGATTATTTCTGGAGTGTCTGGAAGGAGACAGATAGAATTTAAGGGGTAAATGTGAATCAGAGCAGAGGAAGGGAGCCAAGACCAGAGGATTATCAAATGTGTCTTGGTTTTTGTCTCCCCAAGCCCTCCCTAGGGGATTTTTATGAGGCCAAAAATAAGAGATAAGGGGAAAGTTCAGGCAGAGGACGTCAGGAACTTCTCAGGAACTCAGGTGTGAATAGGGCAAAGAACAAAGCAAGGGTCTTGGATGTCATTCTTGCTGGTGCTTGGGCATGTGACATAAAGGCCAGTTCTCCTACTTAAAGATTTGATTTGGTTCATTGAAATCAGACTCTCCTGGGATGGCTTAAAAATTTCAAAACAATTTGACAACATAAATCTTTACTGGGGCTTCCCTGGTGGCGCAGTGGATAAGAATCTGCCTGCCAATGCAGGGGACACGGGTTTGAGCCCTGGTCCAGGAAGATCCCACATGCCACGGAGCAACTAAGCCCGTGCGCCACAACTACTGAGCCCGCGTGTCACAACTAATGAAGCCCACGCACCTAGAGCCCGTGCTCCACAACAAGAGAAGCCACCACAATGAGAAGCCTGTGCACCGCAACGAAGAGAAGCCCCCACTCGCCGCAAATAGAGAAACCCCATGCGAACAACAAAGACCCAATGCAGCCGAAGATAATAAATAAATAAATAAATAAATAAAATTTAAAAAAAAAATCTTTACAGTGAGTTATACTGTAGTTAGGGGAACTTCAGTTCAAGGCCACATTCCCAAAGTATATTTTTTGGTTTATCTTAATAATTTCAATGGGGAATTATAGGGTTTTGTGGAAGGAAAAATAATGGTGAGTAGAACAAATGTTAAGCAGATTACTTTCTTGCAGTAATTCTCAGAGCCTTTAATATGTTAACGTACATTATGAGTCTCAGAGAGAGAGAGAGAGAGAGACAGAGAGCAGCATCTCTGAAGACTACAATTCTGCAGAGCCTTTTTTGGGGGGAAAATATTGACTTAGTGAGTAATTCCACCTTCCTCTTAAGCACTCTTTACTAAAAGAAATTCCCCATCTATGTCAACACTTTTCAGAGGGCTTCATTTTCTTTTTTTGTGGCATGGCAAAAGCCCAAATGAAAATGTAAAGACCAGAAGTATATATTTTTTCAGTAAGAGAAATATTCTTTTCTCCTAAATTTTGTTTTTTTGGCTATTGAAGCCAGAACTGGTATTATTACTTTATATAAATATAATAGCCGTTTAGTGATCATGACAAACAGAAAAATATGACAAAACTGCTTTGTGAAAGAACACAAAGTTAGAAAAATGACTTACCAAAATATAACTTTAAAAAATACTTTAAAAATAAAACTTAACCATAAAAACAGAGATATAATGTGGTTTTATTACCATGTATTTGAAAAGTAGAATGACTCATTATTTCTGTAATTCCTAAGGGTACCATTTTATAATTTGCTCAAGGATTTGATTTGATTTTCTAGTGGCCCCAAAGGTGGCAACATCTGCTTATAAAAGACCTGATTTGGACTGTGTGGGCTGCTGAAGTTTTTTCAGACTTTTTCTCATTAAAACAAGATTGTACGGTAGACTGGCAGTGTCACTTTCTCATTCATGCTTCCCAGAGGTTTAAGTAGTCAGAATTTACCTTTTCCTTTTCTTTGTAACACCAATTTTGTTTCATAGTTAATGGGTGTAAAATATCCTCTGAGGAGAAGCTACAGAGTTTAGAATTTTTCCTTTTTCAGAAGTCAAAAGACAATAGATTATCAATTTATTTATCCTTCATTTCCCACAAAATATTTTCTCACAGATTCCCTGCACCTCTCTACATCCTTTTAACAAAAAATTCATCAATAATATGAAGTAAACACAACTGATAGTGGTACGGGCCTTGGCCCATCATTGCTTACCATTTAAGAGGTGTCTACTGCAGTGGGAAACTAATTTTTGGTTCCTGTGGATATAATATCCATGGATTTTCCAAAAATAAATGACTAGACTGGGCCCAAGTAAAAAATATGTCTTAATCATTGAAGCAGCTTTTTGTCTGACCATCATCTACTCACTTCTTTACTCTGACAGCTGCCTCTCCTCCTGTGGCATGAAGGAATACAGCACTAAAGGCTGAGACTGTCCTAAAGGATGGCTGGAGAGGCTACATGGAGGAAAAGAGAACCCAGGGATTGCAGGGCTGAACTGCCTATGCTGCCCTGAAGATTCCCTGCAGCAGGGTTATCCTTGCAAAGCAGGGTAAGAAAGGGAGTGGATCCTGAGCTCTGAGAGCTGCTCTCAGTCCCGTGGGATATTTCCCTCAAAGAATTTCCCAAAGAGTCTGTTTTCTAGAAAAGTCTGAATGATGGCTGGATTACAGAGCTGTTGTAGATCAGAGATGGATGGTGCTTGCTGTAATTCCTCTGCTTGCCTTCCTGACCCATTCTCCATCCTTCCCAGCCCTGCTCTGTGCCCAAGGAGACTGACCCCTTCTGATGAGAGGGCAAGAGGAGAGAGGGGTCAGGCTTTATTCTTTGCCCTCCCTCCTTAGTAGCTGCGTCTCTGTTGATAGCTGTGATGTTCCACACCTATGGCTCCCCTCAGGGAGCTCCAGCTCTCGCCAGGCTCCAAGACCACTTTTTCTTCCCCTTCAGCCCTAGGGGAATTAATGGCTTCCTGCTGGTGCCAGACTCTGGGTGCCTCAAAATTCTTCGTTCATTTCCTTAACCCCACCCACACCTCTGGAGGCAGTCCCTTTATTACAGTCTCCCCATTGCACTAACAGTCTTACCTGTTGGGATAAGTTCTGTTTCCTGTGGGGAACCTGGTTGTTACACGAACTGACGCTCATTTTAACATGAAATTGTTAAAAGAGATCTCGATTTTGTAGAACATATTTCTTCACAACTTCAGTCAGAGTATTGCTTAGGAGTATGGGTGTTGGGGTCATGCAGATCTGTTATTAACTGTGTGATTCTAGGTATGCTTAATCTTTCTCTCCAAGTGTCAGTTAAGTATCTCTAGGTATCTCATCCAGAAAATGGAGCTAAAAACAGTATTTAATTCATTTAGCACATAAAATTGTTGTTAGGATTAAATGAGATAATGTTTATAAAGTACTTAGCCTAGCACAGTGCTTAAAAGAGAAGACTGTCGATAAGTTGGAGTGCTTCTTTCTCATTACTATTTAAGTATATTTCAATTTTCAAACTGTGATACTGCATTTTCTCTCTATTAATTGTTCAGTGTTTCTTACTTGTGAAACTAAAAGCCAAACACATTATAAAACATTATTATTAGTTTACCAATATGGACATTGAATGCTCAAGGGATTTGCACTGGTTTAAGATTAAGGACCAGTAGCAGAGAAAGAAGGGAGTTCAAAAGCCTTGGCCTTGGTTACTTTTAGGAAGTAGCATTGCTCCTACCAACCCCCCAAAATGACTGCCCAGCTTTTCACTCCAGGCTATCACACACTCAGCCCTTCCTGGATGATATGACACTTTCCCTTGTCCTTTAGTACAAAATAGAATTCCTCTGCTCATCTGCTCCACCTGAAATATACTAAATCAATTTGTATTGGTTTAATTGTGAATGACCAAAATCTCAAGATAATAGTAGCTTAAGCAACATGGAAGTTTATTCCTCCTTCACATAAAATCTGAGTGGGCAGGCCTGAGTTGGTAGGGGGCTCCATGGTGTCAAGGACTCAGGCTTGTTACTCTGCTATGCATGGCCCTTGTCCTTTTCTTTCACGATGGAGCTCCAGCCATCACAGCCACTTTCCAAGCAGCAGGATGGAGAAAGGGGAGAAAGATAAAGGGCCTTGTGAAATAATAGAAAATATATATTGGTCTCTGCCTCCCAGGTCCAGGCACAGAGCTCCTCAAACCCCTGTAATTTCCTAAGTGATAAGAGCACTGGGAGCATCTTTTGTTCTAATATTTGGCCTTTGACCCCGGTTCCTGACACAGAGCTCCTAAAGTCCTTGGAATTTTGGATGACAGGAATTTTGTTTTTCTAATGAGGCAACTCTTGGTGGGTTCTTGAATAGCTTCAGGATGGGGGCTGGTAACCAGAAAGACCAATCTATGTTAGAAGCTTGAAACTTCAATCCCACCCCTATCCTATGGGAAGGTCTGGGAAGGGGCTGATGACTGAGTTAATAATTGATCATACAAAGCCTTTATAAAAATCCCCAAAGTATCGGGGGTTTGGAGAATTTCCAGGTTGGTAAACACATCCACATGTGGGGAGGGTGACGTACCCCAACTCCACAGAGACAGAAGCTCCTGCACTCAGGACCCTTCTGGACCTCTCCTCTTCATCTGGCTGTTCATCCGTATCCTCTACCATATCCTTAATTATATAATAAATTGGTAACTGTGTTTCCCTGAGCTCTTTGAGCCAGTCACAAGGAGAGAGTCATGGGAACCCCAATTATAGCCAGTCAGTCAGAAGTATAGGTGACAAGCTGAAACTTGTGATTGACATCTGAAGTGGGGGTGGGATCTGAGGCTATCTCCAGGTAGTGTCAGAGTCGAGTTAGATTGTAGGACACCCAGCCGGTGCCAGAGAGTTGCTCGATGTGTCAAACCGCACACACCTGGCATCAGAAGTGAAGTGTAGTAGTAGCGTGAGAGTAAAGGAGGAACGTGGGAACTCACCTACACCAGTTCTCTCTTAAAACAAGCATCCTAGAAGTTGCCATTCAACACTCCTGCTGTGAGCCCGTGGGCCACTAACCTCAGTTGGATGCCGCTCCTCTCCCCAACATCAGGGAGGCTGGGAAATATCGTCTTTATCCTGAGAAGTCAGGCGTCCAGTGCAAACTTCTGTAGCTATGGAAGAAATGAAGAGCGACCACTGGGGGCAACAAGCAACCTCTGTTAAAGATGTCTTCCTCTCTACCGCTCTCCTTCCTCACCACAGTCAATAGGAAAAGAATGCAAGGAGATTTTTTTTTAAAAAACCAGGGCCATCTTGACAGTAGAAGAGGGCATTTTATAGTGGTTTTCAGCTTCTCAGAAGAGGCATGGTGTGAAACTAAAAGAAAACCAGAGGGATTTCCCCGGTGGTCCAGTGGTTAAGACTCCACGCTTTGACTGCAGGGGCCACGGGTTTGATCCCTGGTCGGGGAACTAACATCCCGCATGCTGCTGTGGCAAGGCCAGAAAAAAACAACAAAAACAAAACAGAAAGCTGTACTGTCTCATTCTGCCCCACCTTGAACTCTGCTCAGAGCCTGGTTTCCAAACATGAGCAATCAGTAGACTTTGTCTTAGACTGTTGCCACTGCCCAAACATACCAAGCAGTCAGAGCACAAATCTGGATAAAGATAGCACTGACTGTAACTGGAATTACAGAATACATTTCATATCTGAGGTGGAGACAGCCTGCCACGCGGCATGCAGGACCTTAGCTCCCCAACCAGGGACAGCCCAGCCAATCACAGCACCTCATTCTCCTGGGCACAGTGATTGGTCCAGAGAAGGGCATGTGCCCCAGTCTGGGCCAATTAGAGCCCTTTTCTGAGACCAGTTTGGAGCTGGAGGAGAAGGGGTCTCGCTTTTTGGAAGTATGTCAATGGGGACTGCCGGCAGCCATATTTTTTTTCACTACACGAAGAACACCTGTCTGCAGTAGGAAAGAATGAAGACAATATAGACAAATGGGTAGAGGGCACAGGTGGCAACCTCCCTGCAGTTCCTCAGTCCAGTCAAACCCGAAGCTAGATCAATTTCTGGACTTCCCAGTTAGGTAATCCAATAAATCTCCTTTAATGCTTAAGCCAGTCTGAGTTGGATTTCTGTCACTTGTACAAGTCCGAACTAAAAAAAAAAAAAAAAGTAAAAAAAAGGTTAAACAACATGCTCTTTCTATTAGAAATACACTTAATAAACTTCTATGAGTCCACAGTAAATTCAAAGAGATGATGCTTAAGCAGGTTGGTATCTAAGAAATATTCGTTAGCATACTATGGACAAATCAAAGGTGTTTAGGAGAATGTTGAGGAAGTCAGTTTTGCTCATTTTTGCTGTCTTCCTTCTTACACTGGTAGTTTTTGCTTTTGAAATTGTAAGAAGAAAAACAATGAGTCAGTCAAGAGAGAAGGAATAAATAGAGAGGCAGTAAAAGGAGGTATGGGAACAGAGTGATGGAGAAGGGAATAGTGAGAGATGGCACGGAGTATCAGAGCTCCAGCCTGGGAGTCAGGGGACCTGGGTCACAGCCCTGGCTCTGCCACTACTGCTCCATCTGCTTGGGTGAACCACTTTGACTAGTTGTAATTTCTACACCTGAGAAATAAGGAGGCCTGGAATAGAGGTGATTCAGGTCCATCTTGGCTCTAATAGTCGATCCTTCTAGTATATCCTTATTTCTAGCAGGAAAATGAAGGACGCAAGGGAGTAGGGTGCATCACTCTTGGATTCACTGCTGTCAAGAGCATGACCTCAGGTTTCCCAAGAGGTCTAGCTCAGAAGGCAGCTGTTCCAATACCCCCAAACCAGCCTCAGATCATCCCAGGCAATTGAGGCTCTGGCTTTTCCCTGGAAGGGTCAAAACTTGGTCAACAATTATTGGGCTGGGGTTGAGGTGTATCCAAGACAGACCTCCTTGTTTATAATTCATTAAAGAATTCATCAGACGCCCTGGGCAGAGAGGGCAGAACCCACCTAATTGCCTTCTTCCCTCCCTACCCTCTTCCTGCCCACTGAGGAATACTGATCCATATTAGATCCTATCCAGAGGAGCATGCTGGAACTCATCCAACACAGCAAGTGCAGCCTGCCCAGCGGAGACCTGAGCAAACCAGTTTCACACAGGAAAATTCAATTGCCTGCTATTGTCACAGCCAGGGAGGCAGGGGAGGAGCACTCCTACCCATCACAGCAATTTAAGTAGGAGGAGAGATGAGAATGGGAAGTGATGAATAAACACGGGGGAAGAAAGCTCTACAGAAGTGTGCTCCTGCTCAAAAGTTGGGGTTGAAGGGTAATGTCTGAGAAGAAAGGAGTTTTCTTCTAGCTCTTTTAAACCGTTTTCCCCATTTCAGCCAAAACAGCCAGCAAGAAGTTTCTCAGTTGTTAGAGTGCTGACAAGTAAGACTTAGCACACAGCAGGTGCTTAATAAATCTTTATTGAATGAATAAATCAGGGAATGGATGGAAAAATCTGTCGGTCACCATATTGACTCTCTGACGAACCACAAAAATGGAATATGCTCCACGGAAGAGAAGGCATGATGAGGATGGGGCTCCTTGCAGGCTCAGCTGAGGCTAATGGTCCCCTCTCCAGACTATCCAGGCAGAGTCATAATGGGTCACATCACACAGAGGTTATTTCCTTCACTCAAAGAGCAAATACTGGGCCCTTCTTTTGGGTTCAGGACCATATAGACGTTAGTCCCTGACTTCTGAGACTTTGCGGTCTAACTGAAGAGATAGTCTTAGCCCATATAGAACAATGATATGAATCATATAAATCACTAAATAATCAGTCTTAAGTAATGTAGGGAGAACTGTAATTGCAATTAGAGTCCAAAGAAAACAGAGATGAGTGGGGCTCGAACAGTCTAGAAAGATCCATTGAAGTGGGATTTGACCTTGATGCAGAGAACAGGCAAATATGCATTCACTTGGGGAAAACTTGGGTTAATTTTCTGGACTCTGATTCCACCTGAGTCATAGTGCTATTTTCCAGATGCATGGTCAAGTCCCCTTCCAACTTCCCTTCCACAGTCTGCATGGCAGGCGAGATTTTCATCACCGTTAGAGCAGAGGGGGGCTTCACAAAGAGCAGTGTAATTTGAGTGCTGATGAGGCCAACAGGTTTGATTCTGAAGATTGTTATTGCTGCCAGGCTATAACCTAGACATATAAATGTACTGCTTCAAATGTTCCATCAGGAAAATCGGCTGGGGAGCACTAATCCTAAGTGAAACCATCTTGATTACAAAGGAAGAAATGACAACACCATATTGCTTAACTGCTGAACCTTACAATGAAACACAAAGTGGCATTAACGTTCTCTGCCTGTAATACTGCAGTTTAAGCAGTTAATCTTATTTTAGCTGAATGGCATGTTCATTACAAATAAGTAGGTAATGTGTGGGATTACTGAAAGGAAAGTTAAATTAAACCAGTTATGGTTATCATGTTGATTTTATTTTAACTGTCCAATTTAACTTGGTATTTTTCAAGAGTCAGATCTAATATACACTCATTTAGCAGAGATTAAACAGATGGGACTCTTGCCCAGAAAAGGTATTATATGCAATTTAAGATGCTACTTTTAAGGGCAGCAATCCATGACACTCGATACTGGCTCTAGCTTAAACTGGAGGGTTCCTGAATGGTAAGATAGCACTTCTCTCTTTCCATTAAAGTTATGTTTTCACCATTTATGCTTTTCAAGGGCAGCTGAAGGACTTTTCTTCAAGGTCTCAAACATCCTTCTGTGTGGACCTGCTACAAAACAGTGTGTAGTTCAGGAATGTATTTTATCTTGTTTACACGTGCTTTCTTCAAACAAGTTTTACCCTGACTCCAAAAACCCTTCATTGAACTACAGGTACAAGAGGAAAAAGAGGTATAGTACCTGAACTGGAAAGGATTACAATCTAGTCAGGAGAGGAGGGATAATAATCCCAAACATAAGGAACCTAGGAAACAATGTGAGAGGGTGTCTAATCAAGTGCCAAATTGCATAGTGCAACTGAGCAGTATGAAGTACTAGATACTGGGCACTGCACTGTAGGCTCTTCATATACCTAATCTCATTTAATTTGCACAATAATCTTATGAGGCCAGTATTATTACTTCCTATTTGTCCAAGGAAGGGGAAGTAAATTGCCTGTCCAAGGAAGGGAAAAAGCAGGAGTTTAAACCCAGGTCTGATTCTAAAGGCCTCGTTTTTTCCTTTATGACAAGCTGCTTCCTTAAATATGAAGAGTCAAGAGCAGAAGAAAATCATAAAAGATGTCATGAAAGGAGTGGAATTAGATCTGAATCAGAATGCACCTTCAATCCAATTTAAAAACAAAAAAATTCTTTACCAGTACCCACTTGACAATCAATTTTACTTCCAGAAACAGCCTAAAGAAATAACCTTCTTTCCACATAATACAACCTTAAAACATTTTAACTCCAAGAATCTTCTTTTGATTTTTATGCCATTGTTATGTGTTTTCATTATATATATGTTAATCCCACAGGGCATTATTGTTGTATACAGTCAATAATTATTCAGATTTATTTATCTATTTTATCCTTCTTGTGCCTTTGGGTTTCCACCTAAGTTCATTTTATTTCTGCCTGAAGAACGATCTTTAGTATTCCCTTTAATGCAGGCCTTGCTTGTGATAATTCTCTCAGACTTTATGCCCAGATATGCCTTATTCCCCTTTCAATTTTGAAGAACACATTTTTGCTGGGCATAGAATTCTAGATTGTCAGTTACTTTTTTTCAGCACTTTGAAAATACTCCGTTTACCTTCCCACTTTCATTATTTCTCTTGAGAAACTAACAATAAGTTTAATTATTGCTCTCATGAAGGTAATGTCTTTTTTTCTCTAGCTGTATGTATGTATGATATTCTCCTTGGTTTTCATTTACTATGAATGTGACTAGGTTTTTGGGTTTGTTTTAAATCCTTTTTGGGCTTCTTAATTTGTGACAATGTTTTTCACCAGTTTGGGAATATTCTCAGCTATTATCTTTTCAAAAATTGTTTCTGTTCCATTTTTCTCTCTCCTTTGCTTCAGGGACTCTAAATACATTTATATTAAATCTTCTCACGATATCCCCTATATCTCTTACCCACCCCATCCCCATTTGTATTTACAAACTTTTTTCTCTCCAGGTTTCCTTCTGGAGATATTCTTCTAATTTATTCTTAATCATCTCTTCAACCATGTCTTATTGGTTATAAAACCCTTCCACTGAGTTAATTTCAGCTACTATATTTTTCGGTTTGGGATTTAGTTCCTATTTATGTTTTCCATAACTATCAATCTTGCTTTTTCTGTTTCATCTCTTTACACCTTAAACAAATTGCACAGCAATTTGCTGTCAAGAAAAAACTTGACAACAAAGAAGCAATCAATGAGTTCCAGTCCCACTTAGGATAAAGAAAAACAAGAAGCTCTGCTTCTACAAACTATGTTTCTTTGGGCAGAGTACAGAAGGAAGAGTAACAGCCAAAACAGTAAGAGGAAAAAACCCGAAATTTTAACAAATGCTTAAAGACAAAGTATGAGCCAGTGTGACAGCTTAGAATCTCCAGGAGCCACAGATACAAGAAGAATCTGCCCTCACTTGCCAGCTCTTTTCCATAGGCCTCCACTGGGTGCTCATAAGAAAAATGGGGGGTAGATCAGGAAAACTGAAAGAGCCACCCTTTGGTGACACAGGCATGCAGATAACAACCATCTGCCACTGGGGTAAAGGCATGAAACCCATGTTCTTTTATACAAAGAAAGAGCCATTTACCACCAGTGGAGTGGTACAAAACCTTCCTGTTCCCTGGTTCCAGGGAAAGGCTGTGGTAGAGAAGGAGTTGAAGGAAAAAGCATCAGATGCTGGAGGCGGGTAGGAAACCCACCTGTGACCAGGACCCTGCCCTAATGCAAAGCATAAGGTCTGCTGCCAGTGAGAGAGGGACAGGAAACTTACTCTCATTTAAGAACCGTCCCCCCCCCATTACGATGCAGAGTCTGACTGCCATGGGAGAAGGAGGTGCACCTGTAAAGCTCAAGAGCTCAGGGCCTGCATGAGACTGAGGCCAGGGGGGAAAACACTGCCTGCCCCAACCACAAAACTTGCTCAAAGAAACAAGCAACAGATCCCTAGAGCTAAGGGAGGGGCAGGACTTGTAGAGATTCCACTTGTAGTACAGTTATGCAGTCTCCTGAAAGCAAGAGGGTGAAGCAGGGACACTGAGAAAAACTCCCTGGCATTCTAGAACACTCACTAAACACAAAGTAGCAGCAGTTCACCACTGGATGAATTTTAAAGCTGTGGTATATTGAAGGTTACAATATCAACAATAAAACCCAAGCCCAGATCAACTACTACTGAGAGTTACTTGGTACCCCTACACTAATGGCCCAAGAGAAGGAGAGGTGTGCCCACTGTAGGTATAAATACTATTTACCTCAGTTTCTACTGTTCTTTTACATGCAATGTCTGACATTCAATCAAAAATTATAAGACACATTAAAAAGCAAGAGAAAAAAATGACAATGATCCACTGTCAAGAGATAAAGTAGTTAACAGAACTAAATCCAGAGATGACCTAGATATTGACACTATCCAACAGGAATTTAAAATAACTCTGATTAAAATGCTAAGGGATCTAGTGGAATGAGTGGACAGCATACAAAAACAGAGAATTTCAGCAGAGAGATAGAAACTATAAAAAAGAGTTAAATGGAAACCCTGGGAATAAAAATACAGTATCAAGAGATGAAGAATCATTTTGACAGGCTTATTAGTAGACTGGACACAGCACAAGAAAGAATCAGTGAACCTGAAGTAGTTCGATAGAAATGATGCACACTGAAACATAAAAGAAAAAGAGAGTGAATAAAACAGAAGAGTGCATCCAACAGAGCTGTGGGACAATATCAAATGGTCTAACATAAATCTAATTGGAGTCCCAGAAGGCGAAGAGAGAGAGAGAACAGGACAGAAGAATATTTGATGGTATAATGGATGAGAATTTTCCAAAATTAATGATATACAACCAAAAAATCCAAGAGGCTCAGAGACTCCCAAGCAGAATAAATACAAAGAAAAACATACCAAGACACATCATAGTAAAACTGTTGAAAATTGAAAGTTAAGAGGAAATCTTGAAGGCAGTCAGAAAATAAAAATGTTACATAAAGAAGAACAAATATAAGAATCACAGCAGACCTGTCATCAGAAAATCTGCAAGCCAGAAGGCAATAGTGATTTCTTTAAGGTACAGTTGACCCTTGAAAAACATGTCTTTGAAATGTGCGGGTCTACTCGTACACAGATTTTTTTTCAACGTATATACAAAAATATATGTGTAGAACATCATATGCAAGACTTGTATTGAAGTGCATAGCCTATACCTACATAGGCACAAGGTGAGTGATATTTAACATAACATTAATGATATTAGTTTTCTTACTGTTTTATAACTTTGCTTTCAAAGAATTACGTAACTGTACAGTGTGCCTCTCTCTTTCATAATTGGAGAAACTGTGTATCAGCCTATCATCACAGGGAAGTGTTTTTTAAAAATATATAATTATGTTTCCAATACTGTATCATGAATATGACTGCAATAATGCATGCCATAAAAATTTTATGCATGCCATAAAAATTTTATAACAATTCATTCATTAGTGAGCAGGCTAGGCTACCATGAAGCAATTGTATTGATTATCCTAGGCTACCATAAAGCAATCATATAGCTGCTTCTTCATTATCAATGCATGAATTGTTATACCTGTAAATAAACTGAATTTCTTTTTCACGTTATCTCTTCATTTTTGATGTCTAGTGTTAATAATACATATAACATCTACAGTATTTTGCATCATATAAGACAATATTGATGTAGGTACTGACAGACAATTCATCTTGTAAACAGATGACATAAACTTATAGTATCGATAAATACAGTACAGTAAACATATTTTTCTTCCTTATGATTTTCTTAATAACATTTTCTTTTCTGTAGCTTATTGTAAGAACACAACATATGGACTTCCCTGGTGGCGCAGTGGTTAAGAATCCACCTGCCAATGCAGGGGACACGGGTTCGAGCCCTGGTCCAGGAAGATCCCACATGCCGCAGAGCAACTAAGCCAATGCGCCACAACTACTGAGCCTGCACTCTAGATTCCACGTGCCACAACAACTGAAGCCTACGCGCCTAGAGCCCATGCTCTGAAACAAAGAGAAGCCACCGCAATGAGAAGCCTGTGCACCTCAACGAAGAGTAGCCTCCACTCGCCACAACTAGAGAAAGCCTGCGTGTAGCAACGAAGACCCAACGCAGCCCATAAATAAATAAATAAATAAATAAATAAAAATAAAATATAGCACTTTAATTTCCTTAAGCTACTTTGTTTATTTCAAAGTGCCAAAAAACTAAAGATGTTCTGGTGCACACACATATGCTGTGAATCTAAGAATTCAGAACTATGCAAAGAACTTTTCAATACGACTTTACAAATGAAATATTTACACACTTTACTGTAGTGCTTAATGCTTATTTTTGAAATCTATTGCTGATGCTACTTCTAAAGCGAAATGACTCAACCAGAAAAATATTAAAGGCTGCCTTTTCTTTTGTAAAGTGCTTATTAGCAACCATATCCAAAAGCAATGGTTTTTAGAAATACATGATATTAAAAGGTGCTCAGAGTCACTTCTTACAGAATCAAATATGCCATTTTGTAACTTTGTACATGTAAACTGATTTTATCTGCATTAATGAAAGATCGCTTTCAATGGCCCTCAACCATATGCTTCAAATCAAGATAGTGCTATTAGCATCAGAAGCATGAACAGTGACAGCAGAATAAACCCCAGCACATTTTAAATGGATCACAGCAGACTAGAAACACTGTAACAGCTTTTGGATATGTTGCATATCCAAGGATGAGGCTTCTCTTTCACTCTGCATATATGGTAAACATTTTAAAAAATAATAAATACACTTTCTTGTCTCTCTATAAGAGCATTTTACAGTGTATAAAAGGATTCAGGGGCTTCCCTCGTGGCGCAGTGGTTGCGCGTCCGCCTGCCGATGCAGGGGAACCGGGTTCGCGCCCCGGTCTGGGAGGATCCCACATGCCGCGGAGCGGCTGGGCCCGTGAGCCATGGCCGCTGGGCCTGCGCGTCCGGAGCCTGTGCTCCGCAACGGGAGAGGCCACAGCAGAGGGAGGCCCGCATACCACAAAAAAAAAAGGATTCAGATTCTTGTACCAATTAAGCAAACTGTTTTTCTGTATAAAGTAGGCTTTATATGGAAAGAAAAGAAAAGAAAAGAAAGAAGAGAAAGAAAGAAAGAAAGAAAGAAAGGAAGGAGGGAAGGAAGAAAGAAAGAAAGCCTATTTCCACCAAGAGAGCTAGAAGGAATTAGCAAGTGAAACACCTAATGCTAAAAACCTGAGGGAAAAAAATGTGAACAATTCTGAAATGAAGCTTTTTTTGAAAGGTTGATATAAACGTTCCAAAAAGGAATTTGTTTTCAAGTGCGAACTATCTGACTTCATTTCAATCACATATCACTTTTATCTGATTTAAATAATTTAGAAAAAAAAAAGCATTATCTTAACTGAACTACTTTCTGTATCAGATTCTCTTTCTGACTCATGCACCCCAGTACGAACCATTCAATACTCTTATAGTGAGCATCCCCTCAGGTCCCTGTCTATTTTCTGAGTCTTTAGCTGTTTTTACTCCTCCTTCTCCCCTCCAAAACTCCCCATATATCCCAAGAGAAAATCCCTATTAAAAAATCATAATTTAAATACATTGTGACAATGTTACATTTGATTTAAAGTGGTAATAAATTATAAATTGCCAAATAATATAATTCACAATGCAAATCCCTGGTATAAAAAGAATCCATCTTGCCCTGAATATAATAAAGCAGTCCAGTGATTTCAAATTACTTATGAAATAAAGGCAAAAATAAGATGTAAAACACTATTTATAAAAGTCAAGTAAGAAACCAGTTACCATAAATCTTTTTACAAAGATAAATGTAATGTGCCTTTCTATTTCTAAAAATTTGAGGGGAGGTTTATAACTAGTGGTTTCAAAAATGACTTTAAGGAAACCAGAGATTGAATTACATATTATTTGTAATATATGACATATTAAATATATGTGACAATAATACTGCAATGGTGAGAAACAAATTAATCTTTGGACTTACTACTTTTCGGCAAGTAAATTTTTTTCAAAGTCTTTGCTATAACTGATTAATTTTTAAATGTTAGTTCTCAAAAACTTTGCTACTAGAGATACTATGTTAACTAAGGAGATACTGAAAGTCTCAAATAGTAACAATATGCCTACAAAATAAAACAAGATTGTTCTTGCATCTTTTGTTATTATAACAAATACACTTTAAAATAGACAACATTGCTATGCCTGTAAATTAAAAATACCCAAACCCTTAAAAAGGGGGTGGACCAGCAAAGAAAAATTGAAAATTCTTATTTAAAAATAAATCTGAAGTCCTTGCATTTCTTAAGAACTTGACTTGTCAAATCACGGTTTATCTTCTTTTGGACCAAGCTGTGTCTTCCACCATTCATCCATGGGATATGATATCAATTCTCCATTCTGTAGGTTTCAGTGTGAATTTTCGTGAATGTTTGCAAAGCTGGTACTGGACTTGAGACGTTTGGCTAAATAAATCAAAAGCATTATATTTTAACTTAAATTTAATTCTCTAAACATAATTATTCATTATTTTATGTAAACTATAGTATTCATCTATTAATTCTATGTTTGAATCTGAATAGATTCAATCTTATAAGAATTAAATCTAAATCTATTTTTTCTACCAACCTCAAAAGATATAACTTTGCTAGAAGCTGCACATGATTTTGTTAGAAGCAGTGCCAAATAAAACAGACATAATTTATATCATCCTGAACAATACAGTCTTAAATATGTAATAAAAATGAAAGTACTCTACTTTAAAAATGGAAGTGCTGTAAAGTATAATAATAAAATTATATATTTGAAAGTCTGATCTAGAAATCCAAATCTAAATTTCTCTTAAAAGAATTCAGTGAAAGAACTCTGTAATGTTTTTTAAAAAAAAACATTCAAATGGCTTATAAAGAAAAGTGAGTTGGATATTACACACATGTGCAGAAAACATATATGGCAGCTAATAAAATATGTACAATCAGTTTTGATCATGATGCTAAAGGGACTGAGTCATTAGAGTTAATAAAGAAAATCATGGCTATTTGGCTTGGTAATATGTTTTGTCCTTTAGTTAATCATGAATGTTTCTCATGTTCCAGAAATTAAAAACCACCATGCTATAGTGAAAGTATCTACATTGGATAACTAGGAATCTCTCTACTTCAGAGGTTCTCAACACAAGAATAGAGGTTATGATTTAGAGGGTCTGCAATGGGATTCAGACATTTAATTTTTGGTTTTGTGTTTTGAAAGCTCTGCAGACAATTCTGATATGTGGCCAAGGATGAGAACCACTGTTCTAGTTTCTATCAGGGTCTCCCCTGACAACTCTAAGTAGAAGATGACAACATGGCTTCCTGGACCAGTGTATTGCTTCAGCCTAAACTTAAAAAGCAACTTAAACTAAAAAACAGCCTAAACTGAAAGTCTACTTCTTAAGCCTTCAGTGGATTTGGGAAGCAAACTAAATCAAAAGGTTTTTTTTTTTTAATGTTGTTTAAAACTTTTAAAAGCAATCTAGTTTCTAATTACCAAATTCATTAAACTAACCAGGTAGCAGCAATACCAGTGAGTACATATAACTACAACTTCCTTGCTTCCTTATTCTCTATCTGATAAATCCCTACATCCTCCAAAATTCTACTCCAGGGATCTTCTAATGGTGAATTCCAACACCCAAAATGCAGAGTTCGTCTTCTATGCCTCTGTGGTCCAACCACACTGTATGCACTTCTACTACATTTGTTGTAATGATTGGATTATGGTCAGTATGTTCTTTGAGGGCATCTATTGTGCTTTGTTCCTTTTTAAAACCCTAATTCCTACCATAGGACTTGATGAATGGAAGTATATAAAATGGTAGCATAAAGAAAAGTAAATTAAAATTTCCATGAGGTATCAGCACAAGAACTATTTGCTTACACTAGCATTTCCTTAAGTTCATCATTTAATTCGTAATTATGAAACATTAATAGGTATTATGCAAAGGTCCTATTGTCAAGTTTGGGGGATGTAATCTTAGATGCCTTAATTTATATTCAGGTACATTACGAAGCTCATGAAAAGGAATTTCACAGGACTAGTATTTTAAGGAACACATTCTAGGAGTTGCTAACATTAAGTACAATGTTCTTTTATTCAACAAATATTTGTGAGTATCTACTATGGGTCAGGTACTATCTAGATGCTGGTGATATTGTGGTGAGCAACATAAACAAAATCCTTTTTCTGATGGAACTTACAGTTGAGTCAGGGTAGACAAACAAATGAGGTAGAAAATAAGTGGAAAAGTTAATTTAAATAGACTAAATAGTGATTAAATGCTATTAAAGAAAGATGATACAGGGCTTCCCTGGTGGCGCAGTGGTTGCGCGTCCGCCTGCCGATGCAGGGGAACCGGGTTCGCACCCCGGTCCGGGAAGATCCCATATGCCGCGGAGTGGCTAGGCCCATGAGCCATGGCCGCTGAGCCTGCGCGTCTGGAGCCTGTGCTCCGCAAAGGGAGAGGCCACAACAGTGAGAGGCCCGCGTACCACAAAAAAAAAAAAAAAAAAAAAAAAAAAGAAAGATGATACAGAAGAATTTTAAAAAGGGTGTATTCTTAGGTTGGGGGGGGTCATAAAAGTTCTCTTTGTGTCAGTAACCTTTGACCTAAGACCTGGATGACAAGGAGCCAGTCAAGGAAAGCAGGGAGGGAAAAATACAAGAACCTCGGAAAGAGGGCAGTGTGAATGAGCTTGGTGTTTGAGAGGAGCAGAAAGAAGGCCAGACTGCCTACATACAGCATCATGAGAAAGGAGAGGGGTAGACACAGGAGTTTAGGAAGGCAGATGGGGACCAGATCACATGAAGCTTGGAGAGCAGACCTTGGAATAAGTCTGTATTTTATTCTAGGTGCGACGGGTACACGGGAAGGGTTTCAAATGGGAGAGGAGCACGTGGTAAAATTTGCATTTAAAAATTTACTCTAGCCACTATACGGACAATGGATTGTAGTGGGTCAAGAAGTAGAAGTAGGGATACCAGTTAAGGGACCTCTGCCTTAGTGCTGGTAAGAGGCGGTGATGGCTTGGGCTAAGGTATTACCAGTGGGGATAGAGAAAAGATAATTTAAGATATATTTTTGGAAATAGAGCTGGCAGTACTTGATGATGAATTGAAAAGGGGTAGGGGAGGGAATAAGGGAATGGGGAAAGAAAAGAAAAGAAAAAGTTAAGAAATTGAAAGATATTAAAAGAAATTAAACGACAAAAAGATTTGTGGCTTATACAAGCAGATGGTTGGTAATGACTTTTATTGTGAAAACAATCAAACAAACAAAAACACTGATCAGAAGTACTATATATCTTCTGTAGAGTTAAATAGATTCGCAAAGCAAATAAGATGCTAAACTTTAAAAGTACACCAAGCCCTGAAAAATAAAGTTTCTCAACGGTGAGGTCCCTGCAATGTTTTGTTATTACCCTAAAGAAGCATTTTTAGGCCCGAGTTATTACATATTTACAGAATGCTGGCAATCTTCAAAATACTTTACTAAACACACCCATGATAAAGACTCTCTCCTCTAGTAGCTAGCTTTTTGAGGTGACAAGACATTACAAATTCAATGTAAACTGATCTACAAGCAATCTGTGTTTTTTTTTAAGTTAGATATATTAGAAGTGAAGTTAGATAAATGATGAAGAAATGCCAGAAAGAAATTTACAGGGGAAAGAATTTTTATATCATAGGTTCCTAGACTAGGAATAATATTTGAGAGAAAAAAAGCCTGACTTTTTTTTCTCTAGAAAACATTCTTTTTTAAAAAAACTAAAATTACTAAGGGATAAGTCCATACTTTCATTCTGATAATAAACAGGAAACCTATGAGATTTGGAGGTCACTTTTCTTTGGCTAGTTGGGACCTTCTAGTTAGTGTTTCTTTCTGCTCTGCCCTATTTGATGGGGAGAAAGGAAAGGAATGAACACATACTGAGCACATGCTATATGTCAAGTAACTTTCTTGCAACTACAATTCCAATTTGTTCATAAACAAATTGTCTGTGTGTAAGCTACAGTTTCTCCCTGCCTGCTACTTGTTTGGTGGTTCTGTCATGGGTGGTTCTGCCAATGGGCCTAAGAGCTCTCTACTATTTATCTCCCTATTATGGCCATTTCAGGTCTGTAAAGCCTTTGTTGCTATTCCTTTGTTGTTGTCAATCTTATTCCAGAGAATCTAGCTTTCTCAATTAAAGCTTCTGAAAGATACTGTATGTTAATGTTTGATTATAAAGTCACTTAACTTACACATCTCTTCTGTTAGTGAGCACAGTTGTAAAATTTGAAGAAGAGAGCTGTTTTAGGCTAATATAGTTTGAGTTCTCAGAGTATATATTATTTCTAAAACAGGCTTAGATTTTTTTTAAATACAGGTTTTTAATGTAAGTAAATAAACAACCATAAAAAGAAACTTACGTAGAATGAGTTTGCGTTTCTTTTGCTCTGAGTGAAGAAAACTACTAAGGTAGAAGACAACAGGTAGAAAGAGAATGAACACAGAAACAGCAATTACAGGCACTGTGTCACTGCAAGGGACTGAACAGTTGAAAGTTCGACTCCAAAGTTTTCGAGTAATATTCATCTGAAACAATAACAAATAATGTTACTCTATTTTATATTTAATTTGTCTTCAATTTCATACAATTATTTTATCAATAACAAGAACCCCAAATTTAGACTAAATACACATCCCTAAAAAATCTGTTAATAGTTGAGGACAATTTCTTCTGTCAGGGAAATAAGCTGGTTCACGATTAGTCATTGTATAAATTTATATCCATATAGAAATTTCATATTGTAAATTCATAATACTGTCCAAAGAATGTCAGCTTTTCACAGACTTCAAACACAGAACTTGTATCAATAGAAATATATTGTGCTTCATTCATTAAAAAAGATTTAAAAGGGTAACTATGAGAGGTGATGAATGTCAATAATTAGACTGTGGGAATCCTTTTGCAATATGTATGTATATCAAATCATCACACTGTACACTTTAAATATATTACAATTTTATTTGTCAAGTACACCTCAATAAAACTGGGGGGAGGGGAAGTCTCACAAAACAAACAAAATATTTTCTTTCATATGTTACCTATGTAATCTCACTGAGCTTGTTGCAATATTTTTAGACTGGAGATAAAAATACCAACTTTATCGGGCTTCTCTTCAAGAGATGATATCTATGAAATGCTTAATAGCTTATCTAAGATATTATGAAAGATTCATACTCACAGCAAATAATTTTTTAAGTACATAATATCTAATGAGTCATGGAAACTTTATTAGACAATATTAATATCTTATTTAGCCCGTAGATACACTTAGGGGCTGCAGTACCTCACTTTCATTGAGCTCATGATTTCTGTCAAACAGGCTAAATGATGTAAGGAAACTATCAAATTTAGCGTTTAAAACTGTTCTTGCCTAGATTTTGTTTAATTGAGATATGGTTTACAAATGGCGCACTGTACTCTGTTGTAATTTTTGCTTATTGCAAGATGGATGTTCTAAAATAGGTTGGTCATGTTGATTTCCTGTGTAATCCAACTTGTGTCATAGAACCAATATTCATTTTTCTTCTTTATTTAAAAAAAAGACTATTATTCTTTAAAAAGATGTTTATTATTTATTGGGAACCTACTAGAAGCCAGGTACTACTCTAAACATTAGTAACAGAGCAGTAACAAACAAAAATCCCCATGGTGTATCCATTTTAAGTGCTTTTTACCATTCTGAATATTATAGATCCACTATGTTCACTCTGAGCTGCTATAATTCACGCTCATCATTCTCAAACATTAAGTTTACCAATTTTGACCACAAGTTCTCTGCTTTTTGACAATAAATTTTCAGTTTCCTCTAATGCCTCAATAGTCAGGCATCATATTCCCATAAAAAGGCATGATTGCCATCTAGTGGTGCCCCATGTAAAGGCAGGCTATTCAACGGAGGAAAAAGAGTTTTTGTTGACTATTCATTCAATCAATACATATTACTAAGGGCCAACTATTTGCTAGGCACTGTTCTAGATACTGAACAGTGAACAAAAAAGGACAATGACGTCCTTGTCCTCATATGGCTTATATTTTAGTAAGGGGAGAAACACTACAAATAAGTAAACAAAACTTTTCAGATGGTAAGAGATATAAAGAAATAAAGCAACGGGATAAGAAGTAACTGAGGAATGGCTTCAGAAACATATTGTAGCAAAACCTAGAGACTTCTTGAATCAGCAACAAGTGCACAAGAAACTGAAATGAAAACATTTAACAATATACCCACACCTCTGAAAATGACACGCATTATCAAACTTAAAAAACAAAATGTATAAATGGAGTATAATCTATAAAAATAGTAAATCACTATGTTGTATACCTGAGACTAATATAATATTGTAAATCAACTATACTTTAATAAAAAGAAGTCAAATATACCAAATTATCAACTTACTTATGAAGTATCTGATTAATTTCCATTTTAGTTTGACACATCAGGATATTCTAAAACTTTATGACTTAGCAACTAGTTATTTCTGGTTGAAGACACCATATGCAAATTCCAATAATAATACTGAAGGCACATTCAACAACACTGCAAAACACGTGTTGTATCAGGAGCAAAGTACTTACTGCATCTTCCACATCAATGCATAAGTGTGTTCCAGATTCAGCCTTATTTTCAAGTTCATTCATTTTTTGCATTTCACTGTACAGACTACTCAGAGTTTTGTATGCGTCACGACAGTTTTTGCATACTTCCGAATAATTTCTTAACTGAAGAAGACTGTGTGCGCTCCCCTAAAATGTCAAAGGCACATATAATACACACAATAAACATTACATTTTTTAAACTTATTTGCCCTCCTGGAGGAAATAATAGAGTATGTTAAAGTGCTGAGCTGTGATGTGGGGCAGGTGGCTAAACCACTCTGAGCCTCGGTTTTATCTATAAAATAGGGACACCCTTACCTGTATTACAGGTCCCAAGGAATAGAGACTGGTATGTAGCACACAGCAAAATATTTGGTACTTTCTAGTCGCCCCTGAATTTTGAAAACCACTGCACTAGCCACTGCTAACTGAGGGCAACACTAGCTCATATACCAAATTATTGATACCTAAATACCAAAAATTTACTAAGTTATCTTGTCATTTATACATCTGCCCTTATCTATCCTACACTCACCAAATAAATAAAGTATACCCTTGCCTGTGCTGACTTGAACCCTGAAGTCTGCCTTACTGAGACAGAGAAGACTTTATAATGAGTTAGGAAAAGGCACCCAAACTACCCCCCAGCCCTCTTACCCCAAGGCTTTTAATCCAGTCCTTTCAAGTCAACAAAAAGGGACTAATACCAATGAATCATATAACCTAAAATATAACCTCAGGTACTGGATATAAGACATTATGTTAGTGAATCTCAATCTTTTCCACTTCTGGGACTGACACTTGTATTTCAAGAACAAGTTTGCTAAACAGTCAATTCACACTTTTGTTTTCTATTCCCTTTATTCTTTACCTTATAGCCTGGAGAAATAATATTAACTATCAGAATGAAAGAGAAAAGGAAAAATTAAAGGAATTAAGCTGATGTAGCCCCTACAACATTACCCTTACTATCTACTTGACAGAGAAACTCAGACTCTCTTTAGTTCTGCCACTAGAAATAGCCCATTGCCTGTTTTTCACAGAACAATTGTACATTCAGCTAAATGTGTTCGATCAAAAATGGAGCACAGGGCTTCACTGGTGGCGCAGTGGTTGAGAGTCCGCCTGCCAATGCAGGGGACGCGGGTTCGTGCCCTGGTCTGGGAAGATCCCACATGCTGCGGAGCAGCTGGGCCCGTGAGCCATGGCCGCTGAGCCTGCGCGTCCGGAGCCTGTGCTCCACAATGGGAGAGGCCACAACAGTGAGAGGCCCGCGTACCGCAAGAAAAAAAAAAAAAAAAAAAAAAAAAGGAGCACAGTACCTTGATGGGGGAGAATAATTTAGTCATTTATATTAAAACTTAAAATGTACATATCATTTGACATTGCAATTTCACTTCTAGGAGTCTACCAGACAGATAAAGATACAAATACCTGCAAAAGACTGTCCATATTTGTGATAGTAAAATACTGAACCAAACAAAAATCTCCATTGATACAGGGACTGATTGACTAATGGTGGCACAGTCAAACAACAAAAAGCCCTGCAACGTTTAAAGCAAATGAGGAAGTAGGATTCTGGGAAAATGATGACATCAGCATGTGCCATTCCTGATTTCTTTTCTGAAGAGACTCAAAAACAGAAGAGTAAACCCAGGCCCTTGATAGCACTGTTAATTATAGAGGCGTGACATGAACATTTCATCACAGGAAGGTTGTTTGACAGCTGTCACACCACTCCCAGAGAAACTAGCCGGAACCACAGTCTCTTGTGACCCTCTATCCCCTGCAACCACCTACTGTCCTCTGGAGATGCGAGGGGCTGGAATAATAGCCCCACCCTGCCTGCGGGACCACCCACAAAAAGCAGTCTCCACAGCCACCCAGACAGTCCAGGTTCCCAGAGAAGCCACCTGCAAACATATACTACATAAGGTGGAGTTGGTCTGGAACCTAAACCCACATCTCTGCCTCATCACTGAGCCAGAAGGCACTGCCACAGCCAATACCATTAATTTCACTGCTACCACCTATCTCTTTAGCTGGTTCCCCTCCCCTTTCAAACACACACACACACACACATACACACACACACCCTATAAAACATTGGCATTGCCCAGAACTCAGTCCTTGGGGCCTCTTCATCACCTCTAACTACACTCACATCCAAATCTCCAGGCTTGATACCATCTGTACCTGATGACTCTCAAATCTACAGCTCCAGCTCATACCTCTCCCCTGATAATAAACAAACAAACTAACTGATTAGTTAATTAATTTTTTAAAACCATTCAATTTAAGGAAATAGAAAAATGACAAAACCAAAAGAATATAGGAGGAATTAATAAATGCAAAAGCATAACTTAACACATTAAGAAAAATAAAACAGAAACTGATAAATAAAGCCAAAGCTGGGTTTTCAAAAAGATCAATAAATATAAATGTATCTTCAACAAGTCTAAAGAAAATTCAAGGGAAAAAAGGACTCACAAGTACAGCATTTGGAAATAGAAAGGAAATGTAGCTATATATATGATAGAAATTTTAAGGAGTAACCAATTACTAAATGCAATGCATTATCCTGGAATGAATCCTGAAACAGAAAAGGACATTAGTAGAAAAACTGGTGAAATCAGAATGAAGTCTGGCATTTAGTTAATACTTATATACCAATGTTCATTTCTTATTTTTGACTAATGTACCTTGGTAACATAAGGTGAACATTAGGGGAAACTAGGTCAGGGATATACAGGAATTCTCTGTATTACCTCTGCAACCTTTCCGTAAGTCTAAAATTATTCCAAAAAAAAAAAAAACCATTTAAAAATAGCCAGTTAAAATCTGTAGTGGAGGAAGAAAAGATATCGTTCATAAGGGCACCAAACACTATGTAATACCTTGAAATAAACTTAAGAAACGTATAAACCTATATGAAATTTAAATAAATAAGTAAAACTGTGCTAGAGAACATTAAAAAATAAAGAATAATGGTGGTTGCCAGGGGCTAGAGAAGGAGGAAATGGGGAGTTATTACTTAATGTGTACAGAGTTTCAGTTTGAGAAGATGAAACATTCTGGAGATGGATGGTGGTAGAGTTGTACAACAATGTGTAATGCCACTGAACCGTACACTTAAAAGTTGTAATGTGGTAAATTTTATATTCTATTTTACTGAAATAAAAAATAGGGAATATATACTGTACTCCTAGATAGGAAAGCTTAATATCATAACAGGTCAATTTTTCCCAAATGATGACTCTAAAATGTAATGCAATTCTAATAAAATATCAAAATGATTGATTATTTTGAACTTGGTTCTAAAATTCATTTCATGGATTTATTTAGTAAATCATGTTTTGAAAGTCAAGAAGTCATCAGGAAAAAAAGGCTGGCGCTAAGCCTTACATCTTACACCAAAATAAATTTCAAACAGATAAATGATGCTTAAATGTCCAAAACAAAACCATGAAAGTCCTAAAACAATCACAGGAGAAATTTTTAAAATAATCTCAAAGTGGGAAAAGGCCTTCTAGTGTGACACAAAATCCACAAGCCATTAAATTAATTTTGGTAAATCTAACAACATAAAAATTAATGGGCTTCCCTGGTGGCGCAGTGGTTGAGAGTCTGCCTGCCGATGCAGGGGACACAGGTTCGTGCCCCGGTCCGGGAAGATCCCACATGCCGCGGAGCGGCTAGGCCCGTGAGCCATGGCCGCTGAGCCTGCGCGTCCGGAGCCTGTGCTCCGCAACGGGAGAGGCCACAACAGTGAGAGGCCCGCGTAACGCAAAAAAAAAAAAAAAAAAAAAAAAAAAAAAAAAAAAATTAAAATTTCCTTCATATCAAAAAGAGAATCATGATAAAAAGACAAACAACAAATGAGGAAAAAATATTTGCAACTAACATCCCAGGAAAAATGCTAATTTCCCTAAAGTGCATTCATCAGAACTAGTGTCTTTGGTCTCTAAAACCAAAGAGTTCCTAGTCAAATAGGCTTGGTAAATGCTGTATACAAAGTTACCACTTGAAGTTCTATATAATGTACATTAGTCCACTAAAGTTCTGCAGTCCTGTATTAAAGCATTTCTTACCCTTATTAAGAACACTAAACCTTTTTTATGGGCTATCTATTAAAATCTTGCAGAACATATTTTGGGAAACGTTCATCTAATTGTTTTTATTATACTCAGCGAAATTCATATTCTATGTTATCACATTTATTAAAGAGAAAGTCATACATACCTATATCCTAAATATATTTCTATCTATTTGTGGGGATTACCTACTTGTTAAAAAGCAAGTTTCAAAACTAGGATTTTACCAGAATTCCAATTTCACCCCTCACCACTACCAGGAACGTTCCAGTACTAACATTCAAGGGTCAGAGGTGGAGAAAACAAAACCCAATAAGGTAGGTTTCTTAAAGGCTACCTTTTATATTATAATTCAAAACTCAAAGTTACCTTATTAAACAGCACCTTTTAAAGTAGGTAAAATATATTTAAGCACATATTGAGGCAAAGAATAAGCTTTTTATAGACAGAATCATACTGAATTGCAAAATACATTATTGCATAAACAAAGTCAAGAAAAATTGTGATAGAACAACACTGTGTTTTAATTAAACAATCACATGCCTCAGCTAATATGTTCATACTCATTAACTCATTGGATCCTGACTACAAAATACTGGAAGGTAGGCAGGGTAGATCTTACTATTCCCATCCTACAAATTAAAAAACTGAAGTTTTGATGATTTGCCTAAGGGCTAGTAATAGAAGAATTTAGCAGAAATCCAGGTCTACCTCTACACTGTGTATGTAGATAAATATCAACAATTAATGCTATAAAAATTGGAATTATTTATTATTCACTTGGACAAGACAGCATTTTAATTTCAAGTGTCATATATAAAATACCTGAAGGTTATTCTCAAAGCAGGTCAAGGTGTGATTAAACAGATTCAGGAAGTATACTGTGCTATTTGATAATTCTTCACTTTTGTTCGTTAAACAATCTGTCAAGAAACCAAAAAGTAGATTAATATATCTCAAGCAACAATTATATATAGTCATTTATTGCTCAAGCTGTTATCTTCTGTTTCACACTATCGTAATCCTTTATTCAAACAAGCATGAAGTGTTCCACATTAAGAGAATTTTCCAAATACATGAAGCTTACCCCTTTTAGTTTCCAAAAGATTTTTTTTACATCATAACCATTTTAATGAAAATATTAAAATAGTCACATACTTTTCACTCTTTGTAAAAACCATATACCAAGTAAAATTGAAATTGATTTTTGATGGTGCAAAGTCTTAATCATGAATATCAGTTATCAAATGCTGCGTAATAGGAGTACTCTTAGTGCTGTTTAGGCATAAGACTATTTATCCTGCATTAATTTTAGCTAAATTCATATGCTGTTTGATTGTTTTCTGTGTTAAATTTAGTAGTTCTGGGTCTCTTCCATCTTCACTAGTGGGTCAGTTATTGCATCTAAGAGGTTAATCTTTTAAAATCTGCTCTTTCTAATCTATTGTGAGTTGGGAGACCAGAGAAACAAGCTGGTGAGAATTTTGCATAAAATACTGATAAAGGGACTTCAAGTAAAATCTGGAAATAAATACACTCGTTTTATGTCTTTCTAAAAATCTTACATAAATGATATTCCTCTGCAACTTGCTACTCTCACTTAGCATTAGCTCAAGTTCATAACTTTGAATTGTTTTCTATTTCTATGTATGAACATAGCACAATTTTTTTTATCTATTCTCCCTTCTTGGATGAACTTATTCTTTATCCTCAGTTTGCTTCTGCCTCTTCCTGTGCTCTCAGCTTACCCTCTGGGACCCAGGTTCAAGTGGCTGTGGCATCATATCCTGGAACTCACGGTCAACCATTTCAAACTCACTTTCCTAGAAACCTTGCCCTTTTTACATTCCACATACTCACAAGTATTTAAAACCTTCATTAACTTTCTCTACTCCCAATTGTGGTTGTAGAACACTATTATAGAAAATTCTAAAGTTATAATGACGGGACTAAATTCAAACTAGTTTCAGGGCCACAAAACAATCCTTGTAGATGCCCTACCAATTACTCCACAAGGGATGTTCAAATACTTTCTATTCTCTAGTACTCAACCATACTCTTGTTCTTCTTAAATTTAACTGAGAGCTGTATATTATACACACTCAGGGCCATCTATTATGATCTTTCAACTGGGAGTGGAGAGACAGGATAGAAGGCTGTTGCAATTATCCAGGAGAAAGGCAGCAATGCAAACAGGAAGAAATCAATGGATAAGAGATACACTGAATAGGCAGTGAAGAGTACTAGAATATGCCAACTCAAAATATGCCTCTTTGGCATATGGATTATTCTGAGCTAAAGGCCTTTAAGGACTTCCCTGGTGGCGCAGTGGTTAAGAATCTGCCTGCCAATGCAGGGGACGTGGGTTCGAGCCCTGGTTGGGAAAGATCCCACATGCTGCACAGCAACTATGCCCGTGTGCCACAGCTACTGAGTCTGCGCTCTAGAGCACATTAGTCACAACTACTGAGCCCGTGTGCCACAACTACGGAAGCCTGCGCGCCTAGAGCCCATTCTCCACAACAAGAGAAGCCACGCAGGGAGAAGCCCGCGCACCGCAAAGAAGAGTAGCCCATGTGCGCCGCAACTAGAGAAAGCCCGCACACAGCAATGAAGACCCTACGCAGCCAAAAATAAATAAATTTTAAAAAAATAACGGCCTTTAAGAACCAACAGATTCAGGAAAAACTCTAAAAACAGGGCACAAGTTTTTATTTTGTAGATAAAATTTACACTTGTAAAGGAAATTTCCATTTGTAAAGATGTCTCTCTTTCTCAAGAAAAAGAAAAGGGAGGACTCTTAACAACTAACTCTTACCAATGGAGATGGTTCTAACTTAAATCTATATAACAAACCTTACTAAACAATCCTGTTTACCATACTTTTCCTGGTCACTTTCCCATAACTTGCCTCCTTCATCCAGAAGACCAAAACCCTTTCTCTTCTGATTATCCTAAGATGGTATATAAACCCAAATTCTAACCATCCATTTGGGTTACTCATCACTGGGCGCTCCCATGTGTACATGTGCAATGCACTTGTTAATAAACTTGTTTGTTTTCTCTTGTTACTCCGTCTTTGGCCAGTCTAATTAGAGAGTTCCAGCCAGAGAACCTAAAATGGATAGAGGAAAAAGATTTTTTCCCTCCCTTAGAGTAGACATTAGGATATGACACACTATACAATGCATGCACTATTATAAACAACAATCACTACAATGAAAGCTAATGTTAACTCAGTAGTTGCCATGTTCCAAGCACCATGCTTGTACTTTAAACACATTTATTCAATTCTTACAACAATCTTAGGAGGCAAGAACTATCATCTCCATTTTCTAAATAAGGAACAAAGGCAGAGAGGAATTAAGAAGTTACCCAAGGTCATAAAACTGGTAAGTAAAAACCTGGAATTTCTGCTCAGTCTGATTCCTGAGCCTGCACTTTCAAACACTACAAATATAAAATACCTACACTCTAAACAATTAAAATTCAATACTGGGAATCAATAAATACATGCCACTGCTCCTCCCTCCACCACCCATAGATTTCTTACGCCATGCAGGGATTCAGGCAGTCGCTACCAACTGATCAGTGCTGGCAACTGAGATGAAGCCTAAAACTGGTAAACAGGGCAGCAACTAGCACATAAAGACTCCTTTGTGCAAACTGGAAAAAGACATTCCCTCCAGGTAGATTATTTACAAAAAAGTGCTCCTATCTCCAGAAGCTGAGCTGGAATCCAGCCCCACTCACCCCCTTACATGGCCCCCTAGTGTAGGACTTGGCCTGCACCTGGCATACCTGAGGCCCTGCTGATGAACCTATTCCAAGAGTCTTTCCCTCTCTGAACTCACACACTCTACATTCTCTGCAGCTTTATCTTCTCCAGCATGTTAAGTCCTGTTCTGACTGTTCACCTTATCATTTAAAAATCTGAGGGATCACTTTACAAATTAGGAAACAGCTAGAAAAATAAAGTGATATACTGAGGATCATACATCAAGTTAGTAAGGCATTGAAATACAAAATATACTTTCCAGGCTCTTGATTAAGTATTATCTTAATTATACCATTTTTCCTTTACTATTTAAAAATGTTACTCTCTCTGTTGGCTTTCAAAAAGTTCACACACTAAATTCTTAAAAAAAAAAAAATAACATAAGTCTCCCTTAATCCTGGTTTAACATCATCACAAAGTAGCCTTGAATCTTTTTACACAAGGTAGAGTATATATAAATAAAAACAAACAGTTACAAATATGCATAATATTATTATATTGTGCTAACGAGATTGAAGAAGTTTTCAGTTTTTGTAGTTGACATTTTGGAGGGAAGTAGAGGGAATACAATTTCATCCACAACAACTGTACATCTGTGTATAATAAGCCACGCCATGGCAACTGACATGCACGATATGGGGGTGTGTGTGTCCCTGTATTGTCTTACAAAAGCAGTATAAAGCATGAATATGAGTGATTCATACTTCTATACAAAGTATGTAACTGAAATAATTTCTTTATAAAAAAGTAATTTATGGAATAATGAAAAATAAACAAACAAGTAATTTATAAAAGGAAGCTTCTCTGAACAACAAAGAACTTAATCTCTTTTATTTTACTAACAGTCATTCCTTTTCACTTGAAATAATTTGAAAATTAAACTAAAAGCTAATATAGACTGGCCATCTTATTACTGCGTTAATGCAGTACCACCAAAATTTTTTCAATGATCATTAGACAGTGATATTATAAAGCACAAAGGAGTTCACTTATAAAATGAGATTTAAAATGTCTTCATTATTAAAAAGCCCTGACTTTCTGATTTAAAACAAAGGAACTCCAATAAAAATCCTCTTTTATCCTTTTGTAGGAATTGGGACCATAAGGTTATAAGCAGTGAGAAGCTATACATTTTAGAAATTAGTCAGTTAAGAAATATTAGTAGTAATAAAGCTTCCTATAAGCACTAAGTGAAGTGGTCATTATGAATTTTCCTCATCTCAGATAATCAATGAAGCCTCATCAAGGACAGATTAGCATAGCTTCTTTCTCAGTGAGGGCTCAAGCATCAGCTCAAGAGGCATTCTTAAAGGTGTTAAGGATTCAAGTTACGACCTTACATAGAAACCCACTAAATATCATAACAGGAATTATGTATGCATCTTTAGATAAAGTATTTGGCATCTATTAGGAGTTTGTATAAGGATCTCTGCTGTTTTTCAAAACTAGTTCTATAGGGAACAACAGAGACAATTACCAATTTCTGAAAAATAGGGCAAGCTTCAGAAAACATAGTATTAAACTATGGGAACTTGGTACTTAAACAACATAATTAAGTTTAATAAGTACGAAAACTAGGACATTTTAAGTTATAAGATATAAATGAGTCCAATGCTTAGTATGTTACCATTTAGATAAAATATGGGAAAGATGGGTTCTGATTAATTGATCTTCTGGTTAACTATCAAGTTTTATTATTGATTTTTAAAGAATCAAGACATAAAAAGTGAAGGGTGGCAGAATATTTGCCATAAGGATTATTCTGAGCTGACGGCACCTGGAAAATAGCCAAGGCAGAGAGAAGCCTTCTGTGAATTTCCCTTATCTGCTTGAAGATAGAGCTTCCAAAAGAAAATCAGTTGTCATAAATCCCTTCTCCAGGAGTTTCATCAACTAGGGAAGATTTTCTCCTATCAGAGGAAAGGAGACCAATCAAACAGAATGGAGAGTCCAGAAATAAATTCCTGCATATACTGTCAACTATGAGCTGAACTCCTAGAAACAGAGAGCAGAATGGTGATTGCCAAAGGCTGGGGGGTGGGAGAAATGGGGAGATGTTGGTCAAAGGGCACAAACCTCCAGCTGTAAGATAAGTTCTGGGGATCAAATGTACAGTATGGTGATTTTAGTTAGCAATACTGTATTCTATACTTGAAAGTTGCTAAGAGAATAAATCTTAAATGATCTCACCACACACACACAAAATGGTAATTATGTGACATGACAGAGGTGTTACCTAACACTATGGTGGTAATCATTCTGTAATATATAAGTGTATCAAATCAACACACTGTACACCTTAAACAATGTTATATGTCAATTATATCTCAATAAAGTTGAAAAAAGAAAAAAAAAAAACAAAGTACCAAAACACTTTACCATAAAGCAATTCATGGTCTCATCAAATCTGGTCACTCTACTAATTATTCACCTGTCATATGCATAAGATAACCAAGAAGCATCTCAATAACCAAGCTGTCGCTATGTCAACAATACACTTCTTTTTTTTTTTTAAACTTTTTTTTTCAAACACATAGACTTTTTTAAATTTTTTTTTTACACAGCAGGTTCTTATTAGTTATCCATTTTATACATATTAGTGTATATATGTCAATCCCAATCTCCCAATTCATCACACCACCACCCCCCGCCCCGCCACTTTCCCCACCGTGGTGTCCATACATTTGTTCTCTGCATCTGTGTCTCTATTTCTGCCGTGCAAACCCGTTCATCTGTACCATTTTTCTAGGTTCCACATATATGCGTTAACAATACACTTCTGATAACAGCTTTAAAATTGTAAAGAGGAGAAATCCTTGATATATTTTCTTTACTTCTTAACAGTCACTCTCCACAAGAATTAATTTCCATGTTATTTGTAATATGAATTGGAAGAGTTGTGTACACTCATTTTGAGTTTCAATCAGTTTCCAAAAACTCATTTCTAATGAAGACTAATATCATTCAAAGACACAGAAATTCTAAAGATAAAATAGATGGTAGTGGTAACGGATGGCACTCTCTCTTTTTTTTATATTGGAGTATACTTGATTAACAATGTTGTATTAGGATGGCACTCTCTTTCATTGAGTGTCTAGCTTTCCTTTCATCAAGTAATAATGGCAAAGACTAGGTGCGAACCCACAGCTAGATCAAGTAGAAAGGTGATTTTTTTGGGCAATATATTACTTTTAAAAGTATTCTTTTAAACAATATTTTAGCTTTTATATTTTTACATGTTTATATTTTTAATAATATTATTTTTAAAATTTTTAATAGCCCCTTAAATTAACTTTAAAAGATTTTTATATAATTATAGTTTTGCATTTTCTAGCACAGAGGATGAAAAAGGAATAGTCATTTTATATCAAAAGATATATTCTTACAAAATGGATCACATATTGGTTTAAGTCTCAAAAACAAATTTTAAAAACACCTCAGTGGTTTTTGTTCTTCCTTTGTAATTTTTTTCCTTCCCATTTTATCTTTTAGGTGCCAGACTTAATAGACTCCAGATTATTTACCATTAAAGAGTTCTATTGCTGGCATCACTTATCAGCTCTGTATTTGCAAATTTAATAACTAGATCACCACAAAAAGTTAACTGAGACAAAAGGGTTCATAGCTTGTATTTAACAGTTTTACATAAGTTCTGAGAAAACTGACCAGTCTTTTTTTTTTCCATGTTTTTTTTTTTATTTTTTTAACATCTTTCTTGGAGTATAATCGCTAAAAATATGGAACACTTCACGAATTTGCGTGTCATCCTTGCGCAGGGGCCATGCTAATTTCTGTATCGTTCCAATTTTAGTATATGTGCTGCCGAAGCAAGCACGACCAGTCTTTTTTTATGTTTAAATAAAAAAGCAAATAATCTAGATTTTGGGAGGAATATTTATACTGCGTTTTCATGTATATACGGTAGGGGAGGAAACATAATTTTCCCTCTACCCTTGTAAGTTCTCAGCTGGGTCCCCTGTAACAAAAGACAGATCAATAGGAGAAAAACAAACAGAAGTTGGTTAACTTGTATATCTCACATATACACGGAAGATACAAAGGGAAATTGAGTAACTCAAACGGGTAGCTTAGAAGTCAGACTTGAATATCACCTTCAGGTAAAAGCAAAGAAAGATGGGTGGGGGGAGGTCAGTTATGGGGAAATGACCAGGAAAAGTGAGGTAAACAAGCATAAGGTTATGCAGATTATGTCCCTGGCTTCTCCATTTACAAGATTCTCTAGTGATTTAAAGTCATCCTTTTCTTCCTGGTACAGAGAGGGAGACACCCTTACAAGTGGAGATTTCCTTAATAAATATAAATTTCTCATACAAAATGGTTATTTCTACTCTGTTTTCAGAGCTTCTCCTGCGTCTGCGGTTTCTCAAAATAATCAGCTCAAAATAATCCTTATGCCAAAGAGGCATATTTTGGGATGGCACATTTTGGTCTCCTACAATACAAAATGACAACATCCTAGGCAAACTTCTGATCAGGCACAAATTCATTTAAAATTATAGTGTGATATGATTGCTTTCTTCCATTTAATTAAAAGAGTAAATATCCTTTGTATTCATTTCTTTACCTATTTCTAAAGGTCAAAGATTTTAAAAAAAACAATGACTGGATAGGTAACAAATGGATTATCATTTAAGTAAAAGGAAAAGAGAAGCCTTTAGCATCATTTATTCAGAAAATAAAAGAGTGAGGATCCCATGAAATCAGTGGTTTAATAGATCTGGTTGCTAGAGACGCGATTGTCTCAGAACCTGATGCCTGATTCCTGATCATTGCTGAGCATTAACATTAGAAAACGCGCAACCCTATTAAAAATTTTTTCACATTATCTAGTTTTAATTTTATGTAGTACTGATAGGTCTTTAGAAAAAAAAAAGAGTATTTCACATTTATATTTTTAGTAAAAGACTAGGTTTTCCATGATATCAAACATGTATAGAGCATAGATATTAAACTTTGTAGGGCTAAAGTGTAGGGCTAATATTTCTTAAAATGGAGATTGCAATGAATTTGTCAAATAGCACTTTAAAAATAAAATTAGGCCTAACTCATGAACACTGTCTATTCAGATGAACAATCTTAAAGCCCTCTGACTTTAGTTCTAGGTTCTTGATCTGCAGTTCGTTTACACTTTCTGAGCCCCCATTCTACCTCACAGGGCTTATTGTGAAGTTCAAATGAACCAAGGGCCATGACATTGAGAAATATTATTTAATTTAATTGCTGACTTGCTATTCACCTTCTTTAGCTCATTTTTTCCTTCCTTCAAATTTCTTTTCTCACTGCTTTGTAACAGAAGACTATGTTGCTCAAGAAAGAATGCTTTATTAAATTTTGGTAAAAATTGCAAAGTTTTTTGAACAATTCTTTAAATTTTTCAGAAAATGTTCATGTTATCTTTATTACAGAGATTTGCAGAGAACATAATTAGAAGTGTTTCCAGGTAATTTGGTAAAGATTATTCATTTCTAGGTAAAGTGATTATTTTATTTTATTTTATTATTTTTTTTAAAGATTATTTTTGATGTGGACCATTTTTTTTAAAGTCTTTATTGAATTTGTTACAATACTGTTTCTGTTTTATGTTTTGGTTTTTTGGCCTCTAGGCATGTGGAATCTTAGCTCCCCAACCAAGGATCAAATCCACATCCCCTGCATTGGAAGGCAAAGTCTTAACCACTGGACCACCAGGGAAGTCCTAGATGATTACTTTAGAATGAATACCCAAGGGAAAACAGCTGAGGAGCGCAAATTTATAAAACTATTTTATTTCCATATAAAATACAGAATATAAATTATGATAAATTTTAAAATGTGAAAGAAACAATGAATGGAAGATAACTTTTTTAAAATGCATAATCTGGAAAAAGAAAATAGCCAATCTCTCTGATTACATCTAACATATGAATAATCATGGCAGATTTGGACAGTCTGTCAAGTTTTAAAAACTTTTATGTATTTTTGAATAGGTATTAAATGCTATGGTATACAATCCAAAGGGTACAAATGTAAGCAGAATGAAAACTAAGTCTTCCTGTCTTTCCTGCCCACTCAGCTATCTAATTCTCCAAAAGATGTCATATTTCTCTGCACCCTCCTTGGCCATATATTTTGGCCAAATTAATTTAAATTAGGAAGTAGGGCTTCCCTGGTGGCGCAGTGGTTGAGAGTCCACCTGCCGATGCAGGGGACACGGGTTCGTGCCCCGGTCCGGGAAGATCCCACATGCCGCAGAGCGGCTGGGCCCGTGAGCCACGGCTGCTGAGCCTGCGCGTCCGGAGCCTGTGCTCCGCAACGGGAGAGGCCACAACGGTGAGAGGCCCGCGTACCGCAAAAAAAAAAAAAAATTAAATAAATAAATAAATAAAATAAATTAGGAAGTAAACATTTCATTTTTTTCTTCAGAAGAAGTTCAATCAAGGAATATTTTCAAGACAGGATGCCTCACAGAAAAACAAAAGTACCCTAAGAATTTATTCTAAAGAGTTTTAAATCTACCATACTGAGTAAATATTTAGCAAAATGTTTTCTTTCCTTTTTATTTTTTTTTAAATAGCCGGAGAAGAAAGCTATTTTAAATTAGTAAATTCATTACAAAATACCTTTTAAAGAAAAGATGCTTTACCTCTCAAGTATGTAAATTAAGTAACATCAGTCGAAAGAAGTGAATCCCAACACATACCCCACTTATTCTAATTAACTGATTTTAAATTATTTGCAATTAACATATTTTTCCTATATCAATGGATTTTTCTGAAGGGCTTAAGAATACTTAAAAACAGCTCTTCTGTATAAGTTAAGCAAACTCTGTTCAATCATATTTATACTAAAAAGTTTTACTCCAAAAAAGTAAAGATTTGCTTTTAAAAAAAAGTTAGCTGTCAGCCAAGCCTCTGTTCAAATCACCAGAAAATTTGAATTAATAGAGACAAAATTAAAAGAGTTAATATTCAATATCCATGATATACTACAAAGGAAAAGAAACTTAGCAGGGAGTCTTTTTCCCATTTACAGTTTTTCTTCATATGAACTAAACAAAAAGACAAAGTCCTTAAAAAGTTAAGCTCCTTAATGACTTACAGGTACACAGATTTTTAATTCACTCTATCCTTTCTATTTCCACAGCCCATGCCCTACTTAATGTTTTCTTTGCTTCTTGCCTAAACCATTGTAAGAATTTCCTCACTGGTCTCTCTCTTCCAATGGGGTTCCGCAAAAAAAAAGAATAAAAAGGGGTCTTTGTAGTTTAAAAAAAAAAAAGCTCAGAAAGTGCTAGGTTAAATGATGTTTAAAAGTTTTTTTTAACCTATAGTCCTTCTCACTGCCTTTAATATTCTATGTGTATCATAAATTCCCAAGATACTATAGCATATAACCATTTCTTAATACTATGCTGGTGTTCTAAGCAGTATGAAAAATGTTGGCATAAGTGATAAACTACTAATAAGTGATAAACTACTATATAGGTCAAGGTCTTACCTTCCCTTTCCAAGTTTACCTCCCATTGTGCTTCCAGCATCCTGTAACGTCTACTACTCTTTTATACCTCTGTGCCTCTGTTCACGATGCCTCCCTATCTGCAATGTCCTTCCTCTCATCTCTACTTATTGAAATCATGCCCAGCCACAAAAGTGTAGGATCAAAAGGTACCTCCTCCAGGAAGTATTTCAAATTCTCTCCAATCTGATTTATTTTCAGCTTCCCCAAGACTCTATAACTTTATTATAGCAGTTATTTGCCTGCTTTAGGTTATATTGTAACTATAACTTTCTTCCTCAAAAATTATAAGGAATACAAAATAAGAATTTCCTAGTATATAGCTGGTATTCAAAACACTTATGAATTGAAATAATGATTTTAATTTTCCCAAAGAATGCTTGAAAATAGACCTCATTTCATTATACAAATACATACAAGCCTGCAAAACTGGTAGAACAGACGTTATCACCTCCCCCTATCACCAGATGACAGATTATTATAAACATCATAATTACTATTATATTAAGCAGCTAACATTCCTTGAACATTAACTATATGCCAGATACTAAGCTAAGTGCTTTACACAGTTTATTTCATTTACTCCTCAAAACAATCATATAAAGTAGGTTCCATTATTACCACCAATTTACAGATGAGGAAACTGAAGTTCCAAGAGGTAAAATTACATGCCCAAGGTCTGACAGTAGTAGGTTAGGGCTAATAAATGGCAGAGTTTAGAATAAAATCCAGATCTGTCTGACTGCAAAGCTCACTGTTAACTGCTACACTTTTCTGCCTTTCAGTATTTGCCCAAGCATTTCTCACTAATAAACCGTGATGCTAATCACAGTTCATTTAAACTTAGTAATAAAAAATATTCAAAATTTTCAGAGTTCAAATAAAGTGACATCTATACTGTTGAACCATGAAGCAACATGAAAATGAAAGAATTACTTACTTGCACAATTTGCCTTCTGCCATGTGGAATTGAAAAACTCAGACAGAATCACAACTATCTGCATTCTATCTGCCATTAAGAGACTTCTGGCACAACTATGACTCTCTGAGGAATTCTATAACGACAAAAGAAAAAGAAAGAAAAATACAATCTGAATATTTTTAGACTTCCCAAACAACAACCTGAGGCAAAAAAACTTATAAAAATAATTCAAATATTTATTATAAGCATTTAATTTTTTTGAATCAAATAATGATGTCATTAATAATAACAACTGTAATAAAACAATAGCAGCTAACATTTATTGGTACCAGGTTCACTTGCAAGGGAAGGAAATCTTTGCTTCCTAAATAAATAAGTACTTGCTTCTATGGTACAATCTCAACTGCTTAGGCCCACATGTAATATTTCTTACTCCTTATGCACAGGAAAAAATTCTGGAAAGCTATTCACCAAAATGTAGCAGTAGTTATCTCTGAATAATGGAAATCGAGCGATTTTCGTTTTCTTTTTGGCCTCTTTTACACTGTCTAAATTTTTCTACAATGAACATATATTATTTACACATTTTTAAAAACCTGGTGGATAAATGATCACAAAACATTGTTTCATCTTCTGGGCATTTTTTGGCTCAAAATCTAAAATCCACGAGATAATGTGATATATCCAGTTTGTACCGAAATAGTTTGTACCCAGATAGAAGAACATGCTTTCCACAGATCATTTTAATAATGAAACTCACACTATGCAAATAATAAATTCAAGTTCCTAAATTATTGGATCCTTATCTATTTCCTTTCCTTTTTGCCCCAAGCAAGGAACTAAGTCCTGCTGACTCTTCATTCTTTCAAAGTTATTTAACTCCTACTATTTACCGGGCACTATAAGAATCTTGGGGCTTCCCTGGTGGCACAGTGGTTGAGAGTCCGCCTGCCGATGCAGGGGACACGGGTTCGTCTCCCAGTCTGGGAAGATCCCACATGCCGTGGAGCGGCTGGGCCTGTGAGCCATGGCCGCTGAGCCTGCGCGTCCGGAGCCTGTGCTCCGCAACGGGAGAGGCCACAACAGTGAGAGGCCTGCATACCGCAAAAAAAAAAAAAAAAAAAAAAATCAATACAGGTAGAAACTAGGGGCCTGAATCAAGATGGTGGAGTAGAAGGATGTGCTCTCACTCCCCCTTGTGAGAACACCAGAATCACAACTAGCTGTTGGACAATCATCAACAGGAAGACACTGGAACTCACCAAAAAAAGATACTCCACATCCAAAGACAAAGGAGAAGCCACAATGAGACGGTAGGAGGGGCACAGACAAACAACAAAAAGGAGGACACGGGACTCACCCAAAAAAGATACCCCACATCCAAAGACAAAGGAGAAGCCACAATGAGACGGTAGGAGGGGCACAATCACAGCAAACTCAAATCCCATAACTGCTGGGTGGGTGACTCACAGACTGGAGAAAAATTATACCACAGAAGTCCACCTACTGGAGTGAAGGTTCTGAGCCCCACATCAGGCTTCCCAACCTGGGGGTCTGGCAGCAGGAGGAAAATTCCTAGAGAATCAGACTTTGAAGACTAGTGGGATCTGATTGCAGGACTTCAACAGGACTGGGGGAAACAGAGACTCCACTATTGGAGGGCACACACAAAGTAGTGTGCGCATCGGGACTTAGGGTAAGGGGCAGTGACCCTGGGGGAGACTGAACCATACCTACCTGATAGTGTTGGAGGGTCTCCTGCAGAGGAGGGGGTTGGCTGTGGCTCACTGTGGGGACAAGGACACTGGCAGCAGAGGTTCTGGGAAGTACTCCTTGGCGTGAGCCCTCCCAGAGTCTGCCATTAGCCCCACCAAAGAGCCCAGGTAGGTTCCAGTGTTGAGTTGCCTCAGGTCAAACAACCAACAGCGAGGGAACCCAGCCTCACCTATAAGCAGTCAAGCGGATTAAAGTTTTACTGAGCTCTGCCCACCAGAGCAACACCCAGCTCTACCCACCACCAGTCCCTCCCATCAGGAAACCTGCACAAGCCTCTTAGATAGCCTCATCCACCAGAAGGCAGACAGCAGAAGCAAGAAGCACTACAATCCTGCAGCCTGTGGAACAAAAACCACATTCACAGAAAGACAGACAAGATGAAAAGGCAGAGGGCTATGTACCAGATGAAGGAACAAGATAAAAACCCAGAAAAAAAACGAAATGACGTGGAGATAGGCAACCTTCCAGAAAAAGAATTCAGAATAATGATAGCAAAGATGATTCAGGACCTCAGAAAAACAACGGAGGCAAAGATCGAGAAGATGCAAGAAATGTTAAACAAAGACCTAGAAGAATTAAAGAACAAACAAACAGAGATGAACAATACAATAACTGAAATGAAAACTACACTAGAAGGAATCAATAGCAGAATAACTGAGGCAGAAGAACGGATAAATGACCTGGAAGACAGAATGGTGGAATTCCCTGTTGCAGAACAGAATAAAGAAAAAAGAATGAAAAGAAATGAAGACAGCCTAAGAGACCTCTAGGACAACATTAAACGCAACATTCACATTATAGGGGTCCCAGAAGGAGAAGAGAGAGAGAAAGGACCCGAGAAAATCTTTGAACAGGTTATAGTTGAAAGCTTCCCTAATATGGGAAATGAAATAGCCACCCAAGTCCAGGAAGCACAGCGAATCCCATACAGGATAAACCCAAGGAAAAACACGACGAGACACATACTAATCAAATTGGCAAAAATTAAAGACAAAGAAAAATTACTGAAAGCAGCAAGGGAAAAATGACAAATAA
>NC_041223.1:52720193-52720632 GCF_002837175.3 Physeter macrocephalus | reverse complement strand
TATTTTAAAGTCTGTTTTGTCTGATATGAGAATTGCTACTCCAGCTTTCTTCTGATTTCCATTTGCATGGAATATCTTTTTCCATCCCTTCACTTTCAGTCTGTATGTGAGGGAATGGAAAAAGATATTCCATGCAAATGGAAATCAAAAGAAAGCTGGAGTAGCAATACTCATATCAGATAAAATAGACTTTAAAATAAAGAATGTTACAAGAGACAAGGAAGGACACTACATAATGCTCAAGGGATCAATCCAAGAAGATAGAACAATTATAAATATATACGCACCTAACATAGGAGTACCTCAATACATAAGGCAACTGCTAACAGCTATAAAAGAGGATATTGACAGTAACACAATAATAGTGGGGGACTTTAACACCTCACTTACACCAATGGACAGATCATCCAAAAAGAAAATAAATAAGGAAACAGAAGCT
>NC_041223.1:52675932-52717316 GCF_002837175.3 Physeter macrocephalus | reverse complement strand
GAGTGTCATACAGAGTGAAGTAAGTCAGAAAGAGAAAAACAAATATATATTAACGCATATATGTGGAACCTAGAAAAATGTTACAGATGAACCGGTTTGCAGGGCAGAAATTGAGACACAGATGTAGAGAACAAACGTATGGACACCAAGGGGGGAAAGCCACGGGGGGGTGGGTGTGGTGTGATGAACTGGGTGATTGGGATTGACATGTATACAATGATGTGTGTAAAAGTGATGACTAATAAGAACCTGCTGTAAAAAGAAAAAAGAAAAAAGAAAAATAAATAAATAAATAAAAATCAATACAGAATAACCTGTATGAGTGGTCAATGTGCAGAATAGTTCAATTGAGGAAGACATCAGAGTAGTTGGGAGAAATAAGGAGAGTTCATGGAGAAAGCAGGATTTGAACTAAGCCCTACACTAAGAAAGAGAAGACGGTTTTAAAATGGGGTAAATAAAATGATTGAGGGGTGAAAGTAGGAATGGTTATGTAGTATTCAAGGAGTATTCAGGAGGCCAGTGGAAGGTACCTCTATGAAAGTAGAGGCAGTAGAGGGAGAAGTCAGGGCAAGGTAATGAAGGGTCTTGAGGGTTATGAGAGTCACACAGTGGGAAACTTTTTAAGACTTTTGAGGAAGACGGCATGAAAAGCAGAGTTTGGAGAGCATTGGTCTATGTCACAATATGTAGGGTGAAGCAGGAGACTAAATAGACTATTTCCATAGTTCATGTATAATGAGAAGACAGTAGCAACAGTGAGAATGGAAGGTTAGTGATGAATGATCCCAACAATGATGATGTACTTTTGAATACCTAATGGCTCTAAAAGCTCTAAATGTATAACTCACTTAATCCTTGTAACAACTCTATGAAATAGGCAGTAGTATCCTTTTGTTTTTTTTTTTTTGTGGTATGCGGGCCTCCCTCTGCCGTGGCCTCTCCCGTTGCGGAGCACAGGCTCCGGACGCGCAGGCCCAGCGGCCATGGCTCACGGGCCCAGCCGCTCCGCGGCATGCGGGATCCTCCCAGACCGGGGCGCGAACCCGGTTCCCCTGCACCGGCAGGCGGATGCGCAACCACCGCGCCACCAGGGAAGCCACCAGGGAAGCCCCCAGGGAAGCCCCCAGTAGTATCCTTTTGGATTCAAACCCAGCCTCTTTCACTGCATGACCTTGAGTAACTTACTTAATCACTCTGAGGCTCAGTTTCTTAAAGCATGATATCCACCTACATATGTCTAGGTTCCTCATCTGGACAAAAGTTCCTTTAGGATGGAAACTTCGTCTTATATCTTTGTATTCCCAACACCTAGCACATGACAAAAAACATTGGCCTTTGGTTTATATTTAGAACTTTTAATAGTCAAATCTGTCACAACCACTTAGCAGAAACCTAACCACAAGGAATCCAACAATCCACTTTCATCATGCCTATTTGGCAAAATGCAAACAACCAAACAGATCATTTCCACAATAAATCCATAATCCTAAACTGTACTCCTCACTTGCCTGTCTGCTCATTCTCCCCTGTTTAACACCACTATTGCAATCTTCTCCACTCTCCCATGAAACCCTGATATCCCTCTCACTCTTTACTCTCAAGTGAAGATCTAGCCTCCTGGTTGACAGTGAAAACAGAGACCATCAAGCTGAAACTCTGATCTGCCTACCCCTCTACACCCAACCTCTCCTTCTACCCTTCTGTTAGAGTGCAGAACGTGCCTGCCCCTGTCAAAGGCTCATCTCTCTCTCTCTCTCTCTCTCTCTGTCTCTCCCTCTCTCTGTGGATGCCTTAGATCTCAAATACTCTGCCTTCTCAGGAAAACTGACCTTGTTTACTTTCCCACTGTTTCCTATATCTTCACTCTCTCTATAGGATTCTTCCTATCAGCATTTAAACATGTTCAGGTCTCTCCCATCTTAAGAAAGGAAGAAGGGAAGTAGAGACAGAGGGATGGAGGGACAAAGGAACAGAAAGAAATTAAAAGAAAATCCCTGAGTCTCAATTCCTCTTTAGTGACCTCTCTTTCTTATCTCTTCCTTATGGCCAAACTTTTAGTTGTGTAGGATCACTATTCCCACTTCCTCATCTTCCATTCACTATTTAATCTACTTTAATCTTACTCTCACCCCCAAGTGCTCCCTCAAAATGGCTCTTATGGCACCAAGAATGCCAATGTTGATAGATTCACTTCTGGTCCTCTCAGCTGGATTTGACACAAATAACCACCCCTTCCCTTTTCCCTGATTTATAGGACAGCACATTCTCCTGATTTTTCTTAATCTCTCCGACTCTTCTTTCTTGGTCTCTTTCAATATTTTATCCTCTAACCAAATCTTCAATCCAGCATTTCTTATGTATTCTCACTTCTTACTCAAACTCATCATGCCATGGTTTCAAACACTACTTTTAAGCTGACTACTCCCAAACCTATTATCCCCAATCCACATCTCTAGACATACATATCCAACCACATATGCAATATCGCCAGCTAGATGTCTCATAAACAACTCAGAATCAACAAGTTCAATATCAAGCTCACGATCTTCCCCCACCAAACAGGCTCCTCCCTCCATCTTAGTAAACAGCAACCCTATTCACTAAGCTGCTCTTATTAAAACCCTGGAAATCATCGTTCCTTTCCTTCACATTCCATATTCAATTAACTACCAAGTTTTGTCAGTTCTACCTCCTAAATATCTCTGAAATCTATCCATTTCTCCCCGTCACAATGGCCCCCATGTAGCCTAGCCACCACCATTTCTCACATCACTGCAAGAGTCTCTTAATTCATTTCCCCACACATACTCTTCCCCTACCCTCCCCAGTCCCTGTCCCATTTTCTCTCATGTAGCCATAATGACCTTTTAAAGTACAAATCGGATCACATCATTCACAGAATTAAACCCTTCAGTAATATCACACTGCTTTAAAATCAAAGACTAAAACCCTTAGTAATACCCTACAGGTAATATGACCTGGCACCTGCCCACTTCCTCAGGCTCAGATCACTAGTCTCCTCCTGGCTCACAGTGCTTTGAGTTCTTTCTAGTCCTCAAACACACCAGACTTCCATTCAGAGTCTTCACACCTGCTACTTCGTTACATGTATACATTCTCTCTCCTCCCCGACCCTCTCAAATTTTAGGTGTCAGCTTTAATCACTGACCACTTCTATCTACTCCCAGCTGATCTTGAATGCTCAAGATCAGCATTCTTGTTATATGCTTTGGTGGCATCTGGGATTTTTTTCTTTGCAACACTTATCACACCTGAATTAAATAATTACTTTTATAACAATAAGTTTAATGTCTGTTTCCCCTACCAGACTACAAACTCTGCTCATTCACAGCTATATCCCTAGTTACTACCACTACCCTGCACATAATAGGTACTCAATAATTTTTTTTTTTAGTGAATAAGAAGCACTACATTTTCTGATCTCCAATGAAAGACACAGATTACCTTATGCTATGTTCCAATTTTCTCCCTATATTCCTAACAATTTATTAATCTACACTAAAACTATGTTGAACACTTCCAGATACATACCTCCAATCATAGGTAATATATATATATATATATACATATCTATATGACTATCTCTCTGCTTATATAATTTTAAACAAACTAAGTATAATAAGCTGAAGATTAGCAATTCAGAATTTGGGGGGCCAAAGCATCCTGGCAACCACTTTGGTGATGCTGAACAGCTCAATGAAACTATATCTCTATTCAGTTTAAATTAAAGAAGAAAGTACGACTCTAAGTAAGAGGGAATCTGTCAATTCTACTATTCAGGTTTCACAAATCACTGTATTCTTTACCTTGAGATAATAAAACTATATGGAGTCCTTGACCCAGTAATTCCAAGAGGAAGTGACTAGAAAATAGAATTCTCATCAGATAACTCTATTACAGTTAAATGAATCAGCTTGCTGTACCACAGAAATAGTTTGCTAATTTCTACCTTTGATTCTTTTTCTCCTTGTTATATTCCCCTCCTCTCTCAATCAATCCATGGACATGGATTCACCCTAAAGAGGTGAGAAAGAATGTCTTGTTCATAATTCCACTTGTAGGTATTCTCTGATTAACTCCACCTTGCTCTGTTCCCTCCTTTAATTCAGCATCTCCTTCACTCTTTTGTTCTAAAATCCTATTGTACAATTTATAACATTCACATTGATGATTTTTTCCCTTTTTCTTTATCTCAGTATAGATTTATTTTTATTTCCCCAACTACACTGATAGTTTAAGGCCTGGACTTTACCCTCCTTTGCCTTCAAATACCCTTTAACCAGCCCAATATTTAAGAATAGCATGTGCTTGCTAATTAAGCTGATTTAAATGAAAGACTGAGTCTATGTGAGTCAAAGAAAATACATTACTCTCCAGAAACAATTCCCTGCCACACACACACACACACACACACACACACACACACACACACAAAGGACAACTGATTCCTTTAAGTTCACTCCTAAGAAACTCAGACATAATTTTCCATAGGTTCATTATTACACATAATGGTTCAATTCCCAGACCAATCTGAAAAGGCCTATAAAATTCACGAAGTACCTCACAACTGCAGAAATCATGCTTTTGAGCTACCACATCCAGCTCTACTGAGGAAAGGGGGTGGGGGGGGCAAGATCTAGGATGAGTTGGAGAGGAAATATGGATTGGGGAAAGGGGTTTCTGCCTCTTTTTATCTCTTTACCCCGTTCCTTCACACAACAGTGAGGCGAGCTGGGTGCGCAGGTCACTGGTAGAATCAGACACAAAGCAGAGGAAGAAAGTTTCTGCCGTCTCCACACTGGGAAGCCTCCTGTAGGCAGTAGGGAATTCATGTGGAAATTCATATACAAATAGGCCCATAATTGGCCCACAGATGCCCATATCACTGTGCCACCAGAGTTTGGAGTAATTTTTTAACCTCTTCATAATTCCACAGAAACTATACAAATGAAGAATGCGTTTGCTGCCTCAAAAGATCCAAGCTTTGCTTCAGGACTCACGGTCATTCTGGCCACAGAACAATGCACCTAATTGCTTAAAACAGAATATGATGCCATATCATATCCTGCTGTAGTTGACAGGGACAAGTCTTTGGTGTTTTACTTTAAAATCATGGTGAGATATATTATGTATATATATATATATGTATATATATACACATACACACACACACACACACACATATATATATCCCTTGCTATACCCAGTAGAAGTATGCCTGAAAAATACTGCATGTAGGTCTACATTTACTTAAAGTACCTTGAAAAGTAGCTCTTTACAGAGACTGGCCACAGAATTTATTTAATGCAAATAAATTCCCTATTTTTGTAAAAAATACATATTTATGTCAAGTAATATCAGGTTGACAAAGTAGGATGCAACTATATATGTTTATATTTTGTCAAATCAACTATGATTTATGAAATAATTCCAACCACATTTTCATGAGACTTTTTTTCCCAGTACAAGAGAAACTTTCCACTCCTTAATCGCAAAGTCATTTCTCCTGTTTTTCCTTTACAAGGCACATCCAGCCCATACCTCATGACTCCCACCAGCCCTGACACTAATCCTTTCCTACTCTCGCCCCTATAAGGTACTTAGGAACAAGGACATGTCTCTGTGCCTGCCTGCCTGCCTTCCTCCCTCCCTGCCTTCCTTTCTTTCTTTCTTTCAATTAAGACCCTCACAGCACCAACCACATGACCAGAAGAGCTCAAAGAGTACCAAGAGTGGAGGACAGATTTATCATTTTGTAAAATTTTAGTTCCCATTTACTGAGAACTGTTACTATGTGTAGTAATAGTTTTCTAAGAGTTCCTCTCATCCCCATCTTACAGATGAGACAACAGTTACAGAGAATATAACTTGTCCAGGGTACACCTCTAATAAGCAGAGAAGAACTGGTCTCCTGGCAGAAGGGCTCCAGAATGTATTAATGACTAAAATGAACTCTCATGCATTATCTCTTTTTATTTTTTTAACAGTCACATCTGGCAGCAGTTTTTCTCCATTCTACGGAGGAGGAAACTCCAAGATAGACTCCAAGATAATTAATCCAAGGTCAAACGGCTAGAAAGTGGTGGATCTGAAAATGCCTGGATACAAAGCTCAAGCTCCTTACCACCAGCACACTATAGTTTCCCCACTCCACCTGGGGTTTCAGGAAAGAGTCCTTCCTGGGAACTCCAGGTGGAGATGGGAAGAAGCTGTGGCAGACTGGGGGAAAAGAGGTGACGAAAGGTAGAGTTGGGGTGCAGAAGCTCCAAGAAAACTAGTCATACCTATCTGCAAATATGTACCCCAAGATGCCCAACAGCAGCCATGGAAGCAAAAATCCAAACCCCAAGCCCCATAATGCCACCCACTTTTCTGATGCCCCTAACTCCACAGTCCCAATCCAACCTCTTTTTCTCACAAATGGGGAAACTGAGCACCCCCCCACCCCGAGTTAACCATCATTCCATCCTCCTCCCTTTCCAACAAACCACTCCAGAGGTCCCGGGTGTGCCTTCTACCCACCCCCACGGCTCGGCTGATGTTGTCCATCTTGCTGGCGACCTGTTGGAAGAGGGGATAGCAGGTCTGACAGAGGCGCACCGGCCGGGCGCCGCGCACTAGACACCCGGTCAGCTCTGCGCTGCTGTTGGCGAAGTCCAGCAGCAGCTCCCGGCACTCGGGATCCAGATCCGGCAAGTCTGGGGGTAGTGACAGTGGCCCCATCCTTCCGCCCTGCAGTAGAGCCAGGGATAAGTCCTCCACCTTCAGCAACTGCTCCTCCGACAGGAGGTCGTGGAGGACCCGGTGGGGACTGCTGCCCAAGGAGAAGGTGCCCAGAGCCAGCCCCGACCACAGCAGCAACCGCAGCAGCAGCAACGATGACCTCCGTCGCGCGACTGTCCGGTCCGGGTCCATCGCGGGGTTCACGAACCCCAAGGCGCAGCCCTCCACCTCTCCGCCCCTAGTCGGTGCTGCGGACAGCTGCCGCTTCCGGCTTCCTTGGGCGCAGGCCGCGAGCAGGGTCACGAGGCGCGCGCGTCACGGCCCCGCCTCCCGCGCGCGGCGCCCCGCCCCATTGGCTGCAGAGAGCCTCTCGCGCCGCGGGCCGGCGCGCGTGCGGGAGCGCGCACACACGGGCGGTTTCGCGTTCCCAGCCTGTGCCAAGCGCCTGACCGAGGGGCGCGCGAGACGCTGGTGGCGTCGGCTGTGGAGGCCCGAGCTGAGGCTCGCCTGCCCTATGAATACAGGCGCCGGCCGCTTTGAGCAGTTAAATCTCGGGGTTCTTACCCTCGGTTGCCCACCTCTTTAGGAGTTCGCTGAGTTCTAGAAGTCTGAGGAGTTATGTGCCACAGAAGGACGGACGGCCTCCGCCGTGGGAATTACGAGTGAGTTCCCTGAGAAAGCCTGCTGGCACGTGCCTTGGCAGGTTTTTTTACTTGGTATTTCTTAGCATAATTTCCCCCCTCAAAATATTTGGAAAGAGTAATGACGTGTGTTGATTATTTTTGATAGTGGAGCCTAGCGGCTTACAAGCTTTTTTTTTTTTTTAAACTCAGCTGTGTCAGCGCTGTCCGATAGACTTCCTGAGGTGATGGAAAGATTCTCTATCTGCGCTCATACAGTAGCCACTAACCACTTGCGGCTGTGGAGCACTCGTAATGTGGCTACTGCCACCGGGGAACTGAATTTTTAACTGTATTTAATGTGAATGTAAATAGCCCTATCTGGCGAGCGGTGCTGTGTCGGACAGCGCAGGTCTAAGTTCTCTCACTGTGTAGCCTGGTCCTTGGGTGGCTAATGTCCAGGTTTCCTTGCGACTGAAGGGGTTCCTGGGGTGCAGCCCAAGCCTGTATCCCAGTGCAAAAACCTGGAAAATCCTCGCCAAACCGCTCAATTTCAAATTCCTATCCAGTTTCTGACAAGCCCAGGGCAATCTTTGGGGACACTCTGAAAAGCGTCCTGATACCACTACTGGGCTGTAAAAAGAATTTAGCTAATGACCTGGAAAACGGTTTTCTGACGAGTATCTGCTAACAAATTTGGTAGAAAAATTATTTCCTGGCTGTTTTGTGTCATCCCGCTTTCGTTTTTGCCCTATTCATCTTATGGTGCTAATTTATGTTTCTGAGAGTTGGTAGAGTTACTTTTTTAGCCAGTCTGTTTGATTATTGTTTTGTGTTCCTAATGGGAAGGGAGAAAAGGTCCATAATGTCTTTAACATGCCTCTTTATTCTTTTACTATTACAAACAGTATTGCAGGTAATAATCGTATCTGTACAAGGTTGGTATATGTTTAAGATAAATTCCTAGCAGTAGACTTGCTGGATCAGAGAGTATGTGCATTTGTGATGTTGTTGATTGTGCTATATTACTTTCCACGGAGGTTTAATAATTTACTCATAATGGTTCCTAAAGAACTCTTAAAGAATGGTAATTCTAACATGTAGAAAGACCTAAAAGTTATAGGATGACATTTGAGAAAATTAAGACAACTTATTTTACTGGGGTGGGTAATGTCCAGGTTTCCTTAGGACTGAAGGAGTTCCTGGAGTGCAGCACAAACCTGCATCCAATGCAAAAATCTGGAAAATCCTGGACAAACCACTCAATTTCAAACTTCCCTTCCTGGAGCAATTCCATCCTAAAGCCATTAGATCAAGTAATGTAAGGTTGGCATCCATGCTTGGTGGGGTCGGGGTGTCAGAGGCCCAGAGAATGGTGTCAGAGCACAGGGAAGAAGAGGAAGACATGACGGGGGTGGGGGGGGGGAATCCTGATGCAGAGTATTGGATCCTGAGATGGGTAAGAAGGGTTTCCCTGTAAGGGAGGGTACAGCAGTGACTGGGAGTTTGCTTACCTTCAGAAGGATTGATCAAATAGGTAAATACATTAAGGATAATGGGAGTCTGGTTTCTCATTGTCCAAGAAGGGAGTTACAAATATGAAAAGAGAGAAAAGTAGAATGAACTCTGTAGTGTTGGATTAGAATTAGCAATGTATGTATTATTAGTGGCTGCAAATACATATAGAAATAGATTGTGGCTTCTAAATGTCATTCTCCACTAAAAGGAATCAAGAATCCTTGGAGAAATAGCCAATTCTACTGCTGGGGTAGGAAAAGCAGAAGTTTAGCCTGGATAATCTTTTTGTACCAGAAAGTAAGGAAGTGCTGAAAGAATGATGGGGACGTGTCAAGAACACACAGAAGCCAGCTTAACTAGGCTCCCACTGGCCAAATCTGGAACAATTTGAGCATCAAAATAAATAATGATGGTTAATGGGTCAAACCATTGAATAAAACAGGAAACCATGAACCTATAGTGATATATTTAAATAAATGAATAAGCTGAATGTTTCATGGGGATTAAAATATTTACATATTTTCAAAGTCATCTGCTAAAAAAAATATATTAATTATAAATGGAAAAAATGAGTAAATTTACAGTGGAGAAGTCTGTCAGATCCCACATTAATCAAATGATCAACATGAACATCATCGTAATGGGACAAATAGAAATTGTATGCCACCTGATAGAATGCAGTTAGAAGAACACAGCACCAATTCTATTATATTCCTACCAAAGATGCATAACCTGATTCTAATCATGAGAAAACATCAGATAAATAAAGTTGTTTAATTCTGCAAAATATCTAGCCTATAATCTATAGTGTTATGTCTACAAGAGTCAAGAAAAGATTGAGGAATTGCACCTGACATAAAGGACATTATTCAGACAACTAGTGAAATTTGAATGGGATCTGAGAATTAAATGGTAGTAATGTATAATATTAATTTCCTGATTTTTATAATTGTATTGTGGTTATACAAGAGAATGTTTTTATTTGTAAATATAAAATACACAGGAAAGCATTCAGGGGTAATAGGACATCAGGTCAGCAACTTACTTTTTTTTTGAGGTATAACTGATTTACAATATTGTGTTAGTTTCAGGTGTACAGCAAAGTGATTCAGTCATATATATTTTTTTCAGATTATTTTCCATTATAGGTTATTACAAGATATTGAAGATTATTCCCTGTGTTATACAGTAAATCCTTGTTGCTTATCTATTTTATATACAGTAGTGTGTATCTATTAATCCCATACTCCTAATTTATCCCTCTCCCCCTCCCTTTCCCCTTTGGTAACCATAAGTTTGTTTTCTGTCTGTGAGTCTGTTTATGCTTTGTATATACATTCATTTGTATTATTTTTTAGATTCCACATGTAAGTGATATCATATAATATTTGTCTTTGTCTGACTTACTTCACTTAGTATGATGTTCTCTAGGTACATCCATGTTGCTGCAAATGGTAATATTTCATTCTTTTTATGGCTGAGTAGTATTCCATTGTATATATGTACCATATCTTCTTTAGCCATTCATCTGTCAGTGGACGCTTAGGTTGCTTCCATGTCGTGGCTATTGTAAATAGTGCTGCTGTGAACATTGGGGTGCATGTACCTTTTCAAATTAGAGTTTTTCATCTTTTCTGGATATATGCCCAGGAGTGGGATTGCTGGATCATATGGTAGCTCTATTTTTAGTTTTTTAAGGAACCTCCATACTTTTTTCCATAGTGGCTGCACCAATTTACATTCCCACCAACAGTGTAAGAGGGTTCTCTTTTCTCCACACCCTCTCCAGCATTTATCATTTGTAGATTTTTTGATGGTAGCCATTCTGACTAGTGTGAGGTGATATCTCATTGTTGTTTTGATTCAGCGACTTACTTTCAGTTGGTTCTGGAAAGAAATGATTTGTACTGTGCTTCCAACTGTTTTGTAAGCTTGAAATTGTTTCAAAATTTAAAATACATTGTAAAAAAATTAGGGTACAGCAATGCAATAGAATTCTGTGCATTTGACGTCTTATGTACCCAATGTGGAACAATTGCCAACATAAATTAAATGGAAAAAAAGAAAGTGTCAAGAAAAAGAATTTTTAATGCTCGTGCATACATATGCATAGACTGCCTCCAGAAGGATACACTAAGTGTGGTCACTTTGATAGAAGAGGAATTGAATTGAGTAGTATGGGAACAGGGCTAGAAGAGAGACTGTTCATTGTAAACTTTATTACTTCTAAATTTTTGTTCCATGTGAATATTATTCTTACTCAAAAAATTAATAAAAATGAAAAGATAGTTTCTTAACTTGTCAGCTGTCAGTGGGTTCAGGGCGTATGAATCCTATGAAACTTTTTCATAGAATTTTGTACGTATGTATATCTTTCTGAAAAGAATGACATAACTTTCATCATAGTTTTTAAGAGGGGTCTGTGATCCAAAAGATTAAGAACCATAGATTTAAAATAAACCCAAATAAAATTCCTTCCTACAAGTTTAAGAATTACATTAAATTGCTTTTTATCTCACATATCTTAGAACATGTGACACAAAAAACAAAGCAAAACAAAAAAACAGTAATTTATTGTGGTATGCACTAGAATAAACAAAGATCACTAGAACACCATTGTGCTCACAAAGAATAGGACATAAAATCAAATTGTGTACAATAAAGTTAAATATTAAAGGCGGTAATGTGGAGGTGTTTTAGGAGCATTAAATATTGAAATAACTGTGCCTAGGGGTTTGGAGAAGGGTCAGAAACCTTTTCAAAGAGGTGATTTTCGAGTGAGGTTTTATAGAATGAATAGGAATTCACCCAGTGGCAGCTCTAGAATGTCTCTGTCAGAGGAGTGAGTGGCAGCAGTCTAGATAGAAGGAAAGACTGGAGAACTTGTCTTAAAGCAAAATCTGCATGGCAAGCACACTATTTTTACTTAGAGCTTATGTTTATTAGGGTTACTGATGGAGATTATAGGGATGGTGCTAAAAGCAATCTGCCCACTTGGTACTTTCTATGCTAAAAAGCTTAAGTTTTATCCTGTAGGCAATGGGGAACCATTAAAAGATTTAAGCAAGACAATGATATAACCATACAGGCATTTTAGGAAGAGAACACTCACAACAGTGGAGATTTTTTTTTTTTTTTTTTTTTTACAGTACTAAGACTAAAGCCTAATTAAAGTAACTACATTAAAGGCCTAAAGGAGGCTGAGGTGGAAGTGGGAGAGAAGAGGGATCAGATTAAAGAGATAGTTATGATAGAGAAGAACGAGAATTGATGGTTATGTAGATATGGGCATGTGAACCAGTGATGACTCAAAGTTTACAAGTTTAGATAACTGGGTAAATGGTGGTGCCATGGACAGGAATAGAATAGAAATATTGGAAGAGTGGAATACATTTGGACTGGAATAGAAACAATGAATTCAACTGGAATTGTCAGTTCAGGATGCTTCTGATAGAAATACCCAGGGAGCGTTTTAAATTACAGATCTGGTATATAGTAGAGTGGCCTAGGTTAGAGATTTAGAATTGGGAATCATTGTGGTGGTTGAATCCCTGGAGGTAAAAGTCAACCAGAGATTGAGACACTGGTTAATTAATGATTGTTGAAGAAGATTATTTTCATAGATGATATACATAATAGCCCTGGAATATCAGAATAGGATCAAGAAAAGGTCTTGTTCTGAGTGTAAACCTAATAACCAAAGGAATGCCACTGGCTAAATGCAGGTACTTTGCATCTCTTACATACATTAGTGCAACAGCAAAGGACAGAGATCAAAGAAAAAAGGCAAGAAACCCAGAGAAGAAGAGAAATTGACCTTAGTACCATCCCAGATTCCTCTAGTAAGTTAAAAATGTGAATCAAGGGGGCTTCCCTGGTGGCGCAGTGGTTGCGCGTCCGCCTGCGATGCAGGGGAACCGGGTTCGCGCCCCGGTGTGGGAGGATCCCGCGTGCCGCGGAGCGGCTGGGTCCGTGAGCCATGGCCGCTGGGCCTGCGCGTCCGGAGCCTGTGCTCCGCAACGGGAGAGGCCCCAGCAGAGGGAGGCCCGCATACCCCAAAAAAAAAAAAAAAAAAAGTGAATCAAGACTATCCATGAGACTTTTCAAAATTTTGTTTTCATGGAAATTTTTTAAGAAAATTTACCCCAAATTTAGAAGTAAAGCAAAAGAGTCAGTGCACTGGGGCAAGCAAGGATTACTTAATTTTCAAGTCTAGGAAAATGAACCTGTGTTTGGCTCTTTACCATTTAATTAGAGCTCAGACACTATGAAGTTACATGTTAATGTGTACATTTCTCTCTGCTAGGAAAGATAACCCCAAAGATTAGGTTTGATTACCCTAAGGGGCATTAGCATGTTTTGCATCTAACCTAGAAATATTCTTTCTTTTTTTCAGTGCCTTTATTCAGTTTGAGAAACATTAATGAGCTAATAAATACTTGACACATTTTTATTCTATATTTCTATGAGAGTCATGTTTTTATCTTTTTGAAAATTGTACTTTGACAGTTCTTTCCTGCAAAATATGTAGAATGGAGGAAAACTAAGGATATAAGCCAAGAAGGTAGTCAAAGATGATCAGAAGAGCTCAGAGATCAAGGCCAATAACCAGTCTCCCTGCTAACAGTCTTTCTCCCCTGTGGTCTACTCAACCATACAGGCAAAGTGATCCTTTCAAAGCCTCAGTTGGGTTATATCATCCCTTATGCTCTGACCACACCAGTGGCTATACATCTCCCTCAAAGTTAAAGGCAAAGTCTTTACTATGTCCTAGAAGAATCTACATGATCTGCCACTCCCAACAACATGCTTTTTCCCCCAACTGGCTTTATTCTTCTCCATAGCCCTTAATACTGTACAAAATTCTATATATTTGTTTATTTTCTATCTCCTTCTACTGGATTTTTGTTGTTGTTGTTCCACTGCTCTATCTCTAGTACTTAGAACAGTGCTTGGCACTTAATAGACGCTCAATAAGTATTTATTGAAAGATGATTTCATTTGGAGAGGGTGGAGTATAAGAAGCTTAAGGCTTGAAAAGAAGGTGAAATAATTGTTTTAGATAGTGAGAAAGTGAACATATTAGGTAAGTGTGACAAGATTGTCAGCCAATATTGAATGCCTATTTGAGATTTGTGGACACAATTTTAAGGTTTGACTAGTATGCCTAATTATGTGTTCTCTTCAGCAATGGTCAGCTGTTCAGGTGAAAGCATAGAGCAGCATAAAGGCTGAGCTTAAAATTGTTGGGGCATTGCTTAATCCAGTACAACGAAAAGAGAGAGCACATACCACCTTATACATCTCCTCACCTGACCCAGTTTCCCATGGCTTCCCACCTTCCCAAATCATTCCACTGGGTCATTTGGAAGTCAGAGTCTATTGTCCATAATCTTCCTTTCCCTCAATATTTTCTTTTCCTCTTTGCCCTCACGAAACCTGGGTATCCTTTGATGACTTCATTTCCACTATGCTTCATGACCTCTAAAGATTTCATGGAGCTTCCTCAAGAGTAGCCCTAGGTGGAGGGTAAGTGGAGATCAGGCAGCATTCCTATCCCCAAGCAGAGCAGTTTACTTTGATCTACTTTACATGTTGGAATTCCACATAAGATTTTTTTTTTAAGTTCTGCTAGGGGGAAAAAATAGTTTGGAAACCACTGTTTTATTACATTTTTGCAGTAGCCTACTGTCTGCTCTGTGTCTCCATTCTTCCTATTTATAAGCTTATACTGATCCTGTTCTACCACCATGTATTGGTATATGAGGCCAGATAAGTTAGCTTTTTAGTTCATTGGTCTCTGGACCCAGAAGAGCCACGTTTGAACCTGCTATAGAGACTACCACATATCACCCAAAGAAGTGAGTCTAGACTCAAACAAAGAGACTAGACTTTGAGCTTTATACAATGACAACATGGGACTTTGGAGCTGTTTTCCTTGGAGGGGAAATGAGTGTATTTTGCCTGCAGGAAGGAGAGTGAGCCAGTTATTTAGGTGAGCTGTGGTAGTCATTAATATTTTTCACTAAATATTTCCAGTGTTTCTCCTGTGCACATAACAGGATTGCATTTTGCTGTGCCCCTGAAGTTTGCCCTGATTTGAAATTAGGTTAGCCATTTGACTTAATTTGGCCAGTAAAATGTGAGCAAGAATGACAGGTGGAAGCTTTAGAGATGAGTGTATGATTCACCAGGGGTCCCACCCACCCGCCATCACAATGACTAACACTTTTCTAAATGATGGAAATTCTGTTGGCCTAAGTGAGAAAGCATGGAACAGAACTCCCAGCTGACTGACTTGTGATGGACATGCAACTTGAATGAGAAATAAACCTTTGTTTTTATAAGCTACTAAGATTTAGGGATTGCTTTTTACCCCAGGAAAACCTAGTCATCTTAATATATATTTATTTGCTGATTTTCTCCCCACTATTTTCTCTGGTTCTCTCTCTTTGATCTCCTTTTATTTGGATGTTAGACTTTATCGAGGAAATTGCTCAACTTCCTTCATATCCATCCTCTTCTTCCTTTTAATAACTCTCTCCTGAGTTTTGACGGCATAGGCAGGACTACATCCCCCAGCCTCCCTTGCAGCTAGATGTGAACAGAAGTGATACATGTACCTTATGAGTCATATCTTTAAGTTTTGACTTTTATTGACCTCCTTCCTGCTAGTTAGGGAATGTTAACAACTGAAACAGCAGCCCTGGCTACAGGGATGGATATGGATGTAACATGTTTGACATGACAGAGCCAGCTGGTCATAAAGCAGAGCCATTTACCTATCCTAGGCTACAGAGAAGTAAACTTCTTTGCTATTTAAGCCACTATATATTGGAGTCTCTTTGTTATAACAACTTAAGCTGCTTCCTAATATAGTCCCCCTAGGCTGTTACTTTAATTTTCTCATCTTCTATGTCCTCTCCTATTTTTCCATTTCTGTGTCTTTTTACCCTACTTTCTGGAGATTTCATTACCTTTGTTTTCCAGTGCTTCTTCTAAGTTTTCATTTCTGCTGCTACATTTTTAATTTCCAGTAGTTCTTTTTTTGTAGATGCTATATGCTCTCTTTAAAGTTTTCTTCTTGCTCATAGCCTGGTTCCTCCAAGCTGCTTTTTTCTTCATTTTTCCTTGGATTTCTGGTGAACTTTGGCTCTTTCTGCTTATATTTAAGAGAGAGGCACTACAAAGCTGAATGGAAGCTCATGGAAAGGGCTTTTTGACTGTAGGGATCACTATAGGCCAGTGGTTATCAACTGGGGACAATTTATCCTCCTCCACTGGGGACATTGGCAGTGTTTAGAGACATTTTTGGTTGTTAACAACAGGGGGAGGGGTGTTGCTGGTATCTAGTGTGTAGAGACCAGGACTACTAAACATCTTACAATACACAGAATGGTCACCCAAAACAAAGAACTGAAAACATAAATATTTTAGATCTTTTCTCTTGTGCAGATCACGCTCTTCAGAGAAGACTTGCCAATATGCTATCTGGCTGCCAGCATTCTGAGATCCTAGCAGTGGAAAAAGACTGTCAGTCTTTGTATTCTGTTAGTAAACCTTTATTTAATTACCCCATTTTTAGTAAAATACTCCTGCCCTCAAATATGCTTGTGCCTCTTGGTCCAGACTCCCTCTGTTTCATTTTCTCCAGAGGTCAGAACTTCAGGGGTATTCTGATGAAATCAGAGTGAGACAGGAGTTGTAGGGAGGGTATTGTAAACAAACTTTCAAATATCATCTTCTTTTTAGCTCTTCCACCTACCTTTTCAGAGATACCTGAGGTCCCCCACTTCCTGGGTTATTTGAGAGTTCTATAATGTAATTCACTTGCTTTTTTTTTCCCCTCCCACTGCAGGCTTAGGATTCAATTTTCCTGGTTCTGCTAAGTCAGTTATCATTAGTCCATCTGCTTTCCAGCTTCCAATATTCTTATTTTGTTTCCTTCCCTCCTGTTGTCTATGTCCTTGTGTCTCTTAAAAAAAATACTTTTACTGTCATTTTGGTGAGATTTCAGGAAGAAGCAGATCTAATCATGCATTCAACTTGCTATCTTAAATGGCAGTTTCCTCTGTTTTACCTCACTCTTCGTTAAAGTAATTAGAATGTGTCTCTTATTCACCACCCCCCACTCCCATGAGATGATAACCTCATGGAGGATGTGAACTGTGTCCTATTTATATTTGTATAGTCAGAAGTACCTGGCCTTAATAGGTACTCAGTACATTTGCTACACAGAACTTATGTAATGCAAATACACATCTGCTTTAAATGCTTTTTCCATTAATATATCAGTGGAAACTTATACTTCTATTTTCCTAATTCTTTTTTTTTTTTTTTGCGGTACGCGGGCCTCTCACTGTAGTGGCCTCTCCCGTTGCGGAGCACAGGCTCCGGATGCGCAGGCTCAGCGGCCATGGCTCACAGGCCCAGCCGCTCCGTGGCATGTGGGATCTTCCCGGACCGGGGCACGAACCCGTGTCCCCTGCATCGGCAGGCGGACTCTCAACCACTGCGCCACCAGGGAAGCCCTTCCTAATTCTTTAATATGCAAAAATGCAATAAGTTAACTCCTAATGTCCGTAAACTTTGCATGCCTGACTAAAATGACCTGAACACATGGAACACATAAATCATGTTGTTCATTCATGACACTTTGCAGAGTCTCATGTACTCACTCTGGTGGCCAATCTCATTTCCAAATCTCCTACTCCTAAATAGAGTATTTTATAGCCTCTGCATTAGAAGATATTTTTAAAACAGTGAAGTTTAATTACATTTACCTGACAGACTATCTGACTGTAAATGTATATTTCTAACAGGTGAATCTTATTAGGACTTCATGTTTGTATCAATATATTTTTAATAAATACTGCTCAATAAAGAAATGCATAGAGATACACATTAATATGTGTGTTCAGTATTTGTACATTATCAGTGACCAAATTCTGATCGCCGAATCCATGTCCTAATATAACAGGAAAATCTGGTTGTTAATTGGATACCTAATACATGATGCTGTTTCTCCCATTGCTAGGATTCACAGGTCTGGGACTCAAGGGGTAGAAATGGGAGTGTCACTACTCACTATCACCCCTAGTGACTTAGTAGCAAAATTTTTGCTTCCTGTCCATGTGACCTTATGTTTTGCTAGCTTAGAGGTCTTAGTTACAAAAGGTGGAATGCTTCCACCAGGAGACACAATGATTCCATTGAACTGGAAGTTAAAACTGCTGCCTGACCACACTGGGCTCCTCATGCATTTTAATCAGTAAGCAAAGAAGGAAATTTCCGTGTTGGCTGGGGTGACTGATCCTGACTACCAAGGGGGACTTGGACTACTGCTTCACAATGGAGGTAAGGAAGAGTATGTCTGGAATATAGGAGATCCCTTAGTATCACCATGCCCTGTAATTAAGGCCAATGGAAAAATACAACAGCCCAATCCAGGCAGGACTACTGATGACCCAGACCCTTCAGGAATGAAGATTTGGGTCACTCCACCAGGTAAAGAACCATGATCAGATGAAGTGCTGAAGACAAAAGGAATTCAAAATTGGTAGTGGAAGAAGGTAGTTATAAATACCAGCTATGACCACATAACTAGTTATAGAAATGAGGACGTAATTGTCGTGAGTACTCTTCCTTATTTTGTTATGAGTATGTGTGTGTGTATCTCAAATATCTTTGTTTTCTTCCCTCTCTTATTCCTTTATCATATAAAGTAAGATATATTGGCTTTATGTCATAGTATTTAAGTATCGTTAATTTTACATCGTAGAATTTAAGTTATGGGATATCAAGGAAAAGAGTAAACACCATTCCAGGACATTACCTCCTCTTCTGTGGAAGTGGTTAGTGTGTTTCTGGCCATATGCAGGATAGTTGTATCATGGTAGGTAGAATTATGACCTTGTTATTGTCTTTATTTAGAGATTAAGCTTGTTTTAAGGAGATGCACATGGGTGCCAAGTTTACAAGGGGTGGATTTGTGATGGTTAATTTTATGTGTCAACTTGACTGGGCCATGGGGTGTCCAGCATTTAGTCAAATATTATTCAGGTTGTGTCCGTGATGGTGTTTTTGGGTAAGCCAACATTTGAATGAGCACAGTGAGTAAAGCAGATTGCTCTCCCTAATGTGGGTAGCCTTATCCAATCAAGCAGAGACCTAAAGAGAACAAAAGGGTTGAGTATGAGGAAACTCCTCCTGCCTTACTGCTTTGAGCTAGGATGTTGACTTTTTTTCCCTGCCTTTGGACTTTAACTGCAACATTAGCTCTTCTTGGGTCTTGAGCCTGCCAGCTTTCAGATTGGAAGTTACACCATCGGCTTTCCGGTTCTCAGGCCTTCAGACACAGACTGTAACGATACATCAGTAACTATACCCACTACAGGTCTTAGGACTTCTCAGCCTCCATAATCATGTGAGGCAATTTCTCTTAATAAATATCCCTCCCTCCTCCCCATGTATATCTATATATCTATATCTGTATCTATATTACATCTCCTGTTGGTTCCATTTCTCTGGAGAACCCTGACTAATACGGATACCTAATTATAAATAGAAAGGTGATTGCACTATTTTAAAAATCTTGTTAATTATTCAATTCTTATTAATCACCATATACTATAGATTTTATGTATCTCTTTGCAGTTTCAAAGTATGTTTTATTATTTATTTTTTGTTATCCATTATTAAATTTCCTTGGATATATAGATAGCTAGAGAAATAAATAAGGTGCTATTTCTATACAGTATGCCTTTTTAAATATCAAAATTTAAGTATTCTTTGAAAGTTAAGTCATATTCATTGTGTACATGGCAACAGAAGCAGGAGGAAGCAAATGTTACAAACAAGGTAAAATGTATGAATGTCCATGTCTCAGGGAAATGGATGTTCTCCAATTTACCTATGACAACATTTGGAGCAAGTACCACTTGTCATCCCTTACTTGAAGACCCGGCCAATGTTAAATTGTTTGCTTTCCCCCTTTTGTAAACTATTTTATTTTCCTTCCAATTCTAATTCTTCCCAATTGCTCTCTTCAAGTAAAGTCACTTAATCTCCCCTGTTCTGATTGATATTTTAATTATTCAGTTATTTCCAGCTGTGTCCACCTCAGCTTTGTATGAAGAATGGAAAACTATGCTTTCTGTATTTGAATAATAAAACTATGGACTGGGTCATTTTTTTTTCTCTACAAAATTAGAGAAATAAATTACCCACACAAAAACAACCGTTCTGGGCTTCCCTGGTGGCGCAGTGGTTGGGAGTCCTCCTGCCAATGCAGGGGACACGGGTTCGTGGCCCGATCCGGGAAGATCCCACATGCTGCGGAGCGGCTGGGCCTGTGAGCCATGGCCGCTGAGCCTGCGCGTCCGGAGCCTGTGCTCTGCAACGGGGAGAGGCCACAACAGTGAGAGGGCCGTGTACCGCAAAAAAAAAAAAACCAAAAAACCAAAAACAACTGTTCTGCTTTTCTGAGTACCATGGAGGAGATAGTTGTCTATCTGTGTTCCCTTTTGTTAGTCTGCTAACATTTTAAAGAGTATGGCAACTATTTAAAATAATTACTTGGTTTTACAGCAGATCAATCAATCAATCTTGGACTTGTCAGATGTGAACTAAGATATCATTTTGACTCTCCTGGGTACCTGGCTTGTATTCCTAGATCTTCAGAGACAGAGATTCTCTGTGCATTTGAGAATAACTACTGGCTGATCTGATAGAGGCAATAATGTGACTGGGACTTGACAGTAGGCTTCCATCAAGACAGTATGTCTGTTGGATCTCTTTTGATTTCAAGAAACAAAACCCAACTCAAGTTAACTTAAGCAAAAAGTAGAAAATATAAGGATCAAACCAAGGCCATGTCTCAGGATGGGACTGAAACTATGCACCAGACACTGTCTCTGTCTTTGCCCACTTTATGTATCTCTTTACCCAGTCTTCATGGTAGAAATATGGCTGAACAAACTCCATTTTTTATATCTCATGCATTAAAGATTTCAACCTAGGCAAAGACCACATCTTTTACACCCAATTTGAAGTTTTCCAAGGATGAATCTCTGTTCAGCCCAAACTGTAGCCAGGACAAAAATTAGGGTTCATAATTTATACCCATGGCTGCTTGGAGGCTATCCTGTGACCATGTAGATGAAAGGGAAAGGAAGAAGTTTGCAGAGAAGGGAGGCTGGATGGCACACTTACTAGGTATCTACTGCAAGGCCCTCCTCATGGAAAATTGATCTTAAACAGTAGCCTACTGGAGTCCATGCTGTGGAAAAGGAAGTGGATGGTATTAAGGTATGTTGGGTAAAAGGAGGAATTTTGAGGGAATTGGGCTTTTGGGGGTCACTTCAATATATACCATAAGTATGTTTTTTAAAAATATAGCTCATTATTTGAACCATTCTTACACAAAGAGATTTAATTGACTGTAGCAAATTTATTCCTGGATTTTGAGCCATCTTCAAATTCAAATGTATGTTAATTATCCAGGTCAGCTTTGCAGCGATTCAACTCAATTATCATAGTGCCTGAAATGACCATAATGGACAAGCAGTGACTCAGTTGTTTTTGTCCTGTAAACCAGTGGGTTCCAGCCTGAGATCCCTAGACATTTAGGAGTCCGTAAGGGAAGAATTGAAGATCCATAAGCTATTTGCACTATTTCATAAAGTCGAAAGGAAATCATATACTTACCTGACACAAAGCTACCTAAAACAAATTTCTCTGTTTTAAAATGGAATTATATCAAGTCAGGGCAGCAAGTCTGTTTTTCCATGCTGATCTTAAGCTCTGGTTTAATGCATAGATACAGATATCGATATTGATATATACATATACAGTGATTGGTTAAATAAATTCTGGGTAAATGAATTCCATCCTGGGAGAAATGTGATTTTAATAAATGTATATATGGCTGCTATTACTCTGTTTATAGTATAAAGACTGTAGAAAGAGAAATTTAAAGCTCAAGATTACTAAAGTCATCTTTCCTGGAGATCTATAAACATGAGATAATTAGCCAGCTCTCTAAAGTAATGATCTCTGGAAAATCCTTCTACTTTCCTCTTAAAATATATTAAAATATCATCTACCCCATTATTAGAAGATATATTGATTAGGATACTACCATGCCTTAATGACAGAGACCTGTGGGTAATAAGTTGTTTCCAGAAATGCTCTCCCTTTAGAACATGAATTCTAGATCATCCTGTGAATATCAAGACCTTGGATGTTTAGGATTTCCTGCAAGTCCTCATCTCCATAATGATCATAAGCGCTTGGTTATTTCTCTGCTTCATCCCATGATTAGGTCCTCTGGACCCAGATGTAACAATAAAACAGATAGGAAAAATTTCTAAGACACTAATTCTCTACTTGTAGTCCAAGTTGTCAGAAACCCTTTAAGCCCTAGGCAGTTGTACATATAATTGCCTGAAATCCACTTTGGAACAAAGCCATTCCTCTTCCTATAGCCAAGACATGGCAGTAGGGTATTTTCAGCAGCCTTGAACTCATCTCTCTCACCTCACCAAGACTCAAACCTCTACACTAAGTTGCTAGTCCATTCTACCTTTCAGAAAATTAATTAATCCCAATTAAAATGAGAAAACCCATGATTGCAATATCGTCTTTAAATGTACCCTCTACTTCAGTCTTAGAAATGATACATCTAAGTTTGAAAAGAAGTTAATGGGATTTAAAGCAGTATTGAAGACAAATTCTAACAGGAAATATTAGTTTTCTAAAGCATTGTTTTAAATATAAAGCTACAAAAAATAAATAAATATAAAGCTACATATTTATTCAAAATTGATTCATATATGATGGACAAATCACTTCCCAAATGTGCTTCTTTGTAAAGCTATGAAAAGCAGGGAGGAAAAGTAGGTAGGACATGCATCAATGAGTGTAAGGTCTTCTCCTCACCCTTAAATACTTGTACAGGATGTTCTTTTTAAAACAAATGTAGTGAAAATTCCCCTTTTCTTCCTTGAAGCATCTGTGAGTCTTTCTTTAGATAAAATGAGCTTTTTTGGTGAGCACATGACAAGGAAGAGGTTCAGTGTAACAAGCAATCATGTTATTTTAAAAAGCGCCATCTCAAATTAAGTTTACATATGGCAGCTTTTTAGAGAGGCTGGGTTGCAACATGTGAACCTTTCATTTACAGGTTCAGAGTAGCTTTCAATTCCTGTACTAGTGTGCTTCTAATTAAATCTTAATTGTACCATTCATTATGAATTGAAAGAAACACTGATATACTGGATTTTCTACAAGAGGAACACAAGATGGCCCTCATAAAATGGCTGGCTAATCCAAAGAAAAGGAATAAAATGCAGAAATGATCCTTAAAAGTAAAGCCTAACATCTGAAGTTGCATGATTATTAAATTATCACAAATAATATCTTTTTTATAGGCCAATATGATTTAAATATATATGATTGGTTGTAGTAAATCACCAGAGTGCATGAGGAGCAGTGAGTAGGTAGCAAATGTAATGAAAATGACACATCCAATAATTTAGTTGCTACTTTATCATATACCAATTTAATATATCCTTGTGAAATAAACATTTTTAAAGTTGGTTTACCTTAAGGTCAGAAGAAGAAAGGACCAAAAATGTAAGTAGCCCAATGCTGCTTTCTCACAGAACAGGAGTTTTGTATGAATTGTAGGATAATTACATTTGTCTCATTACACCTCTTTGGCATGTGCTTGGGTAATTTGAATTTTCAATGTAGCATGAAATAATTTTCAAAAATAAATCAATGCCCCTTCCATTTTTAATTCCTCCTGTCTATAGAGTCATCATTCCTGAAATCTGGTGATTTCGAATTTAGAATTTAAATAAGCTCACTCTCTTTTCCATTATCTCCTGCAAACAGCCCTATAGAGAATAAATGAAGCAATAACTTAAAAAATACACCAAGAAAGGCTCCAACAACTTTGTGGAACTGAAGTTGAAAACAAAAGGTGTATTTCTGATATCCAGAGAGCTGGAAGATAGCATCTCAGCCCTAGGTTTTTTGCAAGTCTGGGATTGGCCATTTATTCTTTTTTGCGATATAAAGAAAATACAGAAAAACACAATAATGTACCAAACACCCATGTATCTGCTACCCAGATTTTAACAAATAACATTTTGTAGTGTTTGTTTAAAGTCATTTTTATAAAAGTAATTTTTAAAATTCTCCTTTGTTTTTCCTCTAATCACATTCCCTCCTGCTCCTTCTTCCCCAGTCCAGGCTGTAACCCTCATAATTTGGTGTGAGTATTAGTATCTATTACTGCGTAACAAATTACCCCAAAAGTTTGTGACTTAAAACAACACCATTGGGGCTTCCCTGGTGGCGCAGTGGTTGAGAGTCCGCCTGCTGATGCAGGGGACACGGGTTCGTGCCCTGGTCCGGGAAGATCCCACATGCCGCGGAGCGGCTGGGCCCGTGAGCCATGGCCGCTGAGCCTGCGCGTCCGGAGCCTGTGCTCTGCAACGGGAGAGGCCACAGCAGTGAGAGGCCCGCATACCACGGGAAAAAAAAAAAAAAACACCATTTATTATCTCACAGTTCCTGTGTGTCAGGAATCCGTGTGGTTTAGCTGGATCCTCAGGCTCAGGATCTTTCACAAGGCCTCAGTCAAAGTGTCACCTGGAGCTGCAGTCATCTCCAGGTTCAACTGGGGCAGAATCCACTTCCAAGTTCACTCAGTGGTTGTTGGCAGGATTCAGTTCCTTGAGGACTGTTGTACTGAGGGCTTCAGTTCCTTCCTGCCTCTTGGCTAGTGGCTGTCCTCAGTTCTTTGCCACAAGAGCAGCTCATAATATGAAACTTGCTTCATCAAAGCTAGAAGAGCCAGAGCCAACAAAGGAGAAGTCACAGTTTTTTATACCTCATCTTGGAAGTGACCTCCCATCACTCTTTTCATTACAGGCAAGTCACTAAGCCCAGGCCAAACTCAAGGGGAGGAAATTATAACAGAGCATGAAGTCTAGGAGGCAGGATTCATTGGGGGCCATCTTAGGGGCTAGCTAGTGTGTATCTTTCCAGCTAATTATTATATACTTCTGTATAAATATCAATGAACATTTTATATATATAAATATGTACAATGTTACATATGTTTTCAGTTTACAAAAATGGTTTCATCATGTGTGAATTATTATGCATCTTGCTTTTTTCATCTCAGTATTATATTTTTGACATCTATTCATATTGATCTATTTAGATCTATTTAGTTCCTTTTAACCACTATTCAATATTCAATCTATGGATTACCACATTTTACTGAAAATTCTACTCATTCATTTTCCTATTAATGGACATTTGTTTCCTTTTTTTTTTTGGTGTTACTAATGAAGTGACAATGAGTATCTTTGCATGTGTCTCTTTGAGTACATAAGCAAGAGTTTCTAAAAACCTAGAAGTTATTTAAATATTGTTGCCTACTTCCAAATTGTTCTCCTAAAGTGATTATATCTGTTTATACTTATGCCAGTAGTTTAAGAGATTTACCTTTACTCAACTTGCATGCCAATCCTTAGTTGGTAATAATACATGAAATCTCATTGTTATTTTACTTGTTTTTTCCTAATAACTGATAAGGTTGAGCATCTTTTCACATGTTAATAAATCATTTGGATTGCTTAGTCTCTTCATTCTCTGTTCATATACTATAGCCATCTTCCTATTGAGTTACTTGTGCTTTTTATTACACTTTGATTATATGTCTGTCATACAAAAAAAATTTTAATGTAGCCAAATATTCGTTCCTTGTCTTTATGATTTATTGTTTTTGTTTCTAGTTGAAGAAACTTTCTGTGACCCAGGATTCTAAAGATATTGCCTATATTTTCTTCAAGCAGTTTAATAAAAGTTTTGGTTTTTTACACTTGGAGCTTTCTTTAATCTATTTGAAATTTGCTTTTGTGTTTTGTGTGAAGTAGGGATCTTAATTTTCTGTATGGAAAGTGAGTTGTTCCAATCTTATTTATTAACTCATCCATCCTTTCACCCCTGATTTAAATATCACTTCTGTTAATAGATAAATACCTTTTAAAGGCACGAGTTTATTTCTGGAGTTTCTGTTTCACTCAGCTGATCTCTTTGAACACTCTTGAACCAGTACCAAACTATTTTAATTGCTAAAACTTTAGAATTACTAAGTATTTTAAAGAGTAAGTCCCAGGCTTCCCTGGTGGTGCAGTGGTTAAGAATCCACCTGCCCGTGCAGGGGATGCAGGTTCAAGCCCTGGTCTGGGAAGATCCCACATGCTGCAGAGCAGCTAAGCCCGTGCGCCACAGCTGCTGAGCCTGCGCTCTAGAGCCCGTGAGCCACAACTACTGAGCCTGCATGCCTAGAGCCCATGCTCCAAAACAAAGAGAAGACACCACAATGAGACACCCACGCACCGCAACGAAGAGTAGCCCCCGCTCGCTGCAACTAGAGAAAGCCCGCGCGCAGCAACGAAGACCCAACGCAGCCAAAAAATAAATAAATTAAAAAAAAAATAAGTCCCACCTCCTTGTTCATTTTTTTCAGAATTTTTTGGGATATTTTTAGATATTTACTCTTCCATTTGCATTTTAATCAATTTCTCAAGTTGCATAAAAATCCAGGTGGGATTTTTTATTGGAATTATGTTAAATTTAGACATCAAATTTTGGGAAATTGACATATCCTGAAATTGAGTCTTCCCAAACAAGAACATAGTATGTGTCTCCATTTTTAACAAGCTTTCCTTATATCCTTCATAATATGCTATAGTTTTCTTCTTAAAAAATGTATACATCTTTTGTTAGATTTAGTCCCAGGTACCTTATAGTATGTTTACTATAGTGAATAGTATCTGTTTTTCCTATTAGGTTTTAAATTTTTTATTGCAGATTTATAGCAATGCCATTGATTTTTATGTTATAAACTTCGTGAATTTTACAAGATTGCCTATAAAATACCTTAGATTTTCCATGTAGATTATTGTAGCAGCTTCAAATAACAACAATTTTTACTTTTTTCTTTCTGGGTGGACATTTGTCATTTGTTTTAGCCATCCAGCATCTGAACTCCTTTCTGTGTTTAAGGAAATGTCCCACTTTATGAGTCTGGCTGTAATACAAAGACTTCTTCCTCTGTAGGAGCTTAAAATATTCCAAACTTCCCTCCCAGCCTTCCTTGCAGCTGAGGAGCAGGCATTTAATGATACTGTAGTGGTGACAGCAGTGAAGTAACAGTAGTGATAGAGCAGAGCTGGCATCAGTGCTAGCAGGGGTAGCAGTTGCAGTCAAGTTGCAGGAGCAGAAGTGACAGTGATCTAACAGTACAGGGCTCAATGGTGGCAGCAAAGGATTCCTCGTCAGACTATTTCTACAGCGTGTTATGGGCACTTCTGGAAATTCAGCCTTAAGCCTGGTTTTTCAACTCTCCCAATGATTCTGTGAGCTGCCAAGTATTCTTGTAACAAACTCCGCTTAATCAACCAGAGTCAGCATCTATTGCTCGTAACTAAGAACGGTAAAGCATATATTTTGGATCTTTAAAGCTCTTATTCTTTTTAAAAAAAATCTCAGTGGATTTGCAAGGATCTCCAGTACAATGTTGAATAATAGGAGTGATAGTATTGAGTATTATCATGTTCCTAACTTTGTTTTTCAAATATTTATTTATTTGGTTGTGTGGGGTCTTAGTTGTGGCAGTCCGGTGCCTTGTTGTGGCTCACGGGCTCCTTAGTTGTAGGAGGCAGGTTCCTTTGTTGTGGCTCCAGGGCTCCTTTGTTGTGGCTTGCCAGCTCCTTAGTTGTAGCACACGGGCTTCTTAGTTGTGGTATGCGAACTCTTAGTTGCGACATACACGTGGGATCTAGTTCCCCGACCAGGGATCGAACTCGGGCCCCCTGCATTAGGAGCACGGAGTCCTATCCACTGCACCACCAGGGAAGTCCCTCATGTTCCTAACTTTAAAGGGCAATGTTTCTGAAGTTTAACCACTCAGTATACTGTTCGTGTATGTTTTTAGTAGATACCAAATAATCAGGTTAGGGAAATCCTCTTCTATTAATATTTTACTGAGAAGTTTTTTAAAATAATGAATGGGGACTGCATTTTATCAAATGCTTTTAAATGTATCTTTTGAGATAATCATACAATATTCTTAATATGTGAATTAATAGTTTCCTAAAGTTATCATTTTTTCATTCTTATTATAAATCTTATCTGATCTTTTTAATACAATGCTAGATTCAATTTTCTAATGATTTATTTAATATTTTGTATTTGTGTTCATGAGATAACTTAAAGTTTTATTTTCTTCTACTCTGCTTTGTGTGTCAGGTTATTCCAGCTTCATAAAGTGAGTTTGGTAGCTTTCCCTCTTTCCTATTCTCTAGGACAATTTGCAAAGATAGAATTTTTCTTTCTTCAAGGATTGGTAAAACTCACCTATGCCTGTATATTAATCATGTTTTTTATTTTTGTTATTCTATGATGCCTTGACATCTTGGGGCCTTATGTACTTGAGGAGGGACTGCTCCTTCCTGGACTAGCTATTCCTAGAGATAACAGATAATTTGCCTTTGAACATATCTTTGTTGTGCAAACCAACCAGTCCTGAGTCTGTAACTTCCTCCTTTTATCAGAGTGCTACAGTCTGGGACTTTTATCCTCCTGTGGTAAATCACCCTAGGGCCAGGTGCTAGACAACTAGGGACTACCCCTTTATAACACAGAGCCTGCCAAAATTATTCAAACTATCCAATTCTAAATGTGCTCAGTTTGCCTGCCATGCCTCATCCACTGCTTCCCACCAAAAACCACAATAAAGGATCTGGGCATGCTTTCCCCCTTGCTTCTGCCTCTTGATCATCCCTGGTGCTTTCCTGTGTGGCCTCCCTGCTTGGCGTGCTGTGCCTTCTATTTTTAGAGATCTGAAAGTATAAAAACTTCTTCCTTCATGACAGTAATTTTTGTGTCTTAATGTCTTACTACCTGATTAAGACAAATCCTGGGTACATTTTAAAACAGCCTTGTACCTTTTAGAGGAGTAAGAGTTTTTTTATGCCAGTAAAATTTTCTTAACAGTTATTGCTCTATTAAGTTTTTCTGTTTCTTCTTCAATGAGTGTTGGTGATTTTTATTTTTCTAGAAAATTTACTGTTAAATCTGTTTGCAGACATACTGGCAAAATTAATAAAATGTTCCTGATTTTTAAAATATTTACAACTTCCATAGTTATGTTGCCTTTTAAAATTACTAATATTGTTCACTTACTGCCATTCTCTTGTTTTCTTGATTACTTGATAAAAGGTATGCCTATTTTATTGGTCTTTTCAAACAAACTGCTTTTGGTTTTATTAATCATCTCTTATTTTTCTGTTTTCATTTTAATTTCTGATTTTATCTTTATTTTTTCTTTTATTCTACTTTCTATGGATTTTTTTGTAGCTTCTGGAGTTGAATGCTTACTCCATTTATTTTTAGTTTTTCTTATTTTCAAATATGTTCTCCACTCCCCAAATTTTTTCCATGTTGAAAGAGCCCAGTTAGTGTAATACTCCTGGCCTCTCTCCATCCCTTTACTTACTTCACTGCAGAGCACGTAAAGAGACTTATTTGATTGGTAAATTTTAGAAGAATTCTAAATTCTTCTAAGAACTAAGGACATTTGACCTAACTCTTCTTCCCTTCTTCTTGAAAGTTAATGATGAGGAAAGAGCATGAGTTCTCCTTTGCTATTCCATGATGTAAGTCTCACCTAGGCAGGATCCAGTGTAGGCAAACCCGCCCATATCCATTGTCCTTGTATATAAACTCTCAGTTCTGGACCTATGTTCCCATCTTCATGAGTCCTGGTTTGTTACTGTTTCTCCATGAAAGCTACCTATGCCCTTAAGATTACTGTCTTCCTTACTTTCCTGTGTGTCTTACTGAATGAAAGCATACTCCTTAAAGTTAGTAAATTGTAGAGGCCATGTCAATGAAGTATATTTAATATTGTTTCAAGTTATAATTACTGTGAAAATCATATAAAGGTATTAAATGAATATTGGAAAGGGGGAAAAAGTGGCTAGTAATTATTCAGCATCATAGAGCAGCCATTCTCACTGTTCTTTGTATATTCTTTTGTCATGATATATATACATTTTTCATGCTTGTAATCATGCAACATATCTAGCATATATATTTCTTCATGTGTCTGGATTGTCCTCATACTTATAATTTTCAATGACAGCATATTTCATTGAGTAGACATTTCATAACATAACCATACCATATTACTTTCAATTTTTATTTGTGAAATTAATACTGTAATAAACATTTTTACATATTTAATATTTTCCTATTTTAAAATTTTTCCTTGGGATTCATATTCATAATTGTTGAGTCAAAGAAAGTGATCATTTTTATGAATATTAATGTGGGTTCCAGTTATATCCCAAATAACTGTGTTAGTTTATACTGCTTCCTATAATACATGAGTAGCCCAGTTACACCAAAACCTTGCCAAAATTGGATAATTTTAAAAAAATTTTAATATAAGTGTTTTTTTTGTTATTTTTTGTTATTAACTACTACATTTGAACATTTTTCGCTTTCTATAAAACCAGATTTCCTTCTTTTTTTTTCAGGAATATCTGTTCATAATTTTTCCCAATTATTTTTTGAAGTTTTAATGTTTCCTTTCCAATATGTATGAGTTATTTATATGAGATATTAATACTTTGGGGACTTCCCTGGTGGTCCAATGGTAGAGAATCCATCTTCCAATGCGGGGGACACGGGTCCCACCTATCCCTGGTCGGGGAACTAACATCCCATATGCCACGGGGCAACTAAGCCCACACGCCACAACTGCTGAGTCCGTGCGCCTCAACGAGAGAGCCCACGTGCTCTGGAGCCCACGCGCCACAACTAGAGATAGGAAACCCACACACCACAACTAGAGAGAAGCCCAAGCACCACAACGAGAGAAAAGCCTGTGTGCCGCAATGAAGAGACCGTGCGCTGCAGTGAAAGATACCACATGCCTCAATGACCTGACGCAACCAAAATATATATATATATATATATACATATATTAATACTTTTGTAACACTTGCTATAAATAATTTTCCCTGGTACTTAAGAATATTTGGGATAACACAAAAATATATATACACAAGCCTAAGATTAATACAAGAGTTTTTTAAAAGCTGGAAAAGAAAAAAAGAAAGAAGCAAGTATGCTAATCATAGGAGCTAGCAAATGATCTATTGTGAAATTTGGCCCAAAACATAGTCTGTCAACCTCAGTCTATCAACCTGAGGTTACCTATTTAACCTCATGAAGCCACAGTGTTCCCATCTGGTAGAAACCGTACAATTATCATAAGGAGTAAAAAATATATATGTAGAATTCCTGGCACCTAAGTAGCTTTATTATTGGTAGTTATAAAATTCCCATTATCAGAAAAGGAAAAACATAATTATCCTTTATAGAAGACGAAGCTTTCCTGGTACTAAATTCTTAAAACTACCACCCACCACAAATATAGTTACCCTCCTTTCTTCTCAAGGCTTGGGTGGGCTAAGTAAACATGTGGTTGGATAGAGCCATGTGACTAGTTCTGGCTAATGAATTTTGAGGAGATCTCTTCTAGGCTAGAGCATTTGATTGTTAATCCAAGGCCTTTCAAAGCCCTCTTTCTATTGGCTGTGGCAACTGGCAGTATTGGAGAAGAAAGCATTAGCCTGAGTCCCAGAGTGGGAAAGCAAGGAGCAGAAGCCTCCAGCCTCACTGCAATAGCTATGTAGCATGGGCAATAAATAAACCTTTGTTCTTATAAACCACTAAGATTTGAGGTTGTTACTAAAACATAGCTTAAACTCTCCTAACTGAAACAAGAAAATAACAGTTTCTTTGGTCCTACATGTTACTACTGTAGGGACTGCTATAGATGCATCAGGAAGTTACAGAATTGACTTGTGCTGCACCCCTACTTATTGATGGACCTACCTAGTCTACAGTAGCAACATACTGGTCAGGTCCTGTCTACTTGAGTACCACACTGTCCACAAAACAGCAGCTCCTTCTGGGAAAGGGATCAATACTACTACTCACTACCCTCCATTTACCTTTTATTTTGGTGAATGAAGGAATCCTTTTATGAAACAGCTTATGGACAGTGAGAGAACTGTTAAGTAGGCCAAGTATGTAAAAGGAAATCCTAAACAGTTTGCTGTTTTCAAATTGTCACCTAGTTATCTGTATAACATTTATTGAGTAAACCTTCCCTCTTAATTTTTTGGTGATACCTCCTTATTCTACATTATTTTATATAATTATCTTTATCCAACCTATTCCAAATTTGTATAGGTTTTTATACCACTATATCAGTGTTTCAACCAATGTTATTAGTATTATTCATAATTGCTAAAATATTTGAAGCAACCAAAAGTGAATGGATAAACAAATTGTGGTATATCTATATGGTGGCATATTATTCAGGGATTTTTTTAAAAGATGAAGAAGAGAGGATGGCAGAGTAGAAAGACCCTGAGCTCACCTCGTCTCACAGGCACACCAAAAATCACAACTATCCACAGAACAACCATGAGTGAAAAACACTGAAACCTACCCCAAAAGACCTTCTACAACTGAAGACATAAAGAAGGAACCACAGCAAGGTAGGTAGGAGGGCTGGACTCACAGTATAGTCAAGTCCAATACTCCTGGGTGGGTGACCGACAAACTGAAGAATAATTACATTGCAGATTCTCCCAAAGGAGTGAGAGGTATGAGCCCCACATTGGGCTCCCAAGCCTTGGGGTCTTGCACCAGGAAGACAAGCCCCTAGAGCCTTTGGCTTTGAAGGCCAGTGGGGCTTACTTTCAGGAGTCCCAGAGGGCTGAGGGAAGTAGAGACTTCACTCTTAAAGGGCACGCACAAAATCTCACACACTCTGCAACCCAGAGCAGAAACAATAATTTGAGAGAAGCCTGGGTCAGACCCACCTACTGATCTTGGAGAGTCTTCTGGAGAGTCAGGAAGCAACTACAGCTCACCCTGGGAATGTAGACACTGACAGCAGACATTCTGGGGAGCTCCTTCTACCATGTGGACACTGATGCTGGCCAGTGCCATTGTGGAATCCTCCTTCTAGTTCATTAGAGCCAAGACCTGGCCCCACCCAATAACCTATAGGCACTAGTGCTGGGACACCTCAAGCCAATCAACTAACTGGGTGGGGACACAGCTCCACTCATCAGCAGACAGGCTAGCTTAGATGCCTCCTGAGTCCCCAACTACTTTTGGTCACCGCCTTGCCCACCAGAGGGCCCAGGACACAGGTCCACCTGACAGTCCCAGAATCCCTTGGGCCCTGGCTCTCCCCTCCAGGGAGCCTGCTCTAGACTTTAGACCAGCCTCATCCACTAGGGGGCAGACACCAGTCTCAAGAAAACCACAGTCCCACAGCCTGCCCATCAGCAGGCCACACCTTGCCCTGGGACCAGCTGGTCCCTGGCCCTGCCCACTAGCAGGCCAACACAACCTTTGGGACACCCCAAACCCTGTACCGAGCCATGTCAGGAGCCACACACTCCTCCCCCCCACCCCTCCAATCAGCAATCTGATGCCAGCTCTGGGACTCCTGGGTCCTGCAACCAGAATCCAGGACCCAGCTCTGCCTGCCAATAGACCAGCACTAACCCCAGGACCTGGCTTCACCCACCAAGGGTGGGTGGTCCAGAGTTTTCTGGACCCTAACTCTGCCCACCAGTGAGCCAGCATAAGCCCTGGAGCCCCTGGGGTTCAGCAGTCAGCTGCTTTGTGACCCAGCCCCACCTACCAATGGCTGGAAGCCTCTGTAAAAAGGTAGGGTCTGGCAACAACCAGACCAGGGGCCAACCAAGCCTACCAGATGACCCACATAGTCAGCCTGCCACAACAGAAGGCCCATGCAGCCCTCATAGGGTGAACCCTTAGAGTATATAGCTTGGGTGATGAGAGGGGAGTGTGCTGCTGGGACACAGGATGCCTCCTTCAAAAGGCACTTCTCCAAGGTCAGGAAACATAACTAACTAGATACATAAAAATTAAAACAGTGGGCTTCCCTGCTGGCGCAGTGGTTGAGAATCCGCCTGCTGATGCAGGGGACACGGGTTCATGCCCCTGTCCGGGAGGATCCCACATGCCGCGGAGCGGCTGGGCCCGTGAGCCATGGCCGCTGAGCCTGCGCGTCCGGAGCCTGTGCTCCGCAATGGAAGAGGCCACAACAGTGAGAGGCCCGCGTACCACAAAAAAAAATAATAAAAATAAAAACAGCAACCTAGGCAAAATGAGGTGACAGAGGAATGTGTTCCAGACAAAGGAACAAGATAAAACCCCAGAAGAAGAACTAAGTGAAGAAGAGATGGGTCTACCTGAGAAGAAGGAGTTCAGGGTAGTGATCGTAAGGATGACCAAAGAACTCGGAAGAAGAATGGATACACAGAGCCAGAAGTTAGATGTTTTAAACAGAGTTAGAACATATAAAGAAAAACCAAACAGAAGAAGAATACAATAACTGAATGAAAAATCCACTAGAAGGAATCAACAGTATACAAAATGATAGAGAGGAATGGATCAGCAAGCTGGAAGACAGACTAGTGGAAATCACTGATCCTGAAAAAAAAAAAAAAAAAGGAAATGATGGTTTAAGAGACCTCTGGGACAACATCAAGCACACTAATATTCACACTAATATTCACAACATCAAGCACACTAATATTCACACTAATATTCACACTAATATTCACTAATATTACAGGAGTCCCAGAAGGAGAAGAGAGAAATGGGCTGAGTACATATTAGAAGACATAATAACTGAAAACTTCCCTAACATGGGAAAGAAAACAGACATCCAAGTCCAGGAGGCACAGAGAGTCCCATACAGGATTAACCCAAAGAGGAACACACCAAGACACATTGTAGTTAAAATGACAAAAATTAAAGATAAAGAGAGAATATTAAAAGCAGCAAGGGAAAAGCAACAAATAACGTACAAGGGAACTCCCATAATGCTATCAGCTGACTTTTCAGCAGAAATTCTACAGGCCAGAAAGGAGTGGCACAATATATTTAAAGTGATGAAAGGGAAAACCTACAACCAAGAATACTCTACCCAGCAAGGCTCTTGTTCAGATTTGATGGAGAGATCAAAAGTTTTACAGACAGGCAAAAGCTAAAAGAGTTCAGGAACAGCAAACCAGCTTTACAAGAAATGTTAAAGGAAGTTCTCTAAGTGAAAAAGAAAAGGCCACAATTAGCAACATGAAAATTACAAAGTGAAAAAGTTCATTGGTAAAGGCAAACATATAGTAAAGGTCAGAATTCATCCACACGCAAAGCTAGTAGGAAGGTTAAAAGACAAAGGTAGTGGGCTTCACTGGTGGCGCAGTGGTTAAGAATCCACCTGCCAATGCAGGGGACATGGGTTCGAGCCCTGGTCTGGGAAGATCCCACATGCCATGGAGCAACAACGCCTGTGTGCCACAACTACTGAGCCTGTGCTCTAGAGCCCGTGAGCCACAGCTACTGAAGCCCGGTGCACCTAGAGCCTGTGCTCTGCAGCAAGAGAAGCCACCACAATGAGAAGCCACGCACCGCGATGAAGAGTAGCCCCCGCTCGCTGCAACGAGCGAAAGCCCGTGTGCAGCAACAAAGACCCAATGCAGCCAAAAATAAATTTCAAAATAAATAAATAAATATATATATATATATATATAAAATAAAAAGGCAAAGGTAGTAAAGTCATCTATATCCACAATAAGCAGTAAGGGATACACAAAACAATTAGATGTAAAATATAATATCAAAAACATTAATCATGAGGGGAAGAGAGCACAAATGAAGGGCTGCTAAAATGCATTTGAAGGTAAGAGATTGGCAGCTTAAAACAATCATTCATATATATATATATATATATATATATGTATATAAACTTCATGGTCACCACAAACCACAAACCAAATATTAGATACACACACAAAAAAGAAAAAGGTATCTGAACACAGCACTAAAGACAGTCATCAAATCACAAAAGAAGAGAACAAAAGAAGAAGAAAGGAACAAAAAATACCTACAAAACAACCCCAAAACAATTAACAAAATGGCAATTAGAACATATCAATAATTACTGTAAATGTAAACTGACTAAATGCTCCAATCAAAAGGCTGAATGGATACAAAAACAAGACCCATATATACGCTGCTTACAAGAGACTCACTTTAGATCTAAAGACACACACAGACTGAAAGTGAGGGGATGGAAAGAGGTATTCCATGCAAATGGAAATCAAAGGAAAATTGGGGTAGCAATACTTATATCAGACAAAATAAACTTTAAAGACTGTTACAAGAGACAAAGGAGAACATTATATAATGATCAAGGGATGATCAATCCAAGAAGATAAACAATTGTAAATATACATGCACCCAACATAGGAGCACCTAATACATAAAGCACATATTAACAGACATAAAGAGAGAAACTGACAGTAACACAATAATAGTGGGGGACTTTTAACACCCCGCTCATATCAATGGACTGATCATTCAGACAGAAAAATCAGTAAGGAAACAGTGGCCTTAAATGACACACAAGACCAGATGGACTTAATAGATATATGCAGAACATTCCATCTGAAAGTAGCAGAATACACATTCTTTTCAAGTGCACATGGAACATTTTCCAGGATAGATCACATGCTGGGTCACAAAACGAGCCTTGGTAAATTTAAGAAAAATTGAAATCATATAAAGCATCTTTTGCAACCACAATGCTGTGAGACTAGAAATCAACTACAAAAAAAAAAAAAACCTGCAAAAGACACAAACATGTAGAGGCTAAACAATATGCTACTAAACAATCAGTGGATCACTGAATCCAGTTTAATTTGGAACATGTACCATATATAATGTTCAAAATTATTCTGATCTGTAAAGCAAGTTGTATCAGTCAGGTTTCTCTAGAGAAACAGAACCAATAAGATACATATTGTAAATATGAAGTGATTCATTTATGGAATAAATAAAGGAACTGGCTCAAGCAGTTGTGGCGGCTGAGGAGTCTGAAATCTGTAGGTCAGGTAGGCAGGCTGGAAACTCAGGCAGCAGTTTGAGGCAGAATTCCTTGACTAGAAATCTGGTTTTGCTCATAAGGCCTTCATTGACTGGATAAGGCCCACCTACATTATTGAGGGTAATCTCCTTTACTTAAAGTCAATATAGTATACTATAAAGTCAAAGCAATTTCAAAATATAATGTTCTATTGGTTCTATAATTTTTAAATGCAATGATATTTTTTAAACATTATAAATCACTGCTGTTACACACAGCTTTTTTGGGAGGGGGGATTGTTTTTTGTTGTTTCCACTCTGCTCAAGAATTCAACTTCCATGGCGAGATCATCAAATCATGAAAATTTGGTCTCATCCCTGACCTTGGTCTGGGGGAGAGCAAGATCCTTGAGTTTTAGTTCCACTGGATTGCATCCCATGGAAAAGAAACAATCCCTCCAAGACAAAAGTGGTGGTCTTTTTTTTTTTTTAAATTCAAGTATAGTTGATTTACAATATTGAGTTAGTTTCAGGTGTACAGCAGAGTCATTCAGTTGTACATATATATGTATGTATCTGTATTCTATTTTTTCCATTATAGGTTATTATAAGATATTGAATATAGTTTCCTGTGCTATACAGTAAGTCCTTGTTTTTGCCTATTTTGTATATGGTAGTATGCATCTGTTAATCCCATACTCCCAATTTATCCCTTCCCCCTACTTACACACAGTGTTGATGATTATTTTCATACTATTTCAACTTTTCTTTTTTCTTTACTTGTTTTTATATGTATTTTTACTTGTATGGCACTACATTTTTCATGCTTTGTTTTAACTTTGTCTAGAGACCTACCTGGTAGCAGAAAAATAGAAAAGTAGTAAGGCAGACAAAACATATATAACAGAGGTCCCAATATAAGCCTAACAGAGATGGGCTCTGTGATTCACACATCTGAGCATGTTGGAGGTGGAGGAGGGGAGGCAGCCTGCCAAAGTCTGGATCTTGAGAAACCCAAGGGCTTGCTGAGAAATAATGGATTCCCAGGGTCAGGGACTTGACGTTTTGTTCAAGGACAGAGGGAGGGGTAGAGGAGAGAAGTGATTTTGAGCATAGTAAGAAGTATGGGGGCTTCCCTGGTGACGCAGTGGTTGAGAATCCACCTGCCGATGCAGGGGACACGGGTTCGTGCCCTGGTCTGGGAAGATCCCACATGCCGCGGAGCGGCTGGGCCCGTGAGCCATGGCCACTGAGCCTGTGCGTCCAGAGCCTGTGCTCCGCAATGGGAGAGGCCACAACAGTGAGAGGGCCGTGTACCACACACACACAAAAAAAGTCTGGCATGGACTTGCTTCCAAGTCCAGCCCCTTAGAATCCTCTTCTGAGCAAAGGGGCTGAAAGAACTAAACCAGCAAGAAGTAAAAGATGTAGTTTTGTTTTTAAAATTATGCTCTCTGAAAAGTTGAGATCATGAGTCTCCAGAGACATCAATATTAGTGACTCCCCAGAAAGGATCTGGGACTTGTCTGTGGCAGGAGAAGAGCCAGGAGTGTGCCCTAATGGTGGCATCCGGGGACTTGCACAGCCAGGCTGGCGCAGTGGTGAGTGGTGCCCCGTATTAGGACTTCGGCGGGATGCAATAGGACACATTGCCAGAGTGCATCAGAGGAAAAGGGGCAGTGTCCCAGGATGGCCACAGGACTAGTTCTAGGGACAACATGTGAGACTCCCAGGGGGTCTCAGAAGCAACGGGCCTGGAGTTCCCACAAAGAAATACTGATGCACTTCTTACTACCTGTTTGGAAAACATGAGTTATATTTTTTGACCCTATAGTTACCCTTCTGCTCATTTCCACGTTTTGTAGTTTCCCCTCACTTCTCCTTCAAACAGTCCTTCTCCAGTCAGAGGAGCTAATATTGGCCCTTTTATGGACAGTACCTTTCCACTGAACCCCCCCACCCCCACCAGCCATGATTCTCTGTTCCTCAGTTGTGTATAAATGTTGGAGCTGTGGGGCTGATGTCTTCTGATGTGAAAGATATTCTGCTGGGGCTTTCAAGGGTCAGGGTCAGACCTCAGTCTTATGAATACACCTTTCACCTGAAGAGGGAGGTCATTTTGGAGGGTCAGTCATGTGAGTGAGTTTGGAAAATTCAGACAGGAAACTAGAAGTCTGGTCAGAATACAGGGAGGGAGACAGCCTCTCTCAATTTAGATTCCTAAACTAAGTGCATGCTTGGCTGATGGAGGTCAAAATGCCATCTACCAGGTGGAGGGAGGATAACCAAAGGATTTTTTTTCCCTGGGTTTTCTGATTAATGGTATGAATCCTTAATCATGGATGCAACCTGTGTCTCAAAAACTGTGTTCATTTCCCTTTTATCATCCCTTTTGCTATTTAGCCTTGAGTAAAATCTTTTTTTAATGTTCTAACCAGATCTCTGCTGTGCTACTGGGAAACAAAAGGACTGATTGCCCACTTTTGGTCCCTAGGGTGAAGAATCTGAACTTTATTTAAATTAAATAAGAATGACATTATTTTACTTGAGGCTCTTTATATTTTTTTTAAATGTAAGTTAATGTTACCTTTCCAGAACTTTGTGAATTTTAACATTATTAGAGACTTTTCCCACTGTTAAAGGAATTTTCAAGCATTCAGAAATCTTATGCAGCAGACATTTTTGGACAGAGGTAGCTAGAAATCCTTCTACAGTGGAAACTTCCTGGTGTCAAGACTGCTTTCTGACTCATGGTACCCTGGCTTATTTGTTTTAATTGAAGTATAGTTGATTTACAATATTATGTTAGTTTCAGGTGTACAGCATAGTGATTCAGTATTTTTGCAGGTTATACTCCATTATAGGATATTACCTGGTAATGGGTATAATTCCTTATGCTATACCCATAGTATATGGGTATATCCTTGTTCCTTATCTATTTTATATATAGTACTTTGTATCTGTTAATCCCATACCCCTAATTTGTCCCTCCTCTCATCCCTCTCCCCTTTGGTAACTACAAGTTTGTTTTCCATATCTGTGAGTCTGATTCTGTTTTGCATATACATTCATTTTTATTATTTTTTTTGATTCCACATATAAGTGATATCATACAGTATTTGTCTTTATCTGTCTGACTTATTCCACTAAGCATAATATCCTCTAGGTCCATCCACATTGCTGCAAATGTCAGTATTTCTTTTTTGTTTGTTTGTTTCTCAAGGGGAATTTTATTTTAATATGCTAAGGATTAGTTAGAACAGGCAAAAATTCTATCCTAAAGTAGAGATTTCCAACATAATTCAGGATATGCTTGTTTCTGTCCAATAGATAATATGGCTTATTATTATCAATTATGCCTTTCATGGCCAATGAGTTTGGATTAAAATTGTTTCAAATTTAAGAGCAAAAAACAATTTCCATTTCCTTTAGAAAAGTGTCTGAACCAGAACTGCCCTTCTTTCTTTTTTTTTTTGAGCCTTTATACCTGGCTATTGTACATAGTGCTTCAGTGAACATTGGGGTGCATGTGTCTTTTTTTTTTTTTTAATTTATTTTATTTATTTTTGGCTGTGTTGGGTCTTCCGTGCTGCGCATGGGCTTTCCTTTAGAAAAGTGTCTGAACCAGAACTGCCCTTCTTTCTTTTTTTTTTTGAGCCTTTATATTTTTTTAATTTTTAAATTTAATTTTATTTATTTTTTTATACAGCAGGTTCTTATTAGTCATCAGTGTTATACACATCAGTGTATATATGTCAATCCCAATCACCCAATTCATCACACCCCCACCTCCATCCACCCATGGCTTTCCCCTGTTGGTGTCCATATGTTTGTTCTCTACATCTGTGTCTCAATTTCTGCCCTGCAAACCAGTTCATCTGTACCATTTTTCTAGGTTCCACATATATGCGTTAATTTCTGATATTTGTTTTTCCTCTTCTTTTTTTTTTTTTTAATTTATTTTATTTATTTTTGGCTGTGTTGGGTCTTCCGTGCTGCGCATGGGCTTTCTCTAGCTTCAGCGAGCAGGGGCTACTCTTCATTGCAGTGTGTGGGCTTCTCACTGCGGTGGCTTCTCTTATTGCAGAGCACGAACTCTAGGCGTGCAGGCTTCAGTAGTTGTGGCATGCGGGCTCAGTAGTTATGGCTCGCGGGCTCTAGAGCTCAGGCTCAGCAGTTGTGGCGCATGGGCTTAGTTGCTCCGTGGCATGTGGGATCTTCCCAGACCAGGGCTCGAACCCATGTCCTCTGCCTTGGCAGATGGATTCTTAACCACTGCACCACCAGGGAAGCCCGCATGTGTCTTTCTGAATTATGGTTTTCTCTGGGTGTATGCCCAGTAGTGAGATTGCTGGATCATATGGTAATTCTATTTTTAGTTTTTTAAGGAACCTCCATACCGTTCTCCATAGTGGC
>NC_041223.1:52673980-52674794 GCF_002837175.3 Physeter macrocephalus | reverse complement strand
GTAGTATAGTCATTTTCACAATGTTGATTCTTCCAATCTGAGAACATGGTATATCTCTCCATCTGTTTGTTTCATCTTTAATTTCCTTTATGAGTGTCTTATAGTTTTCTGCATACAGGTCTTTTGTCTCCCTAGGTAGGTTGCTTCCTAGGTATTTTATTCTTTTTGTTGCAGTGGTAAATGGGAGTGTTTCCTTAATTTCTCTTTCAGATTTTTCATCATTAATCTATAGGAATGCAAGAGATTTCTGTGCATTAATTTTGTATCCTGCAACTTTACCAAATTCATTGATTAGCTCTAGTAGTTTTCTGGTGGCATCTTTAGGATTCTCTATAGTATCATGTCATCTGCAAACAGTGACAGTTTTACTTCTTTTCCCGTCTTCCTTTTATTTCTTTTTCTTCTCTGATTCCTGAGGCTGGGACTTCCAAAACTATGTTGAATAACAGCGGTGAGAGTGGGCATCCTTGTCTTGTTCCTGATCTTAGAGGAAATGCTTTCAGTTTTTCACCATTGAGAATGATGTTTGCTGTGGGTTTGTCGTATATGGCCTTTATTATGGTGAGGTAGGTTCCCTCAATGCCCACTTTCTGGAGAGTTTTCATCATAAATAGGTGTTGAATTTTGTCAAAAGCTTTTTCTGCATCTATTGAGATGATCATATGGTTTTTATTCTTCAATTTGTTAATACGGTGTATCACATTGATTGATTTGTGTGTATTGAAGAATCCTTGCATCCCTGGGATAAATCCCACTTAATCATGGTGTATGATCCTTTTAATGTGTTGTTGGATTCTGTTTGCTAGTATTTTGT
>NC_041223.1:52642050-52672593 GCF_002837175.3 Physeter macrocephalus | reverse complement strand
CCCCACTTAGAGATGTTCCTTTAGCATTTGTTGTAGAGCTGGTTTGGTGGTGCTGAATTCTTTTAGCTTTTGCTTATCTGTAAAGCTTTTGATTTCTCCATCAAATCTGAATGAGATCCTTGCCGGGTAGAGTAATCTTGCTTGTAGGTTCTTCCCTTTCATCACTTTAAGTATATCGTGCCACTCTGTTCTGGCTTGTAGAGTTTCTGCTGAGAGATCAGCTGTTACGCTATGGGAGTTCCCTTGTATGTCATTTGTTGTTTTTCCCTTGCTGCTTTCAATAATTTTTCTTTGTCTTTAATTTTCCCCAATTTGATTACTATGTGTCTTGGCATGTTTCTCCTTGGGTTTATCCTGTATGGGACTCACTGTGCTTCCTGGACTTGGGTGGCTATTTCCTTTACCATGTTAGGGAAGTTTTTGACTATAATCTGTTCACATATTTTCTCGGGTCCTTTCTCTCTCTCTTCTCCTTCTGGGACCCCTATAATGTGAATATTGTTGTGTTTAGTTTTGCCCCAGAGGTCTGTTAGGCTGTCTTCATTTCTTTTCATTCTTTTTTCTTTATTCTGTTCCGCAGCAGAGAATTCCACCATTCTGTCTTCCAGGTCACTTTTCCATTGTTCTGCCTCAGTTATTCTGCTTGATTCCTTGTAGTGTAGTTTTCATTTCGGTTATTGTATTGTTCATCTCTATTTGTTTGTTCTTTAATTCTTCTAGGTCTTTGTTAAACATTTCTTGCATCTTCTCGATCTTTGCCTCCGTTGTCCTCGTTTTCCGAGGTTTTTCTGGAAGGTTGCCTATCTCCACTTCATTTAGTTGTTTTTCTGGGGTTTTATCTTGTTCCTTCATCTGGTACATAGCCCTCTGCCTTTTCATCTTGTCTGTCTTTCTGTGAATGTGGTTTTTGTTCCACAGGCTGCAGGATTGTAGTTCTTCTTGCTTCTGCTGTCTGCCCTCTCAGTATTTCATTTTTTATGGCTGAGTAATATTCCATCTTCTTAATTTAGTCATCTATTTTTTTGTTTTTATTTTTTATTTTTCGGCTGCACCACGCAGCACATAGGATCTTAGTTCCCCGACCAGAGATCGATCCTGCATCCCCTGCATTGGAAGCATGGAGTCTTAATCCCTGGACTGCCAGGGAATTTTCTTGGTTGTCTATTGATGGGCACTTGGGTTGCTCCATGCCTTGGCTGTTATAAATAGTTCTGCTGTGAACACTGGGGTGCATGTATCCTTTCAAATTTGTGTTTTCATTTTTTCCAGATATATATACCCAGGAGTGGAATTGCTGGATCATATGGTACTTCCATTTTTAGTTTTTTGAGGAAGCGCCATACTGTTTTCCGTAGTGGCTGCACCAATTTACATTCCTACCAATAGTGTACAAGGATTCCCTTTTCTACACATCCTTGCCAACATTTGTTGTTTGTAGCCTTTTTGATGATACCCTGGCTTACATTTCGTGTTCTGCAGATCTTTCACTGTTTCTCACTCTCACTCTAACCCAGTCGAATAGCTTTAAACAAACCATGGAATCCAAAGACTAGTAAAATTCAACTTCATCTACCTTAGCACCCAAGGTATGCATTCCCTCCTGGAGGGTGGAGCCAATCTTTGTCTGATTACCATCCCTGTGGTCAAAGAAGTCAGGAATAAGGATATTCTTATTCCTTAGCATTTATTCTGCAGAATGAATGGCTGAGAAACTTGGTTTCATGAAAATGTAGTAGATGGTGTGTGTCAAAGAACAGAGAGGGGTGGGCTTGGTGTAGGTGGATCAACATTTCATTTATTCCCAACCCCCATCTCTCTTGCTGCCTCTACTATAGAGGATTGAAAGCCAAGTACTGTTTTCCCAGTTCTCTAGCAGTTCAGGATGCCATATGACCCAGTTCTGACCCAAAAGAAAACTACTAGGGGGTTTCTGATAAAACATGTTTTCCCAATTGACAGGAATAGATGTGGCTGTCATAGCCTTTTCTTGAGCCCCCTTCTTCTGTCTTGAATGCAGACATAATGGTTGGACATGCAGCAGCCATCTTGAGACCACACAGAAAAGACTGAGAGCTAACATCACCTCTGTCATCATCAAGCCACTAAAGCAAAGCCAGCAGCTGCTAACTTCTGGCCTTCTTGTTGTGTGAGAAAAATAAAATCTTATTTGTTTAAGGCCCTGGAATTGGCATTTCTGATACTTTTAGCTGAACACAAACAACCCTTATTGTAAACAGCCCAATGCTGGGGACCAGAATATTTCTGATGAGTAAGAGGAGTGTCCTCTTTGGTTTATCTGTCCAAAATTATACAAACAAAAAGTTGACTCAAACAGTGAAGGTGGGGTTTGGGCTTTTAGTTGTTAATAAGCAAGCAAATCAAGTTTCTTGTATCTGGTAATCCAGACGAGAGTGATCCAAACTGATTAATTCTCAACTAAGATTTTTTTTTTTTATTTGCGGTACACAGGCCTCTCACTGTTGTGGCCTCTCCTATTGCAGAGCACAGCCTCCGGACGTGCAGGCTCAGCGGCCATGGCTCACAGGCCTAGCCGCTCCGCGGCATGTGGGATCTTCCCGGACCGGGGCACGAACCTGTGTCCCCTGCATCGGCAGGCGGACTCTCAACCACTGCGCCACCAGGGAAGCCCTCAATTAAGATTTTTAAGTCAAAACACTGAATCTATGAGTCCAGTTTTTAAATACTCATTTGGTTCCAAATGGCAGGACACCAGGAAGCATTATTGTCTGTCATGTTTTTGCCATACAAAAGGATTTGGAGTCAGGAATCAGAAGATTTGAATTTGGTTATGTGTGTGCCCCAAAGTCATTGTGTGGCCCCCAAAGTGACTTCTCTGTCACTTCTCTATACAATAAGGAAAATGATATGTTTCACTGGTAAAAAGAAATAATTTACTTGAAAATATGCTTTGAAAAGAATGATGTACTTCCCCTAATGAAATGCCTGATTCAAAGTCAGAGGGTGATGGGAACTTTATAATGAGGGAGTGACATCACCTGAACCCATTGTTCAACCTGAGCTTCGCTCAAACCAGAACAAAGACATTGTGGGCCTCCTGATTCTGTGCAATATGAAATTCACCTCTAACGTATTCTCGCTCTGAAAATGGAAGAAAAAAAAGAACCTGAATTTATTCAAATTTTTAGATCTTATTTCTAGTTTTCAGGAAATGCAGAAGATAGAAAATCAAGTTAAACCTCTGCTTCATCGACACATGAAATTTCTGCTAAATGATACCATGAGGAAGCAAGCAGGCTTGCTTGCTTCCACATTCCGAATGTGGAACGTTCCTCAGGACAACTGACCTGGTTTCTTAAGAAAAAGTCAATGTCATGTGAAAAGAAAGCGCAGGAGAAAGGAGAGACTATAGTAAAAGATTTCAAAAGACTCAAAAGCCATAACACAAACAAACCAAGAAACATTTCTAAAAGATTTAAGAGCTGTACAATCAAAAACAAGTGTACCTTCTTTGGATCCTGATTCAAATAAACTGACTATAAAAAAATTTCTTTTAGATGATTAGAGAAATTTTAATATGGACTGGATATTATATGATACTAGAGAATTATTATTTTTCATTAGGTGTGATATAGTCATTGTGACTATGATATGTCATTTTTTAAGTTATATAATGAAATATTTAAGGGTAGAATGACATTTAATATCTGGCATTCACTTCAAACTACCCTAGCCAAACCAAGAGGGAGATAGGAAACAAGAAGGCAAGTGTGATGCTTATTGCAGTTGGGTGATGGATTCATGGGGAATTACTGTACTCTACTTTTGTGTATAGTGGAAGATTTTCACAATAAAAGCTATGAAAAAAGTGTGACATGCTGTATAATGTGACATTTTATTCAAGTTTGCTGTTTTCCACTGAATATTAATTTGTGGGTTTTTAAAATCTAGACATAGTATAAGCAGATTTTCAGTTTTCACCAAAGGGATTATGGCATCCCAACAAACCATTCAAGGTACTAAGTTCTCACATACCCTGAGAATGCCCAAGAAGCTTCTTCTAAAGAGCAAGCTTGTATCTACAGAGAGCAAAGTAAAGCAAAATCATATGATCATCTGGTGACAGAGAGTGGACCACACAATTCAAATAATTCAGTCTTTAAGTGTATATTCTTACCTGAATTGTGCAGTTTGTCTGTCTCAAAACTTAAAGTGCTTTAATAATTGTACATTCTTCTCTTTGCTTCATACTGTTTAGACTCAGTCCAAGGAAGAAAAAAAATAAATCATCTTTGAAGTTAGCCAGAGCAGCCATGAGACATTCTGGCTGTTTTCAGAACGGTGGCTCCAATACTAGGATGTGCTGAGTGTGTCATAGGCTCTGATGAACAGGATGCATCTGACAAGAATTCATGAACGCTTTAGCGAAGAGATGGGGTGGTCTGAGGAGGGTGCCCTGTTCCAAAGTGGGGTCACCACGACTCTGCTTCTTGCTCCAAGGTGGCCACAGGAATTATGATTCATTTGTCAGGGCTCTCTTTGTTGACTTGGCATCCCTTATCTCGAGCCTGAGTCATCGTTTGGGTCAGATTTGGGTCAAGGCTCAAGGCAATGATGGCTCTACCAGGGAGGCAAAGTATAGAAACTGCAAAAGAAGCATATGCTGTCACTGACAAAACTTTGTGGGACACAGTGCTGTCTCTTCTCATGAGAACATGTACTCACCTCTTATTAATATTTCCCACAGCCTGTTTCTTTGCAAATATGTGCTACAACTATTTCATTAATTTTTGTCAAGAGAGGCAATTTGCCCTCTGTCCAGGGCGCCAAACTGATCCTCCTGACTTGCTTTTCTCAAAGCAGATTTCAGAACAACTGTGCTCTCTGTGTGTCTGCCTGCCCCCATCTCCCTCTCCCCCATGTTTAGCACTTGCATTGGAGAGTCATAGGCATACCATGTAGGTTTTTCTTCCTATTATACACTCAAAACAGCCTTTGACAGCATCTTCATCACACCCCTCAGCAATGGTTGTTCTCAGTTGCCAAAGAGTGGTTGTGGTTCACACCAGATTCCAGAAAGGCCAGCCCAGGGGCTTCCCTGGTGGCGCAGTGGTTAAGAATCCACACTTCCCTGGTGGTGCAGTGGTTAAGAATCCGCCCGCCAATGCAGGGGATGTGGGTTCGATCCCTGGTCCAGGAAGATCCCACATGCCGCGGAGCAACAGAGCCCATGAACGACGACTACAGAGCCTGCACTCTAGAGCCTGTGAGCCACAACTACTGAAGCCTGCGTGCCACAACTACTGAAGCCCGCACGCCTAGAGCCCGTGCTCCACAACAAGAGAAGCCACCGCAATGAGAAGCCTGCGCACCACAATGAAGAGTGGCCCCCGCTCACTGCAACTAGAGACAGCCCACAGTCAGCAACGAAGACCCAATGCAACCAAAAATGAATAAATAAATAAATAAATTTAAAAAAAGAAAAAGAAAGGCCAGTCCAGAACCACCTTGCTCCTAGGCCTGGTTTATAAGCCCAAACTCTGAATCTCAGAAGATAGTCAAAAATTCAACAAATATTTCCTGGGAATTCACCCAAGGCAAAGTTCTGGGTAAATGGATGATGGGGAGGCAGGATGGATTTTCGAGAGGAAAATGATTCTGAGATGTCATAGATGCAGGAGTGATAGGGTGTATGAAAGAAATCCCTTATAATATCAGGACACATAGAAGAGCATGGAAGATGAAGTAGAAGGATGAGGAGGAAGCAACACAGAGGCACATCTTGATAGCAGAATCCAGAAAGGCTTTATTTTAAAAGAACTCAAGAACACAAATGCAACCCTTTACACTTCCTTAATTAACCTGAAGTGTTCACTCCAACTAAACAGTGACTTGCTCCTTAGTGGGATCTTTATATTTGATGTCACCTTTTCTTTCTTCTAACTGGCCCTGGACATTGCAGAGGCTTTGATACAGTGATTCTTCCTTCACTGGTTTGCTCTAGTGCCTGAAATACCACCATCCCTTGGGCACCAACCTTGTGCCCTAGATGTTCCTCATTAAAATTCAGCGATAAAGAAATACCAGAGAGGAATGTGGCTTGCATTCTAAGCTATTATCCCCCTTGGATAGGTTGGATTTTTGCCTTAGTTACTATCACTTAGCTAAGACTGAGAGGTTAGGATAGTGGGAGGCAGAACTTTGTTTAGAGTAAAGAGAAGGAAGATTCTGGGACCTGAATGCTCTCTGAGACAGGCAGGCAGTGGCTGCCAGTGTCCAACAGAGACCTCCATCTGCCCTCTGTAACCATAGAACTTCCAAACCTCCACTGGAGAGAGAGAAGAAATCAGAGGTCCCTGCCTGATGGTTGAGACTAGTCAGGCCACAAGCATTGAGGATGCATACTTGACCCAAGGGCCCAAAAGGATTTGCTCTCTGTCTCATTCTTCCCAGTTCTCTCCACCTGAATTCCACCTGCTGCCATGTGATCTCTCCTGTTTTCTGCCTCTTCCAATTTTCTTTTTCCTTATTTATCCTTTCCCACTCTCTCTTCCTTCCTTTCCTCCCTCCCTCTCCCATGTACAGATGTTTGGGCAAGAGGCTCTCCCAAGCCTTCCTTATATTCTTAACTTTTATTTTCTTCCACCAGGGGTCGGCTTTGTTTCTTTTTTCTGAGGCTGACGCAGCTCCCACAGGGCAGGAGATATTAGTCCAGAAACAGCCCTTTTTTTGGAGATGTTGGAGACTCAGTGGTCAGGCCACAGGCAAGGTGTGCTCCTGTGCTGGAGTTACCCGAATAAGGAGGGAGCCTGCCAAGGGGGGAGGTTGGAGTCCAATCTGCCACCAAAATGCTGGTTCTCTGCCCCCTTTGAGGCATTTGAGTTAGATCAAGTCTTCTGGGTTGGGATTACCAGGAAGCGTTGGGGACCAGTGGCGTCAAGACACCAAGACTGCAGTGCAGATACCTGGGCAGCCCAATATCCTAACCGAAAAGGCCCGCAGGTTCTGCCCACTTTCCTTTTGGCCTGAGGAGCAGAGGGATTTAACCCCGTGGGTCCGAGCCCAGGAGGTGGAGTAGGGTGGGGGAGCCGAGGCTGAACACCTCAGCCCTGACAGCCAGGGCCAGGCCCAGGCCCAGGCAGCCGGCGGAGACTAGGCGAGGCCAAAGGCAGGCGCGCTGCTTCCAAGCTCTGTGCCTTCAAAGCTTTCCTCAGCTGGCCTGGGTAGCAAGCATGAGCGGCCAAAGCCCATTTCTCTTCGAACCCACTATGGGACGTTCATCTCCAAAAGCGCTTCTTGTTCTTCCTCCTGTTTCTTCCTTCTCGTTTGTATCCCTCTGGCTGCAAACCAAGAGCGGCGCCCAAATGTACAAGTCAAATCGAATTTTGAAAGCGTATGGCTTGTGCGCTCCAAGTCCCCCTCCCCCTCTTTAAATTGTGTTTCAAAACAACATGGTGACTTTTGGACAAGATTTTTCTGTTTCACGAATACCACAATAGAGATACAATGAGTGCGGCTGGTGAAATGTTTGGTTGTGTCAAATTCAGTCCCGCAGGCTGGCTTGGGCCAGCATTGGGGCTCCGCTTTGTGTTATGTTCACGGAGAAGATATTAATTAAAAGAAATACATGATTAAAAAGTAATGAGTTGAATAAAAATTATCTCAGCTCATTTTCTGATTATGTTAATTGTTAAAAACCCTTCAATCACGCCGTTGCAGTCAATGGGCTTTAATGTGAAATTAGTGGGCTCTTGATAACTTACAGTCCAGAATAATCCTGGCGGTTTAGTCATCATCCCTAATAACAAGGATGTTGCTAAGAACAGAAATTTTACATGATTTTGATACATTCAGCCCTTCCCCCCACGTGTCATTAAAAGAAAAAAAAAAAAAAAGGCTTAGCCTGCCGGCGGATTTCCAGCTTCCTGCACAGATCGACCGCGGCCTTGGAGGACCTGAGTTTGTGTTCCAGCCCCTTTCGCTTCCCGCGCGCCGCCCCTCGCCGGAGCGTCCGCAGTTGCCGGTTGCTGGTTCCTAGCTCAATGGCCGGATGAGCCTTTGCGAGACTGAGCGTGCAGTTTCCCCTGCTGGCCGGGCCAGGGCGCGGTGCAGCGCAGCGCCTGGGGCTGTGCAGGGAATGGGGATAGGGGGAGAGGACAGAATTCGCAGCTACGGGGGCTGGAGGGGCCGCGCAGCTACTTGGGGACCGGTCTCCCTGCGGCGGGCGAGTAGGGCTGTGCGTAAACGCGTCGGGACAGCGGTGCTGCGCCCTGCGGGGTTGCTGGGCAGGGGCGGGCCGAGTTTGTGGCGCGTGTGTGTTAGTGTGTGTGCCTACTGCTCGAGCGTTTTCGGAGCTTTGGATGACACCGATCTTGAGAACTCATCCAAAGCACGGAGGGGGCGGAGGGTCACGCGAGCTAGGCGAAGGTTCCCTGTGCCCCAGAACCTGAATCCCGCTCCTGACAAAGTAACTGGTGCAGAATATGCTCTTCATGGGTGTGGGGGGAAGTAAACGAAAGCTAGTAAATTTGTACATGATCTGATGAGTGATGACGGCTGGTGTTCTTAGCAGCCCCTTGTCCTCCCTAGGACATCCCACCCAGGACCAAACTTATAGCGGAGGTTGGGAGTGAGGGGAGGGTTAATACGCGGGTCGAGGGTGAAAAGGGATGTTTCTCACATATAACATAAACATTTTTTTTCACTCTCAATGAGTAGAAGAAATGCCCTGCACTCTTTTTGTCTTCTTGGGAAAGAGTGCTGCGCAAATTGGGCCTGTGAGGGAGGTGCAACCGGGAGAGTCCTGGGGTCCTGGACCTTAGAGGGGTGTGGGCGATGGGCTGCTTGAGGTGGGAGAGATGTCTCAGCCCACCTGATGCTGGACATCTAGGAACCCAAAAACTTCCTATTCAAGGTGCTTTTGACACCTTGGCCAACCACCACCCGCCATCTAGCTGGAGTTAAAGGTTAAAGGTATACATCTGCAGACAGGAAGAGATGCAAGCCCCATTTGTCTCCCAAGAAAACTAAGTGGGGGAAATTGCATTTCCCGAGTTCTGTCTGAAATCATATATACTTACATATACAAAAGTTTATAGATATTGCTATGCAAAAGTCTGTGGGTGGGGTCAGTAAGGTAGGGAGTAGGGGGAGGGAGAAAGATAACAGATTTGATTCATTCCCAGAGCATGAGGCTCTGTGTCTCAAAGTACCTTTTTCAAAGCTTCTAATTTAAAACTATCTGGATGAAGCAGCAAATCTGTTTAATTTGTTTTTTGTTTGTTTGTTTGTTTCTTTTGTGCCTCCAAAAGAGCAATTTTCTTTTAGTTTTTTTTTTAATATGTTTCCATTTTCTCAAGCCCAAACAGCGATGACTCTTCCCTGGGGAGTAGGGGGCGAAGGTGTCAGAAACGACTGGGACTCCTCCCAAGGCTAATTCTTGTTCGCCTCTCTATTTGCATCCGCTGTTAGGCTGAGGATCATTTTAATAAATAACAATGAACGGGAATGGCATCTAGAGGGCTTGTCGGCAACATTTAAAAGCCAATAGAGTTTATAATTCTACTCTATCATTTCTTATTGATTAGAGTAATCAAGATAAAAAGCTAGCCGGCTCGGAGAACTTCAGCGGCATATCATTAAAGATAAGAGTCAGTTAATTCTGGAGCTGGGGTAATGTGGCTGAAATGAAGAGTTCATTTGCATGAGATGCTGAGCCCAGTAACAAGGGGACAAAAATCACTAATTAGGATTGTAGAATGTCGCCCTCTCTGCAAGCACCCTTTCCAGATCTCCGCCGAAGCAGGGATCCACGTTTATGTAAATCTGGGGCTGGGCAGAAGGCTCTCTCGCTCTCGCTGGCTTTACAGATGGAGATTATCACTACCTGCCCCCACCTCCTACGCCATCCTCCTGGGGTGTGGGGGGGGATGCCTGACCTGGGTGGGTGCGGGTCAGTCATGTCTGATCCCCTCCTTCCCTGTCCATCCCACTACCCAGCCCCACGGCCGGCCAGGCCACCGGAGGCCAGCTCGGCCACTCCCTTAAGGAGGTTCATGGGCGTATGTCTGGTTCTGGAGTGAGTCCCGCTGTCCAGTGTCCGCCGCGGGCTCTGGCCTGATCGGTGTGGCTGCCTGGAGAGGCCCCAGCTCCGGTGCAGTGCCTGTGAGGTGAAGGGTGTGAGCGCCTCACAAGCCCCACGAGAAGCTGGGGGCACCTGCCCGGGTAAGGATCCCTGAAGGAGGCCCGGGTCTCAGGGCCCAAGTCCATGACCCCTCCCCAGATTGTTCCCTCTAGTCCCCGCTGCCTGATCTGGCATTTCTGACGGAGCCAGTATGTGGGTGCCCAAGGGCACGTGCTTTTGCACTTCAGGAGTGGTGCACGTTTGATGTGTGCCTGGGTATGCAGGAATGTGTGCATGTCTGTGTGATTATGTGTATGTGGGTGAGTCCAGGTCTTGTGTAAATGTGATTATGTTTCGTAAGCTTTTTGCTGCCTGAACTTTTTTTCCTGCATTTGTGTACATATGTGATAACATATGCGTAAACGGTATGCAGTGTGTCATGTGTACACATGTAGTGTGTGATGTGTACGTGGTGCGGAGCAGGGAGTGACAGCCTGGAGAGGTTCCCCAGAGGCATAAGCGCAACAGGCTTCACAGGTTGGAAGCCCTGGTGCGGGGTGGGGGTGGGGGGGGTTGCCAGGAACAGGAGCCGCGCGTGGGCCGTGCCTCTAAGGCCTGAGGGAGAAGGTGGCGAGAAAACACCTACATCCCACACTTGGTCCTTCCTCACTGCCCGCGAGCAACCAGGAGAAGCAGCTTCACCTCTCGGTCACGGGAGGTCCCCTCGACCCACCAGGGGAAAATGAAAGTAGCCAAAGGCACCTTAGACCGGCTTTGTAACATAAGTGGACACGGAAAGGCTGCTGGACTGTGCGTTCACACCCCGGCCCGGCCCTCTCTCTGCCCGAGGTATTTGGGATTCAGGTCCTCCAAACCCGGTGCTGGCCGTTGACCCTCGCGTCCGTGAGCAAGGGAGCAGTCCCAGCCCTGGAAGTTCCTTCCCGAAAGGAACAGAGAAAGAGGCGCGCAGCTGCTGGGCTACCCCTTTCGGAGACGCCGCAGCAGCGCCAGGAATCCCACCCCGCGTCCCGCTTTTCTTTGGCCTCTTTAGAACTAACTTTGCCCCTCACTTGGCTGCGGCATAAAGGAATCAAGGCCTATGTCAGATAATTGTAGGTGTCAGCGTGGAAAGTGGCTGTGTTTGCACACTCTCACAGGTCTCTCTGTGTCTGCTCCCGCGGTTCCCGGGCCTCTCACACCCCACCCCCAGCCCGCGGCGCTGTGGGCCGCAGCTTCCCCTCGGGAGACTGGAGGCTGCCGGAGCCGGTGGCCCACGGACCCCGTGCACGCACGCATCTGCTCTAGGACCCAGCCTCCGAGGCTGCGCGCCTGCGGGGCTTCAGGGACCGTGGTCAGAGGGTTGAGGGGGCGCCCCAGGAGGCGGCTGGACCCCGGGCAAGAGAGGCCCAGCGGCCCGAACAGGAGGTGCCCGAGAGGGTGCGTTTCTTTAGCATCGACCCTCTGCCCCCCCATCCCTCTCTCCAGCGACCTTTTTGTATCCATGCACAGCTGGGGGCTCCCTCGCCACCCAACCCTGGGCCTTCCCATACAGAATAAAGTCAGTCTGTATTTAATGGTTATGGCGGATGTGAGAGGGATTTGGCAGAGGCAGAAGAGAGGCCTTTCGCTCTCAAATATCGCTCCTTACGTCGTGTGAGTCTTCCAACCCACCACGACCCCATATTCTTGTGTGGGTGTCTGACTCGAATGACAAGCGAGCTGATTTTTTCAGTACATAGCTGGGAAATGTAGTGAGTGATAATAGAGATTTCTCTTTCATTTTTTACGCTTGACTTGGTTATTGTTGCTTTTCTTTTCCCGTGATTCCTTCTGAGGATTAGCTCTGACTTCCCCACTATTGGCGGTCAAAGTGGCCCCGACTCGGGATGACAATTGACGGGGATCAAGGGATTGCCCATTCTGTGCCTGTAAGAACGGATTCGTGCCAGAGAAACTCATCAAGTGGAGGCGGAGAATAAAGACCGTTCGGGGGTAAATGTATTCATTGAGAAGGGTTCTCCCAAATTGCTTCTAAGTTTTTTTAATGAAAAGTAACGATTGCAGCAATCAGCGGCTTTTTGGCGGATTACAAATCTGGAGGGAGCTGTGGCGCTGCAGTGAAAAGCGCCCCCTCCTTCGCACGGGGCAGTCGGTTCACAGGAGCAGTGCGAGGGGCCGGGGTCCAGTCGCCAGACAAAGGCGGGAAGAGGCGAGCGGAGGAGGGTGCCTCTGCGCACCCAGGAACTGGATGAAGGGTCGTCCACTCCGGCACTTGTGAGGCGGGGAGCTCCCGAGGAAAGCGAGGGGCAGGGTGCAGGGGAGGGTGCCCAGAGAGATCCACCCCACCACCGCCACTGGGTAAATTCCGGGCATCTGGAACGAGGAAAGTGTGCTAGAGGGACGGAGCAGGTGACCGTGGAGGGCAGAGGAACAGAAGGTGCGACTTCGTCCCCCACCTCCACCCTGGACTTGTGCACGCTAGTTCTTCTTTTAGGGATGCATTATTTTGCAAACTGGATCCTAAGCGTGGAAACCCGCTCGGTCTGGGTAGGATCCTACCCAGATGTTACAGGCAGGAGGAGGGAAAGATGGGTCCCCTCCGTACCCTGGGCGGGGGCAGGACGCCCGACATCAGTACCTGGCTGAGCTGGACCCGCACCAGTGTGGATCTCTGCTCCCCTTTACATTGATATGGCTCACACCAGTCCTTTCTGCCACCGAGGAACCCGAATGCACGCCCTCACCCTCACAGAATCCTGGTGCGCAGTCTCCAGGCCTGCAGGCACCCAGGCCCAGGCCGCAGTGTTCCCTGCCCCAGGATGTGGAGAGTCGCCTTATAAAATGGGGGGAGGGGGAAACAAGAGGGCAGAGACAAAACACTATTCCCACAGAGGTTGAGATCAGCTGCAGCAGCCTAAGGCTGCCGCATTCATCCTGACTTTTTATACATTTTTTTAATAGCATAATCTTAGCAGGGGGGTAGGAGGTATGTTTTTTCACACCGACTTCTTTAGGGTTCTCTTAAGTAAATAAGGGGAGCAGAGAGACAAGGGTAGGGAAGAGAAGGAAAAGACTCTCCCCTCTCCTGACCCCCCCCCACCTTCTCAAGTTTAAAAAGAATAAATCCAGCAGGCAAGTCCATAGCCCTGAAGGTTTAACTTTTTTTCTTTGCAGCTTGTCAATGCGACCATTGCTTTGATGGGAGGCTCCTCAAGGTGACACATTTCTGAACTTCACCCCCTTTTCAAACTAACTCCCTACCTCCTTGTTAGTGGCCAGCTCTGAACTTCTGCAGAGTGTTTTTGTGTGAGTCAAGGCTCATTCACGGGCGCTTTTGTGGGCCTCTCCTCCTTTCAGGCCTCAGCGTGTTACACCAATTAAAGGGCGACGTGCTGTAAATGTAATGGGCCGCGCAGCGATTGTTTCTGACAAGCAACAAAACACATAGATCCACCCCTTAGATTAGGCCGTTGAAGGGGAGGGTGAGGCCGGTCAGTTTACTGAATAGTTTGTGAACTGTAATTCTGAGGACTCCTGTGAAAAAAAGTCTCTTCCCACCTCCCTGGCCTTGCTCCCCCTCAGCAAAAGTACCAAAAAAGAAAGAGAGAGAGAGAAACAAGTGACATCTGTGGTGCAGAATGGGGGTCACTAGAGAAAAAAAACCTGGGTGGGGAGCTTGTCCTTTCATTTGGACTGTCCGAAAAACCCCTTTAGTTCTTTCCCCTCCTTCCTACTCTTTGAACCTAGCCCTCAGTTTTACTGGCCACAGCAGCCTTCTACCCTGATGGCGAGCTTGGTCCCCCCCACACTGGACATCAGATCAGGGTAAGAGTAAGGAACAGTCAGGTTGCCTTAGAAAATTCCATTGATTTCATTGATCTGGTTTTAGTGGGACATCAGTGAGTCACAGGCTGCAGCTTCCCCTAGCAGGTCACTCAGCTCTGGCTTCCGCTCCAGCCTCTAGTCCTTCTCCACAGCACTGCATGCTGTAAAGGTCTCTGATTCCAGCACTCTGCCTGGGCTCTCTCTATCCTTCTGAGATTTCCTTTGCTTTTCTTGGATCTTTCCTGGCTTCTGCAACTCTCTTGTCACCACCCTAACGTTAAAGAGCACATTTCACCTGGAAAGATGTTTAGAGATTACCTACTCACTCCATCTTCCTCACAAGTTCTGTGGCCAAGAAAAGAGAAGTGACTTGTCCAAGGTCACAAAGCAAGTAGCTGAGCTGTGACTGGAGTTCAGGTCTCCCATTGCATCCCACCAAGCACCTACACTCCCACACCTCACCACCCCGCCTCCCCAACCTGCCTCTTAGATGGTCCCTCTGCCCCACATCGTGCTCAGGTAATCCCAGCTCTGAGGCTTGGCTTATTTCGTCCTGCTCTCACTCTCCTACTCTCCCATCCTGCCACACTCTGCCCATCCCTAGCCTTCTCAGCCCAACTCTGTTCAACAGATAGTTATTGAATATCAGTTACATACAAAGAACATTTGCCTTTTCTATGAAACTTTCCCCAGCTACTCTTATTCGCTAAGTCCCCTCCCCACTCAAACTCCTCTAGCTGGAATCCCCCCCCCCCGGCCCCCATCACTTTCTGCCTGGAAATCTCCTATCTATCCTTCAGGACCCTGCTCAAAACATACTTCTGTGAAGCCATCCCTGGGTGCAAAGACTCCCAAGGGAAGGAAGGAGGTTTAGCCTGACTGAGGAACTTGATGAAGCCCAGTGTAGCTGGAGCAGAGTGAGGCTGGAGAGAGAAGCAAAGGTCAGCTCTCCTAACAGCCTTGTGGGCCACGTCAAGGATTGGGATTTTACCTTGGAAGCAATGGGAAGCCATTGAACCGCTCTGAGCAGTGAAAGACCCTTGTCTAGACTGAACTTCTTGAGAATAGAGACTGGGTCCTTTTCATCTTTGTGCCCCTCTACTACTGTCCCAGTGTCTGGTACATAATGCTCAAAAACCATTTGGTTAGTGCATAAATGAACCAGTAACTCATTAAATGCATACCATCCGGACCTTCCTTATCTCTTAATTCTGGCTAACCAGGTTGTAAGTGCCAGGATGGCAGGAACCAAGTCACAATGTCTTTGAATTCTTAACCTAATTGACACTAGTTCCGTGCTAGGGATACAGTACACACTTGTCTATTGACTAAAGGTGTGTAAGGGAAAGAACTTAGAATCAGGACAAAGACGGAGACTTCTTGTCTTTGCCAGTACTAACAGCCTTACCTTGGGGAACACATGACTTAAACCACTCTGAAGCCTTGGTTTCTTCATTAATAAAATGGGGCCAGTGCCACTTAATTCAGGGATTATGAGGACTAAGCACCATTTGTATGAGAATGACTTGATTGCAAAGGAATATGTTAATGAATGAAAATTAGCGCACTCCACTCCCCTGGGGCCAAGGTAAGACCGTGGTGAAGGCACCACTTTAAAATGACAAAAGATGGTCCAGGAGCAATCAGGATCCTGGAAGAACTCCTCTGACTCACAGCAGCCTTCCCTGCTCTTGCTGTTGGCTCAGAGCCCAGCTGGTCCCACATCTTCCCCCAGGGCGTGTCACCGCTGCTGACACCCTTCACACTTGGCTCCCTCTGCTCTTGCTCTTAAGAAGCCTGTTTCAAAGCCCACATTCCCTTGTTGCACGTAGAAGGCTGCACTTGGAGACGGGACAACTAGATGCTGGGACATCATGCAGAAATCACACAGACTCTGATTCCTGCTAAACCAGGCTAAAGAACCACTCATGGCAGGAACGGACGGGGCCCACCAGCCCCCTGGCTGCTCACCAAACTCTACTGCCCAGTGACTGTGGTTCTTTTCCTGGAGGCCTGCACGTCCTTGGGGATGAAATGTGAGTAAGAGAGCAGAGACTGCGGTGGCTGGAATGAGCATGCTTGCGTGTGTGTGTGTGTGTGTGTGTGTGTGTGTGTGTGTGTGTGTGTGCACGCGCGCGCGCGCGCGCGCGCATGTGTTCATGTTCCCAAAGCACCTTAGTTAGCTTCTGACAGACATGGAAAAGAATCCTCAAAGAGAAAAGGGAATTTTTTGTTTACGTTTCTATGTCCAAATCAAAATTCTTTTTAAAAACTACTTCTTAACTTCCTTTCAAGAGCAGAGAGGAGAGAGACATGGGCTTCTTACCTTTCCCTGTTGTGCCTTCATTTGAACATTTTTTTAATCTCAAGGAGCAGGAGTAGAAGCTAATATTCGTAAAACTCTGAAGCAAAGTCAGCCAGCCAACCTGCCAGGGAGAACTCCAGGAGCATGAGGGGGCATCTAGGCGGGTGATGGGAATCGTTTGACTAGTCACGTCCTCCCCCTCCCCGTGGAGATGGCTTTCGAGTCTGGGGGCTAGGTGGTTGCCAAACCAGAGGCCTGCTGTGGGAAGGAGTCTTTAGAGACTTTTCACTCAGACCTGATGTGTGTGCTGCTAAATCCTCTCCCATGGGCCCCAAACAACAACAAAAGCTATCTTTCCTCCTTCTACTGATGCATGCATCCCTCAGCCACAAGTAATGCATGTTCCTTCAGCTTAGAGTCAGCTCTCAGCAACCGTAAGTGATTTCAGTCAAAGATTCTAGACCTTTATTTGTATTTTCCTGCACCAGATTCCTCTCAGAGGTTATTTTTCAGATGATCTCCTCCCCAGCTGATGGAGTTGTTCATTTTCATAGGATAACTTTTGGGGCTGGGGAGTGCAAGGCAGTGGAGGGGGCACGTTACTGAGCATCACCAGGGAGGGGAGTGTATAGAGGAATTTCTCTGCGGTAGGAGAAGATAGGAGCTGTGGGAGAAAGGACTAAGAGCCTCCGATACCTGGAGAAGAGACGTCCAAACGTGGTTTATGACTGCGCCTGTGCCGCATGAGAGCAGAGTAGCGCTGCCCTTACCCCTGGATGGAAGGTAGGGAGGCAGAAACCGAAACAAGTGAATTCAATTATATCTGAAAAAAGAATAGGCTAAATGAGGATTCAATCCTTGGGCCTGTTCCAGGAAATATTTGTGAAAAGTTGGTTGAAAGAATACCACTATCCAAATCCTAATTTCTCTATTATATAAAAGCCCCAATTTCTTTGCAGTTTCTGATTAGAAAATGTTTCCCTGGTTTTGTCTTTGCTACGGGTATGTGACCTCTTAATTTAATTTTGGTCTTTGCTTATACAAACCAATTGCTGTGGAAACTTTTTCCTGTGGTGCAGCAAAGACAGGGGGAAAGTAGAACATTAGTAATTATATATTGTGCTCCTAATTCATTTAATTAGTAGTTATCAAGCATCCTTAATGGTTCATAGCCACAAACTAGGTTTATGTCTGAGGGCATCAGCCTGCTTCAGAAATATCTCATGTGTGTTTCTGTGATACAGAAAGAGGGAGAGTGTTTTTAGTGGACTGAAGTTAGAATCCAGCAGCCCGATGCCCCATCGCTTTTCTGCTGCCTTCTGGCTCTGCCTTGCTCCTTGCTGGGCCACTGAGGTTGCTGCCCAATCAGTGATGCCACTGCCCAATTTACCCAAATAGCCAGTCAGTGAGAGTGAATATCCAAAACCTGATATCTTAAAAAATTAATTTTTGACTTTTTAGTCACTTTCCTTAGCTGCTAAAGAAAATGCTCTGGCTTTCTCCAATTCCTCCTCTCAAGGAGTGCTGTTAACTCTTTGAGAGAACTCTCATGTCTATGGGAAATGTTATGCATTGGGGAAAAAAGACTAAATTAGTAAGTACAGATTTAGAATATGTGGTACATTTTTTTGTCATGTGCCATTCCATGGTGGATGGAATTCAGAGATGTTGCATTTGATTGTATAGGTTGCACACTGCACAATGATAGAGGGAAATGTTCCATCAAACTATGAATGGAATTGGGTCTTCTGCTTATGGGGGTGGGGGGTGAGAACAGAAGGGTCCCTCCTGTGCTAGTGATCTTTATTTCAGCAACTAAGAAAACTGTGACAGACACTGAAAATAATGCATTTCTTTTGGATGAAATGACAAATTTTAAGCTCTGGACCCAGGCAACTTGGGTCTAAACTCTGCTTGTGCCATATACCAGCTGAGTCACCTTGGACAAATTGCTTAATCTCTCTGTGTCTCAATTCCTCATCTATAAAATAATAGATAAATAATGTTAAATAAAAAGAGTAACCGCTTCATTGGTTTATGAGGATTAAATGAATTCGTACATATAACTAGATTAGAATAGTATCTGGCACATAGTAATTGCTCAATTAATATTAGCTGTTGTTATCACTATCATTTATTATATTGAAAGATGTGTATTTTCCCCCCATTGTGGCAAGGGATAGAAACACAGGGTTCCCACTGTTCTGTTTAGAAAATAGTGAAGACCCTGCATGGTTTGGCAGGAAGAGGGTATGTTCTCAAGTAGGATAGAACAGGTTTAATTCTGTTGTAACCATCTATTGTGACCTTGGCTGTGTCCTCTACAGCTGCAGTCTCCTCATAAGCAAACTGAGGATGAGGAAAGTATCTATCTTGCAAGGTTGGTGTGAAGATTAAAGACAAAACATGGAAGGTGTCCAGCACAGTGCCTGACCCTGGATAGATTCTCAAAAAGTGTTAGCTATTATCAGACTGGAATAAAGCCAAGACATGGCATTTGGGTACTGTTACATATACAGTCACTGAGCGTGTTCCAGCCTTGGTGAAAAAAAACTTCTCCCCCAGCTCAGCCAAGGACAGTGATCTAAAAATTGTTATGTGGGATTTATGTTCAGGCCCCAGCTCTCTTCTGAACTGCTGGACCTTGGTGTTTGTTCTGCTTCCCCCAACTCATTCTAGGACCTGGTCAAAAGGGACTTTTGCAGGAACTGAGAAAACAGGTCAGGGGAGGTGGGGTGTATCGTTAGTGCCTTTTTGATGGGTGAGGGTGTTTCAAGTACCAGACTGTCAGCTCCATGAGGCCAAGGATCATGTCTGTTTCTGTTCAACAACATGTCCCAGTGTCCTTGGTAAGTGTTTGTTGAATAAGCTAAAAAAAAATGAACACACTATTAATGACTTTCTTGTGCAGTAGCAACTCAGTTAAACCTGTATTCAATGAATGGACCCTCAATTTACATGTTTGTTTTCCTTCATCTCACTTTGTAAAAAAAAAAAGAAGCTAACAGAACTAGCTCCTATGAGGAATTTGGTATCCAAAAAAAAACACTAACCTCAATTTTTCAGAATATGATCTAGAATTTGCACAGCTTCAGCCCAATTTCCTATCCTTGTATATGGAGACCGTTCGTACCATAGAAGTCATTAAACAAACATTTATAGAGCAAGTCCTATATACCAGAGACTGAGCTAATAACAAGCTTTCAGTTTTTAAATTAATTTCACATATAAATTTAAAGTGATTACCACCAAGATAAAAAGAAAAGACAGGTATTACACCTTCATTTCCTCTTTCTCATATGAGGAAAGCAGGGCTCAGAGAGGCTCAGTGACATGGTTGAGGTTCCTCTTACGATACAGCTGGGATAAAGGAGGTGTTCCAACTCCCTAAACCCAGTACTGTTTCCACTTGTCCCTGGGATCTCTTCCATGGGAAATGCTATTAAAACTTATGATTCACATGTCACCAAGAGAGAGCAATACTGTCACTGTCTTAAAAAGGGAGTAAAGTAAACATTTTAGAAACACTTAACAGTGGAGTTGTTTTTAATAAAAGCATTTTGGGATTAACACAAAGGTTTTATCAGAAAATGAGTCAGAATACTTCACTCCTCAGTATGCCCATTAGTCCAAATTTAAATCTAATTATTTAGGATTTAAAATAGAAAAAATAAGGTATTTTTGGACATTTCTAACAATCTGAACAGAAATTTTCAGCATGAATTTCCTCAATAGATGCTTGATGACTTACAACCCCTGCCAGGCCCATCCCACCTTGAGGTGGCTGAAAGAGCTATTGTACAGAGAGGTTGGGTAGACCTGCCCAGGTGAACTAACAAAAGAAGCCACAGGTCCTGGTGGGAAGGAGTGGGGGTGGGGGAGGGAGGAGGAAATAGCTGTAGTTTCCCAAGAAGTCCAGCTATACTTCCACTGTATCCATCCACCCTCCCCTAATACATAAGTAAGTTTGAATGGGTCTTTAATCCTTACAATCAAATTTGCTTTGATTAGGACAGTTATGACAAAGGCCACCTTCAAGATTAATTGGAGGGGAAGAGTGAAGAACCTGTATGATCAGAAGTCCCAGGGAAAACTGCAGTGCAAAGCACGTTTCTCTTGTATTCTTCAGTCTCCCCACCCTCACCTACTTCTTAGCCACTTCCCCCATAGGTGTCCCACACTCCCATTCTGACCTTTGCTTCTGAAAGATCCTAACTGCTACCCTTTTAAGCCTGTCCTTTTTGGAAAGTGCCTCAAGTTTCAAAATTACTGCTACAACAAGCTTTTCAGGTAGGTATTAAGGTATTAACTCACCCTAACATGAGTTATCCCTAGAGAATTAGCAATTGAAAAGAAGATCTTATGAACTTAAATGAAACTCTAATCTGTGGGGTTTATGCCTGAAATGTTTCAGGGGCCCATCTCCTGGTTCAGGTGCTCACCCTGGCCAATAAGCTGAGGACACAGGAGCATGTACCCCAGGGGACAACAGGTCAGGGTAGATTATTTTAGAAGGGGATATGGGTGGGGTCAGTGATTGGTATCTCCTTTATATGGTTCTTATATTAGTCTACTCAGGCTGCCATAACAAAATACTATAGATTGTGTAGCTTGAACAACAGAAATTTATTTTCTTATAGTTCTGGAAGCTGGGAAGCCCAAGATCAAGGTGCTGGTCAATCTGGTTTCTGGTGACAACTCTCTTCCTAGCTTACAGATGGCTACCTTCTCTCTGTGTCCTCACATGAGGAAGAGAGGGCTCCAGTGTCTCTTCCTCTTCTTATAAGGGTGCCAGCCCCATTCATTAGGGCCCCACCCTTATGGCCTCATTAAACCCTTATCACCCCCCAATAAGCCCTATCTCCAAATATAGTCACAGTGGGGGGTTAGGACTTCAACATATAAATTGGAGGGCACATTCAGTCCATAATATTCCACCCTGGGCCCCCCAAAATTCATGTCCTTTTCACATGCAAATACATGTACTCCATCCCAGCAACCCTCAAAGTTTTAACTTATTCCAGCATCAACTCTAAAGTATAAAGTCCAGAGTCTCATCTAAATAGCATCTAAATCAGATATGGGTGAGATGCATCCTAAGGCAAAATTCCTCTCTAGATGTAAACCTGTGAAACCAGACAAGTTAAATGATTTCAAAGTGAGGCAGGCATAGAACAGACATTCTTGTTCCAAAAGGAAGAGACAGGAAAGAAGGAAAGTATGATGGGTCCCCAGCAAGTCTAAAACCTAACAAGGCAAATTCCATTAGATCTTAAAGGCTTGGGAATAATCCTCTTTGGTTTGATGCACTGCCCTCCAGGGCCACTGCTAAGGGCCCCCACCATCTCTTTCTTCAAGAGCCCCACCCTCTGAAACCAGGGAGGAAACAGCCTTGCCCCCTGGGCCTGTGTTAGGCATCCCTCTGAATCACCTTCAGGTCATTCTCTTTCCTTGAAGGATAACCCATGTTAGCATCCTTCCTTCATTCCGTCCCATTTTCTTGAAGCTGGCAGTGTTTCTGGCGGTATAATCTCTATTCTGGCTTCTGCTGAGATGGCTGATTAGATCCATGGTTCACACTTATCTTAATCTCCTTATTAAAGGGTTGTTCAGCCACCCACACCCTTAGTGTTCTCCTCAGAACATCCTCCTCATTTTTTGCAGTATGGATAGGTGAGAATTTTCCAGTCTTTAAGTTCCAGTTCCATTTTGCTTAAAGATTCCTTCTTCAACTCATCTCTCTCCTCTTGTATTTTATTAAAAGCAGTAAGGAAGACTAAAGCCACACCTTCAGTACTTAGCTTAGAAGTCTCCTTTGCTAAATACCCAATTTCATTGCTGGCAAGTTTGTTCTATCACAAAACACTAGAACACAGTTCAGCCAAGTTCTTAGCCACTGTATAATAAAGATCACCTTTCCTCCAGTTTCCAATGACCTACTCCTCATTTTTACTTGAGATCTCACCAGAATAGTCTTTAACATTCACATTTCTACAAACATTCTGCTAGTGATCATTTAAGTGTTCTCTAAGAAGATGGAGGCTTTCTCTCCAGCTCTCCTTTTTTCTTTATGAGGTCTCACCAGAATCACCTTTAACATCCATATTCCTACCACCAGTCCCTTAATGGCAATATAGACTTTTTCTAGCATGCACCTCAAAATTCCTCCAGCCTCCACCTATTTTCCAGTTCGAAAACTGCTTCCACATTTTTAGGTATTTGTTACAGCAGCACCCCACTTCATGGTACCAAAATCTGTATTTGTCAGGGTTCTCTTGCAGAATCAGAACCAATAGGATGTATATCTATATAGAAAGAGATTTGTTACAAGGAATTGGCTCATACAATTATGGAGGTTGACAAGTCCCAAGATCTGCAGTCAGCAAGCTGGACCCAGGAGAGTTAATGGTGTAGTTGCGGTCCAAGTTCAAAGGCCTGAGAACTAGTTCAAAGGACTGAGAACTAGGAGAGCCAGTGATGTACAGTTGACCCTTGAACAACATCAGTTTGAACTTTACAGGTCCACTTATATGCAGATTTTTTTCACTAGATACTACAGTACTACACCATCCAAGTTTGGTTGCATCTGCAGATGCAGAACTGCAGATAGAGGGCTGACTGTAAAGTTATGCTTGGGTTTTTTACTGCATTGAGGGTCAGTTCCCCAACCCTGGCATTGTTCAAGAGTCAACTGTAGTTCTAGTCCAAAGACTGGTGGGCTCAAGATCCAAGGAGAGGGCTTCCCTGGTGGCGCAGTGGTTAAGAATACGCCTGCCAATGCAGGGGACACGGGTTTGAGCCCTGGTCCGGGAAGATCCCACATGCTGTGCTTAATGGCAATATAGACTTTTTCTAGCATGCACCTCAAAATTCCTCCAGCCTCCACCTATTTTCCAGTTCGAAAACTGCTTCCACATTTTTAGGTATTTGTTACAGCAGCACCCCACTTCATGGTACCAAAATCTGTATTTGTCAGGGTTCTCTTGCAGAATCAGAACCAATAGGATGTATATCTATATAGAAAGAGATTTGTTACAAGGAATTGGCTCATACAATTATGGAGGTTGACAAGTCCCAAGATCTGCAGTCAGCAAGCTGGACCCAGGAGAGTTAATGGTGTAGTTGCGGTCCAAGTTCAAAGGCCTGAGAACTAGTTCAAAGGACTGAGAACTAGGAGAGCCAGTGATGTACAGTTGACCCTTGAACAACATCAGTTTGAACTTTACAGGTCCACTTATATGCAGATTTTTTTCACTAGATACTACAGTACTACACCATCCAAGTTTGGTTGCATCTGCAGATGCAGAACTGCAGATAGAGGGCTGACTGTAAAGTTATGCTTGGGTTTTTTACTGCATTGAGGGTCAGTTCCCCAACCCTGGCATTGTTCAAGAGTCAACTGTAGTTCTAGTCCAAAGACTGGTGGGCTCAAGATCCAAGGAGAGGGCTTCCCTGGTGGCGCAGTGGTTAAGAATACGCCTGCCAATGCAGGGGACACGGGTTTGAGCCCTGGTCCGGGAAGATCCCACATGCTGTGGAGCAACTAAGCCCGTGAGCCACAACTACTGAGCCTGCGCTCTAGATCCCCCGAGCCACAACTGCTGAGCCTTCGAGCCACAACTACTGAAGCCCATGCGCCTAGAGCCTGTGCTCTGCAACAAGAGAAGCCACCACAATAAGAAGCCCACGCACTGCAACGAAGAGCAGCCCCCGCTCGCTACAACTAGAGAAAGCCCGCGGGCAGCAACAAGACCCAACACAGCCAAAAGAAAATAAATAAATAAGTAAATAAATAAATCTATTTTTTAAAAAAAGATCCAGGGAGAACCAATGTTTGATTTCAAGTGCAAAGGCAGGAAAAAACTGGTATCCCGGCTCAAAGGCCGTCAAGCAGGAGGAGTTCCCTCTTACTCAGCCTTTTTGTTCTATTCAGGTCTTCAACTGATGAATGAGCCCCACCCACATTAGGGAGGCCAACCTGCTTTACTCAGTCTACTGATTCAAATGTTCACTTCATTCCAAAACACCCTCACAGACACATCCAGAATAATATTTGACAAAATGTCTGGGCATCCCTTGGCCCATTCAAGTTGATACATAAAATTAACCATCACAGTTCTCAACCCCATAAATCACCTTAGGTATATAAGTACACATTGGAATCCCCTGGGGAGCTTTAAAAACATACCATTCTGTAGTCCCACCCTCAGAAATCCTTATGTAATTGGTCTGAGGTGCATCTTAGAAATGTTCAAAACTCCTCTGGTGACTAATATGCAGTCAAGCTGGCCAGATGAAGTACCTCAGCAAGGAAACTTGGTGGAGCAGAGAAGCCACATGGGAGCACTTTATGTGTGTGGCTCAGCCCAGAGCCACCACCAACTAATCACTAAGAGTCTCTTAATTCAATTAGTTGAGGGTCCTTTATACACTGCTGGCTATAACAGCAAAGAAATATGAAGCAATAACAACATAGATGCTAAGTACACGTAACGATAAAACTGAAATCAAAGGTACAAAGCTTTGGGGGAAAATAGAGATCCTTTGGATAGGGAATGGGGGGGTCTTATTTTAAACTTTTGTGTTGGTGACATATAGAGCTACGGCTTGTGTTTCATAATTTATGTATTTTTGATTCCATGCATTTTTAATCATTTAGCTGATTTTTTGATAGTTACTACTTTTTCTTCTGGAAAGCTGGGGGCACTCACCCTCCCTCTTTTTCCCCAAGGCTGTGCCCTCAGCCAGGAAAGGAAGGATGACTAAAGGGGCTGCTGGCAGGGCCTGGTTCGAAGCTGCGGGTTCTAGGCCCTGGTCTGAGCCATGGAGTTTGGCCTCCTGTGGGGTGGGGAGGAGGGAGGAGCTAGAAGGATGACAGAGGAAAGGAACTCCTCTCCACCTTGCTGAGGAAGAGACAAGGGCCTGGGTAACTTTGAATGTATAGAATAATAGTTCTGGTTCTTTCCACAGTGATGCTAAGAACTGAGAGTGACACTTCCCTCTTCTCTGAGCAACTCTTACCCGCTCTGCCATGGGCTAATAAGGCAAACCAAAATGGCAATGTACTTTCTGGGTAAGGTTTAGTACAGTATTTGCTCAATATCAATCCAGCGAGAGGCAAAGGTACATAGAAATGTTTTGCATGGTGAACAAGGGCCACATTGTATTGTTCCCGCTTTTGCCATTGAAGGAGAACTATGCAAAAACTACTAACACCTTAAAAGATACTAATTCCTTAATAGTTTACTGATAGCTTGGAAAACCATGGAACCAACCCTGCAATGTAGTTTCAAAAATAAGTCTCACAGTGTAGGCACTTTCGGTTTGGGAAGATGGATAGTGGTGATAGTTGCACAACAATGTGAATGTACTTAATGCCACTGAACTGTACACTTAAAAATGGTTTAAGTGGTGTAAAAAAAAGTTCCACATTAAAAAATAAATGCATTTCTTATTCAGAATTAGCAACATTTTAAATACATAATACCAGAACAGAAACCCTGAAGGCTCTACTGTCTAAATTACAAATTCTAGGTTCAAATAAGTATGAGAGGAGACAAGAAACGGGATGGCAGAGAGGTCATGACTATGCAACCACCAGGCTTTCTATTCCCCTTGTGGTTCTCAAGATGGCAAAGATCTACTCTGACAAATTTTTCTTTAGTTGAGCTGGTGTTTGGTTGCAGAGAATCAACAGGAGGGGAGAGAGACAGGGAGAAATCTAACTCCTCAACCAAAAAAGGGCGGGCACCCACCAGGACCGAACAGCCGCGACCAGCCCGAGCTGCCCTCGTCCTCCAGGCGGCTGGAGCCGCAGTGCCGAAGCAGAGCCGGCGCTGTGGGCAGAGAGTCTGGCTGCGCAGCCCACCCCGGGGGAGAGCTCCTAACTCCCAGAGCCTCCTGTGGCTGCGAGGCGGGGGCAGCGGCTTCTCCCGCCTCCCTCGCGCTCCCTCGGCTTCCAGGTTCAATAAGGATTACATCATGGAGCAAGTATGCGGGGCAGCCTGAGAATCAAAGCCGTCACAATCAGCGGCTGGTTAACTGTACTGTTGCTGAAACACATCCTTCCCACCCCCTCCTCTCCCCTCTCCCACCCCAGCCCTCTGCTTTTCGTACTATTAAGGATAGCATTATTGGGGAGAGGAAAATCTGATCAAAACTGTCGACCGCCAACAGCAGATTTTCTATGGATTCTATAAAGGCCACCTTAACGATTTCCCTAATTAATGGATGACATCTTTGGCTGAAGGAGAGGCGATGGATTCGACTCTGTCTTCGCCTTTGTTAACCTTCTAATTAACTTTCGTAGGTCACCCAGGTCTCCCAAACCTAAAAAGTGAAGAGGCCCATTGTGCGAGGAGCAGTAAACTTACTTTTTCTGCTGGGATACTTAAAAGGGAGAACAATTATAGGCTGAGAAAAATAACTCCATTTAAAAGCTTTGTGGCTGCAGAGAATGCATAGGTCCCTCCCTTAGAAAATAATTGAAACACCTTTTATACCAATATTTCTATGCATAATAAAAACAAATTAGCAAAATGCATCTAAATTCAGCAGCACTTTCAAATTACCTTTTTTTGGAATGTAAGCCTCTACAAGTCAACAAAAGGAGCGGGAGTTTAGAGAGAACATTGCAACTGCAACTGCTATCAGCCTTTAGGCAAAGTGAGTGCAGCACTGGGCCAAGCTCAGATATCTGAGTCACCTCCTGGAGGAAATGCTTCGAATTTAGTGCCCTTGCCCATGCTGGGTATGAGATGCCAAGGGGACCCAAAGACTATTAGCAAGTGAGCGGGTCTTTGTCTGGATAGAGTGGCCTTTGGGGGTTCAGAAATATTTTAATGGTCTTCGTGAAAAACAGAAACCACCATGGTGGAAAAGCCAGAAAGTAAGTGAAACCCCACTGTGATCAGTGAAATTGATAAGACAGAACAATTTTTTAAAATGTAAGACGTGTTCCTGTTGGAATTTTCATTTTGGTAGATTTGACAGACTATGCAGATGTGTTGTAGTTTCTGCCCCAGCTCCTTGGCACCTGTGGCCAAACAGAGGATACACTGAGGGAAGAGTAGATGCTCAGGCTAAAATGGAACTGAGATGAAGGCTCCTTTAAAGGAGGGCTTTGCTAAAAGGGAATGAGATTCCTAACCCAAGGACAACAGTACTGTGACTTTAGTATTGTTTTCTGATTACAAACGGACCCAGAACTAATTGTAGAAAAGTATAAAGACTTTAAATACTGTCAATATTTTAATCATGTCTTTTCATTCTTTCTCCTATGTATCCCCAAATTTTTCTACAGTTCATATTTGTATTCTTCGCTTTGTTCCTTTAACAAAAGAACATTTGGCATTATTTATAAAAATTACAAAAATGTAAACATTCTTTGATGCAGTAATTCCTCTTTAGGAAGTTTCCCTAGAGGTATACTTGCACAAAATGACATATGTATAAAGTTATTCTTTGCAGCACTGTTCAAAATAGATTGAAAGCTATCTAAATGTCCATTAATAGGGGACTGGTTAAAGAAATACAGTACATCCATTGAGTGGAATATTACACAGCCATAAAAAATAGATGAGGATGCTCATTATATGCCATTTTGGAATGGTTTTCAAAATAGCCTGTTAGGTAAAAAAACAAACAGCAACAACAAAATGGAGCAGAACAGTGGTGTAAAGTATGCTACCATTTGTAGAGAAAGGCATGGTTTGAATATTCATAAACATTTTCTTCTGGTGGCAGTTATCTTGGGAGAAGAGACCTGAGTGGCTGAGGAACAGCTGTGGGAGGGAGACTTCTCTATAACTTTTATATCTTTTGAATTTGTACTCTGTGAATATATTACCTATTCAAAAAATAAATACATAATTTAAAAATTTTAAAAAGAGAAGGGTTGCTATTTTCCAGTCTGCTCTGTGCATAGCTCTGCACAATTCAAGGGTAGCCTAGTCATAAAAGCATCCTATTCATTTCCATATACTAAATAGCTTATTTTAGATTTCTCAAAGTCTGCCTAGATTAAAAGAACCCTAAAATGGAAGGTACACAGTCACTCTCTCTTTGAAATATTTAAATGTTTCTTAATGAAAACAGAATAATGGGGACTTCCCTGGTGGCACAGTAGTTAAGAATCTGCTTGCCAATGCAGGGGACACGGGTTCGAGCCCTGGTCCAGGAAGATCCCACATGCCGCAGAGCAGTTAAGCCCGTGTGCCACAACTACTGAGCCTGCGCTCTAGAACCCATGCTCAGCAACAAGAGAAGCCACTGCAATGAGAAGCCCGAGCACCGCAATGAAGAGTAGCCCCCACTTGCCGCAACTAGAGAAAGCCTGCGCAGCAATGAAGACCCAACACAGCCAAAAATAAATAAATTAATTAATTTTTAAAAAAAGAAAACCGAATAATGCATTCTCTGATTTATTGTTTAAAATTAAATTTCAACAAACTGTTACGTCTATGTAAATAAAACATTCACAGGCTTCATCAGCACATGCATCAGGACATAAGCTTTGGGCCTCAGAATTGTAGAAATATTTCCTAACATTTGAGATGTGCCAAGAAACAGATAAAGAAGTCAAATAAAATCTTTTTTTGTTGGCTTTTTCTGTTTGTTTTTGCCGTGTGGTGCAGCTTGTGGGATCTTAGTTCCCCGACCAGGGATTGAACCTGGGCCCACAGCACTGAAAGTGCTGAATCCTAACCACTGGACTGCCAGGGAATTCCCAAATAAAATATTGTATTACACAAATTCTTCTTGCTCACAAGAGTCTGATTTACTTGTATCAATCAATTTAACTGATTCATAGTTTATGAGCTACTATTTTAAGTGACTGGACTAAAACCTGGAGCCAGTATTATTCTCTTCTCACTCCTCAACCCAATCTGTCTAAACGGCATTGGAAATTATTAGGCTGAACCATATGCAATTAGTGTGTGTCAAGTACAATAGAAGCAATTTCAAGATTCAACCTAATATTTTTCATCATCATAATGTAGCCTGTAGCTACATAACAGAGACATTGTTATTGTTGCCAGTCCACCATCCATTTCTCCCTTCTTCTCTGTTAGCAGAACTCCCATTTAATTCCCATTTAGGAAGGTAGTAAATCTCAATTCAACTAAACTATATACATGGAATTCCCATTTCTTTTGTCTGTGATTGGTTTAGATTTGGGCATGTGATACAGTTCTAGGCCAATGAGATATAAGAAAAGACAGCTAAAAGTTTCTGAGAAAGATTTCTCTTCCACTGGACATTTTCAGGTTCAGATGGATTGCCCAGAATTCTGGCAGTCATCTTGCTACTACAAAGCGTGCAGACATAATGGGCATCCTAGGGTGACACAATAGGAAATAGGAAGGAAGTTGGATCTCCATGATAGTATTGAGTGGTTGTATTAAACAACTCTGTAATCCTCTGAACTTGTACTTCTTGTTATACGAAATGATAAATTTCCACATAGTTTAAGCCATTTTGAATTGGTTTTCTATTATATTCCAAATATTAATAGACCATCCTGGTAAATATTTTCACCACTTTAAGTGGCATGAAGGCCAGGTAGTATCCTGTAAAAGCTCCTCAAGTAGTTCTGTTGTACTCTTCTAGTCAAAATTGTTTCAAATCATAAAAATAAATGCCTCCTCGGGCTTCCCTGGTGGCACAGTGGTTAAGAATCTGCCTGCCAGTGCAGGGGACAAGGGTTCGATCCCTGGTCTGGGAAGACCCCACATGCTGTGGAGCAACTAAGCCCGTGAGCCACAACTACTGAGCCCGCGTGCTCTAGGGCCTGAGTGCCACTACTACTGAGCCCGTGTGCTGCAACTACTGAACCCTGCATGTCCTAGAGCCAGTGCTCTGCAACAAGAGAAGCCACTGCAATAAGAAGCCTGCGCACCGCAACGAAGAGTAGCCCCCGCTCACCGCAACTACAGAAAGCCTGCGCGCAGCAATGAAGACCCAACACAGCCAAAAATAAGTAAAATTTAAAAAATAAAATAAAATAAATGCCTCCTCGACATCTTTCGTCATAAGGGAAATGCAAATTAACACCACAATGAGATACCGCTTCACACCCACTAGAATGGCTATAATCATAAAGATGGACAATAACAAGTGTTAGTGATGATGTGCATTGCTGATGAAAATATAGAATAATGCAGCCACTTTGGAAAACAGTTTGGCAGTTCCCCCCAAAAGTTAAACATAGGGCTTCCCTGGTGGCGCAGTGGTTGAGAGTCCGCCTGCCGATGCAGGGGATACGGGTTCGTGCCCCAGTCCGGGAAGATCCCACATGCCGCGGGGCGGC
>NC_041223.1:52634209-52641970 GCF_002837175.3 Physeter macrocephalus | reverse complement strand
GCGGCTGGGCCCGTGAGCCATGGCCGCTGAGCCTGCGCGTCCGGAGCCTGTGCTCCGCAACGGGAGAGGCCACAGCAGTGAGAGGCCCGCGTACAGGGGAAAAAAAAAAAAAAAAAAAAGTTAAACATAGAGTTACCATATAACCCAGCAATTCTACTCCTAGATATATGTTCAAGAGAACTGAAAACATAACATCCTCACAAAAAGTATACAGGAATGTTCATAGCAGCATTATTCATAATAGCCAAATGGGAGAAACTATACAAATGTCTATCAACTAATGAATGGTTAATAAAATGTGGCATGTTCATACATAGAATATTATTTGGTAATAAAAAGAAATGAAGTACTGATGCATGCTACAACAAGATGAATCTTGAAAACATTATGCTAAGTGAAAGAAGCCAGACACAATAGGCCACGTAGTAGTGTATGATTTCACTTATATGACATGTCCAGAATTGGCAAATCCATAGAAACAGAACGTTTCAAAAATACATATGACCAATTTGTTAAAAAGAAAGACTATTTTTTATCTAATTAGAGCTGCATTTTTGCAGTCATTTAAGCAAAAATGAGTGAAGATTCTATCCCCCAGAAGACTGTAAACTTCATGAAAGCAGTGTCGCTGCCTGTGTCTTGGTGCCAGCACATCCAGCTGGACTACACACATTACAGACTATGTGAGTGAATGGATCTTGGTGCATTTTCTTATGAACAGTTCTCGGCTTAGTTCCTAAAATAGGCCTCTGTTTACTCATCTGCAAAATGGGGCTAGAGCAGTAACAACCTTATAGGATGAATGTGAGGATTAAATGAGTTAAGGGAGCTCATTTAAACTTTGCAAAGTTCCGGGGATGTAATAAGAGTCAACAAGAGGTAGTCATTGCTGTATTGTTTTATTATTGTTTTAAGTATTATTACTATTATTGTATGGACCTTATGCCCACTCATCACAAGGCATAGAAATTTCTTACCACCTGGCATGAGCAATTCTTGAGTGATTATTGTTTAAATATGTATTTGCTCTTATAAAATTGAAAAAGGGATTAGCAAATTTCAGATTCTGAAACAAAAATAATTGGAAATTCAGATTCAGCAATCATAGGATTTTATAACAGTCTACAAGTAAAAAAATCTACAAAAAAAAATCTACAAAAGTATAATAGATTTGAATTTCTATAAATGATCTAGTCTGAAACATTTTTCTAAACTTCTACTGTTTTTTCATATACTCCATTAAGCTTAAAATACCAAGCTCCTTAAGTTAACTTTAGGTCAGCTTTCAGCCTCTGTTATAAGTTTTTAAATTGTCTCCCTCATCCTCCACCCTCCCCACTTACCAATTTATAACATGCACCTTATTTGAGTGAAATATTTTTCACTTTACTTGACGTTTAACATATACTCATAGGATACAGATTGAGTCAACCATTGTTTGGGGGTAGGTAGGGGTGTGCTGGAGGTGAAACTTTGGTCCCCCCATCTCACACAGGGAAAAGCTTAGGTAAGTGATTTATCTTGCATCACATAACTTGTTAATGGGATTTTGAAAGGAAAGTCCAGGACAAGGTGCTCTTTTTCCTGCTGCTACAACACACCAGCCCCCTCCATCATACAACACATGGATGAACAATGGACAAGCAGCAAAACACTTCCCTAGCTGGGACATAAAATATTATGAGAAAGGACAAGCATAGGGAAAATGGAAAGTGCCTGATTTTTAAATGCATTCTTCCAGGTTTCAATCCAGATTTTGATCATTTATATGTTCACAAGTTTCCATTAGATCAATATGCTTCATTAATCTTGTTTGCTCTTGTGAGGAAAATACAATGGCCAGGGGAAAGTGGGGAAGAGATGAACAAGTAAGTGATTTGCTGGAGAGATTAGAAAATCTCTGTCAGAATCAATTCTGTGTGTTCACACCAACCCTTAACTACCCCTCACCTCACCCCACAAAAAAGAGAGAGAACAGATAGTAGCAAAGAATAAGAAAGTCTTCTGATGCCAGGCAGTAATAGAGTTAGCTGTCACCAAACTGGGCCAGAAATAATGGATGACAACCTCACCCTTGCACACCATTCCTAGTATCAGTTCCTTTTCCTTTATTCTCATTATCAGCAAGACCCACCCACAAGGGGGAAGATTTCCTCCCAGTGTGAAGAAACTTCCTATCAAGTAAGTTGGATGTTTTCTCTGCTGAAAGGTTACATCTTGTTTATGGACGGGGTTCTCTGTTTTAAAAGTCCATGGGCAGAGGGGCCCTGTGGGGATGGATTATTCCTCATTCCCCCCAATTTAATCCCCTCATTCAATTCCCCCTTTCTGACTCCTCTCTTCCTTTCTCTTCTCTCTTCCTATTTTGCGCCTTCATTTTATTCCTCTCCACTCTCCTTCCCTTCTCTTTGATCACATCAATCTTTAGTAGTATATTAATGTTACTCACCAAAGTAACAAAGCCTTGATTCTGAAATTCTAAAGTCTTGATTCTGAATTTGCTTCTCTAAACAAAAGATAGGTTTAACATTAAGAACTACAGGTGGTCCAGCATCACTTTTTATATCCATCCCCAAACAAGGAGGCCATATATTTATCTAGAGATATTTTGTATAACTTAATTCAGTATACATGCAATCTATGTATACATATACATTAAAGAATCTTTGGATCTGTGTAAGGGCCTTTGAAGTCTCTTCTGCATGTTAATTTCTCTCCTAATCCAGATGCCACTGCTCTTTGTGACATTTCAGAGAGGTCACTGAGCACCATCCTTATAACCCTCCAGAGAAGAACAATGGAATGCAGAACTTTTTTTTTTATTACCTAACCTTTTAATATTCTTTTTTCCTTTTCAAGAAAATCCAGTTAAGTACTAGGAGGTCTTACCACTAATACTAATTTCTCTCTAGCTCAGTCAGTACTTATCCTCTGCAGAGAAAATTATGAATGTATCTGTGTTCACAGATTTACACATTTCCTGTTTTATGTGATTACACCCCAGAAGGAACTACCTTGAGCCTCTGCCTAAACGGATCTTTCTGGCCTCCCCATGATTATGCAGTTCAAAGAATCACAGCTTTTACAAATGAACTTCCCTTCTGATTTGGAATTCTAAGAGCTCTAACTATTATTAACCTGTATATAAACTATAGGGATTTGAAAGAGGTAACAAATGTTAGAGACTGCAGCTTTTCAAGATGTATATTTCACAAACAAAATGCCAGCTTAAATTAGAAGCTGGAAAAATATTTTAGTTTTAGCAAAGCAGATTTTTGTAATCTGCTAATAAAAAATTCATAAATTCTGGAAGAATTAATCTAAAATATTGATACTTTCCACACAAATGTATCAAATGATCTTAATGTGTTACCATTTGGGGAGTTTTAATTCTGCTAGCATGAAAACAGATTTTTTGACACTGTAATATCTTATTTGAATACAGTTTTATACAGTGGAAAAGCTTAGTCTTATATACTGTGCATAAGGAAAACCCATTTGTGTTTAAAATAAAAATTCCTCAAGATATTTTAGGTTCTTGCTCTGTACAATGAATTTAAAGATAAATTGTGTTCTGAGTAAAATGTTTGTGTTTATGCAGAAGAATATAAAGAAGAAAATAATCTATAATTCCACCATCCAGACAACTACTATTCATATTTTCTTCCAGTCTTTTGACTAGGCATATATTTTGAAATTCCTTGTTTAGACTTTCACTGTTCTGTTTTAAGCAATAATGCTTCATGCTGAGGCATGGCTTGATTTTTAGTGACAGGGAGAAATAAAAAAGAGAGAAAGATCAAGAAAGAGGAACATGGAGGGCACAGGATTCTCTTGCCTCCTTTCCTACTGACTGCTGACACTAGTCCCCCATACCTACTTCTGCTAGAGGCATTCCCCAAAATCCTCAAAGAACAACAACAATAAAAAAAACTTTTCCAAACCTGAAAAGCATTGTAAGTGAGCCTACTGATATTCACTGTGAAGAAAATGTCAACATTCTCTTTGTGGATAGCTACGTAATTTGTGGATTTTTGCATTTCTATGGTCATCTGTTTCTAGGCTTCTAAGAAATCATGAATATCTTTTTTAAAAAAGAAAAAGAAAAAGTATGTTTTTAATCACCTGAAAACACCCTTTAAAGTCTAAAATGGGTATGACCATTATTCTGATCCCCCTGCAATGTAATAGTTACTCTCCTCAGTCTAGCTTGCTTTGTATTTTTAATATAAAATACATATTGAATTTTGGCAAGTTTGAGTAAATATCAATAATATAGCTTTCCAGGATAGCTTGCATCTTTATGGCCTAGAACTTAAGGCAATTAAGTGTGTCTTCCTTTTCCTGTAATTTTATATGAAGAACACATTTCCCACAACATACAGTTCTTATAGCAAGCACTATAGGCCTATAGTAAGCACCACACTGTGAAAACAGAATAGTCAATCAGCCTCCTAAGAGGATGCTCAGTGTCTACTTAGACCTATTTTCATTGAAGCCTCCAAGAATGATATTACTGTATTGTGCTCCATGATTGTGGCTATCATTTCATCACAAGAAATTATAGCACTGGCTTCTGTTTCCAGCACTTTGGTGGGTTAGATGCTGCAAAGGTTAGTTTTACGTGTCAACTTGGCTAGGCTATGGTGCCCAGTGTTTGGTCAAACACTAGTCTAGGTATTGCTCTGAAGGTATTTCATAGCAATGTGGTTAAAGTAGATTTTTTTAAAAATAAATTTATTTATTTTATTTATTTATTTTTGGCTGCACTGGGTCTTCATTGCTGTGCGCAGGCTTTCTCTAGTTTCAGCGAGTGGGGGCTACTCTTTGGTGCGGTGCGCAGTCTTCTCTTTGCAGTGGCTTCTCTCGTTGTGGAGCACGGGCTCTAGGCACGTGGGCTTCAGCAGTTGTGACGCACGTGCTTAGTTGCTCCGCAGCATGTGGGATCTTCCCGGACCAGGGCTCGAACCCGTGTCCCCCGCATTGGCAGGCGGATTCTTAACCACTGCACCACCAGGGAAGTCCTAAAGTAGATTTTTCTTTTTTAAAAAAAAAATTAATTTATTTATTTATTTTTGGCTGTGTTGGGTCTTTGTTTCTGCGCCAGGGCTTTCCCTAGTATCGGTGAGCGGGGGCCACTCTTCATCGCGGTGCACAGGCCTCTCACTGTCGCGGCCTCTCCCGTTGCGGAGCACAGGCTCCAGACACGCAGACTCAGTAGTTGTGACACACGGGCCTAGCCGCTCTGCGGCATGTGGGATCTTCCCAGACCAGGACTCGAACCCATGTCCCCTGCATTGGCAGGCAGATTCTTAACCACTGTGCCACCAGGGAAGCCCCTAAAGTAGATTTTTAAGTAAAGCAGATTACTCTCCGTGATATAGGTGAGCCTCATCCACTCAGTTGAAGGCCTTAAGAGAAAAGACATGTGCCCTGAAGATGAAGGAATTCTGCATTCAGACCTGCCTTTGGACTCAAAACTGTAACATCAACTCTTGCTGGAAAATCCAGCCTATCAGTCAGCCCTGTGGATTTTGGATTTGCCAGCCCCCACAATCTCATGGGCCAATACTTAGAGTCTCTCTATAGGTATAGATAGACACATAATTTATATTGTAATATAATATAATCTCTTTCTTTGGAGCACCCTGATACAGATACCCTGAATGACAATCTCAGCTAAGATAGCTAAAACTCTTGATAAAATATTTTTTAAATGTCTTTTTAAATATATCACTGAGCTTGCACAAAAGGGAGGGATTTTTCAGATCCCCAAAAGTAAGTGAAAGCAGAAACCCTGGTAAGTAAGCAAGTTCCAAAGCCAGCTTTCACCCTGAAAGTTTCTGTCAGACTCTGGAGACCCTGAATCTCAACTCTGAGATGAAGCTCAGGGATTGCCCAAGGTGGGGAACCTGCTAGGAGAATCCTTACGTAAAGCTGAAAACACAAAGGGCTACATCCTCAGTGTAAAGACAAATTTAAAAAAATAAACCCTGTCCCAAAGAGGGGTGCTATCTCAAGGACATTTGCCTATCTTAATGTTGATGCTGGGAGGACAGAAAGAAAGAAAAAAACTTCCCTAAGAATTTGGCAGCACAACTAGGTCCATCACAGGAGAGCTTTCTACCTGAATTTATACCACATATGTGGCTCCCCCAAATTTTAAACCATAAAATAGAGTATTTCAATATAAAAGGATCCCAAGTTGGTAGTACAACCAAGTAACTCAACCAGAAAGAGCAAGTGCAGATCCTCCCTGCACAAATTCATTTCCAACTTTGGCCTTTAGGAATCCCCAGAGATAAAAAAAAAAAAAAAAAAAGAATCCCCAGAGATAAAGTGCCAAGGCAAATGAGAAGATCACAGAAGAAAAATGTCATAAAACCTAGGAAGAAGCATGGTACCATGAAGTGAAGACCAGAAGAAGCAAGCAGCAGACATCAAAAGTGGTCCTGCAAAGACATCAAATATTGACATTAGTGACCAAATACCACTTTTATATGATTAATAAAATAAAAGGAGAGCTTGAAAATATTAGTAAGGAACAAGAGACTGTAAGGGATATCCAAGCAGATCTGATAGGGAACCAAACAGTACTTCAGGAAATGAAACATAAAATAATTTTTTAAATGGAGGAGAGGGGTTTAAACAGCTGTTTAGACCCAATGAAAAAGAGAATCAGTGAACTAGAAAATATATTTAAACATTTTCCAAAATACAATCCAGAAGACAAAGAGACAAAAAACATAAAAGAGATGTTAAGAGTTTTATAACTCCTAATCAGAGTTCATGAAGGAACTAATAGAGTAGGGAGAAAGCATTTTCCAAAGAGATAGTGATAATAATAGAGGAGGATTTTCCAGTATTGTTAAAGACCACAGTGCTCAGATTCAGGAAGCCAAGTGAATCCCCATGATAAAAGAAATCTACATATAGAACTATGACTGTAAAAATGTAGAACTCCAAAAGGGAGGGAAAACTTTAAAAGTAGACAGGAAAGACAGAGCATCTGTAAATGTGCAGCCTTAGACCTAATACTGACTTTTCAACAAAAAACAACAGGAGCTGGGACCTCCCTGGTGGTCCAGTGGTAAAGAATCCGCCTTCCAATGCAGGGGACGTGGGTTCGATCGCTGGTCAGGGAACTAAGAACCCACATGCCATGGGGCAACTAACCCCGTGTGCCACAACTACTGAGCTCGCGTGCCTCAACTAGACAGCCTGAATGCCATAAACTACAGAGCCACACGCTCTGGAACCCGCGTGCCACAACTACAGAGCCCATAAGCCCTGGAGCCTGCGTGCCACAACTAGAGAAGAGAAAAACCCGCACGCCATAACTAGAGAGAAGCCTGCGCGGCACAACAAAAGATCCTGCATGCCTCAACGAAGGTCTCATGTGCTGCAACAAGACCCAATGCAGCCAAAAATAAATAAATAAATAAAATTTTTTTTTAAAAAAAAAGCAACAGTAGTGCGCACACACACACAAAGACAGTAGAATCATATCATCAATGTGCTGAGAGGGGCTTCCCTGGTGGCGCAGTGGTTGAGAGTCCGCCTGCCGATACAGGGGATACGGGTTCCTGCCCCGGTCCGAGAAGATCCCATATGCCGCGGAGCGGCTGGGCCCGTGAGCCATGGCCGCTGAGCCTGCGCGTCCGGAGACTGCGCTCCGCAACCGGAGAGGCCACAGCAGTGAGAGGCCCGCGTACCGCAAAAAAAAAAAAAAAAAAAAAAAAAAAAAAAAATGTGCTGGGA
>NC_041223.1:52597410-52634151 GCF_002837175.3 Physeter macrocephalus | reverse complement strand
GCGCCCCGCCACCGGAGAGGCCACAGCAGTGAGAGGCCCGCGTACCGCAAAAAAAAAAAAAAAAAAAAAAAAAAAAAAAAATGTGCTGAGAGAAAATAACTATGAATCAAGCATTATATCCCCAGTGAAATATCTTCCGAGGATGAGTGTAAAATATACTTTCAGTCAACCAAAAATTGAGAGACTTTAATACTTGGCAGACCCTCACCAAAGAAAAGTATAAAGGATGTACTTCAGAAAGAAGGAAATAATCAGAAAAGATATAGGTAAATATGTGGGTAGATCTAAATAAATTTGATTGTATTAATAATATCTAATCTGTGGGGGGGAAAGGATTAATCTAGAACTGGATTCCAGAACTAGAAAAGGATATGTTGAAAAGATTTCTAAGGTCCTCATATTGTTTCGGAGGAGGAAAGATGTTGATTAACCTTGTTAAGTGGAAACATTAAAACAGCGAGGCAACCCCTAAAAGAATAGACACACAAAGAATATAACTTCCAAACAAAAAATTCTCAGTACAAAATAAGCAAAAAAGAAGGAGCAAAAAATAGAAATATAAAGCACCAAAAAGATGGCAGTAATAAATCCAAGTACATATATCAGTATTTATAATAATGTAAATGTATGAATATAAATGTCCAGTTAAATGTTGAGGATTATCAAAATGAATTTTTAAAAAAAAACAATTATAAACCGGTTTACAAGAGATTCTTAAAACATAAAGTTATAGAAAGGTTGAAAGTCAAAGGATGGTAAACCAAATATTAACAGAAGAAAGCTAGTGTGGCAAAATTAATATCAGAGAAAATAGACTATGGCCAAAGCGTTACTAGAAATGAAAACAGTTCCTACCTAATTCACCAAGAAGATATGTCAAGGGACTTCCCTGGTGGTCCAGTGGTTAAGACTCCATTTCTTGATTGGAGAACTAAGATCTCACTTGCTGTGTGGTAAGGCCAAAAAAAAAAAGAAAATATGTCAAGTCTACACTCATATGCACCCACAATCATATACTTCCTTTTAGCATCAGACAAAATGCAAAGTTACTGCCATTACCACTGCTATTCAATATTGTATTCAAAGTCCTAACCTGTATAAGTATGACAAAAGTAGAAAATAAGTTAAAGGTTTAGGGATTAAAAAAGAAAGAAAAAAAAAACTCATATTTACACATAATATTATTGGCCACATAGAAAACTCAAAGGAAACTATAGGTAAATTATTAGAATTAATAAGAGAGGTTTTGAATCAGTATATGCTTTCATACAGCAAAACTATCAATAAGAAAATATAATTGTAAAAGAATGCCATTATATAGCAAAAATATAATAAATCTAGGTATAAATCTAACAAAAGTCGTGTACCTCATTTACACAGAAAAATTATATTTTATTGAAAAAAACATTAAAGAAGACTTAAATAAATAAATACTAAGTTGTTAGTAGGAAGCTTCAACACATGAAGATGTCAATTCTCCCCATATTGATTAAATCCAATTCTGATGAAAATCCCGGAAATATTTTTTTGTGGAACTTGACAAACTAATTCTGAAATTAAAATGGAAGAACAAAGGGCCAAATATACCCAAGTATTCCTAAGAAAAAGTACAAGGTAAGAAGAATTGCCCTCCCAGTTATCAAGACTTAGCATATAAGCTATAGTAAGTAAGACAATGGGATACTGGCAAAGGGCTAGACAAAGGGGCCAAAGGAATATGATGGGGAACCTGGAAATAAATCAAGGCATATATAGAGACTTGCTTTTATAATATAGTAGGCACTAGAGATAAACAGAGAAAAGGTTCAATCAATGGTACTAAGAAAATTTATTAAACAACTGTGAAAAAAAAAACTAAATTGGATCCCTACCTTACCCCATACACAAAAACTCATTCCAGTTGGATTAAAGACTTAGATGTGGAAAGGCGAAACTCTAAAAGTTTTGGAAAACGATTTAGGAGAACACCATTACAACCTTGCAATAGGGAAATTCTAGCATATGTGTACAGGAGGCATGCACAAGAGATAGTCTGAGAGAGAGAGAGAGAAAGGGAAGGGAGGAACCCAAATGTCCACTCCTAGTAGTGAGGAGCAATCACTTGTAGCATGCTCACACAGTGGATTACTATACAACAATGAGAATGAAGAAACCACATTGTGTGAGTGTACCACAATTAATTTAATACCAACATTAAACACAGTGGTGGGAGAAGAATCACTGACAACTATGTTATATTATATATTATTATATAATATATATACGCTATATTATTTAGGGATACATACATAAGTAGTAAAATTATGAAGCAAGCAAATGAGTAAAACACAATTCAGGGTAGTGATTATTTCTGGTGTGTTGGTAGGGAGGAGAGATGCAATCCAAGAGGGCACAAAGGAGTCTCCTTGCGGACACTACTGAGATTCTATTTTTTTTACTGTAGCTGCTGGGATAGAGCAGTCATTTTATTTTATTCTTTAAATCATACAGATGTATTCATATAGTATTTTATATGTATGATACAATCACACTCAAATGTTAGATATGTTATTTCTAAGATCTTGGCTTCATTCTCTTATTGATTTAAATCTAGTCCATCCCTGGATCAAGTGCTCCTTCTTTTTGGCCTATGAATACCATATTCTAGATCTGGAGCTGTACTTGCACCTGCTCTACCATTATCAGAAGTCAGATTTCTGTACTTTTCTGGCAACCTAAGCCTGGGGGTACCAAGATCACCATCCTCCCTTTCCAGCAGTGTTTGCTCAGCCAGCGAGTCTAAGAGAAAAAAACAGAGTTTAATTATAATCAGGTCTCCAGGAGCTTCTTTCCTCTAATGATGTTCGCATCAAGTGACTCCAAAATAATTCAGAGTAATTTAAGGCCTTGAAAGCTAACCAGAGTGAGTGATGGAAAGGCCTGATGCCAGTACGTTACCCCTTTCAGGGGTTGACCTTATCAAAATTACCTAGTGTTCGCCTCTCAGAAGACCTTCATCTGTAAAACAGAAATGATAAGCAATCGTGCTGGGTGCTCTTAGAAGCTGTGGTCATAAGCTTTCTATTAACAGACAGTAGATCCTGTCATCAATTATGTCTAATTCTACACATTGATGTTAAATGATTCCTTCAATGTCGAAGTTTTATCACTCTGACTCATACTTCTATTTTCTTTTTTCTTCCTAATAATGTGACATCTCAGTCTTTACACCCTCACTCAACTTTTGCTGACATGAACACACTCAGCATAGTCATACTTGCCAATAAAGGTCAAGTACTATATTTTTTGGTAGGTTTTAAGAACTTTCATAATAATAAGCAAAAGGTTCGGTCATTTATTTGATTTGAATTTGCAAAGGCATCAGTAAACGAAAGGAAAATATACTGAGAATTGATGGGAAAAAAAATGTTGATTCCCAAATTTATCTTCTGGAAATTCAAAATACACAATGGAGTAACTGCTGTTCTAGATTTCCACCAGAGATCAGCAGATAAGTTATTATTGAAATTCAAAGTTGTGACATCTTTAGATAAATATTTGCCTTTGACTTTCATTCAAGAGAAATCTAGAAGAGCTCACAGTCTGGCCCAGAGAAGATAATTTTAAATCTACAGTTTTAAACTGGGGTTGAAAAGGAGCCCAGGTTGGATTCTGCCAGCAGGTCTGTCTGCTGCTATTGTTTTCTGTTGTCAATGTCTAGGTCTTTCTGTCTCCAGCCATGTTTCAGCCTATCCTCGAAGGCTTTCCTCACCCCTCTTATTGAGCCTGCCACAGATTCGGTACCTGCCATCAGAGCTCCTCTCTCACTGTGCCTCCCCTCTCACTGCGCCAATACCCTGACCTGATGCCTTTGGAGGGTCTGTATACTAAAGCCTAGCTATTGAAGACTTCAATTAGCCAGCCTCAGAGCATACAAGTGCCTACAGGTCCAAGAGCAGAAGCATCCCCCTTGAAATAAAAACATTGGGATATCATCTGTTAGCACATGCCAGCCCTCCACCCAACAAATGGCTTCCCTTACACCAGCACGTAGTCCCTCCTCCCTGTTGATTCACTTGGGAAGCCGGTCCTCTAAGAAGAATGTGGCCTTTGCACTAACCACATGGACTGGGTTGTCTTGTATGCAACCACTGCCAACCCAGCTTACAACAGTGTCAGTTAAAGAGACTTTTGCACTCATTCTTCTATTTTGAAAGGAGAGAAACAAGAGATGAACTCCTGGTCCCTCCATATGTGCTTTTCAGACCAGTGACAATCCTACAATTTGGTTTTTTAAAATTACTGTCACTTCTAACACTACCATGTATCTGCAAAGTAATTAGATATCTTGTCCCATATGTTACATGGGCAAGTCCACCTCATAACTTTACAGAGGGATGGTGACGCCTTCCTTTGGGGCCCCCATCCTGGCACCCCTTCTCCCCGACCAGCTTATTGATTTAGGAGTCAGCCTTCCCAAATTGTGTGTAAATTGAGGGCAAACTCGTTTTAGTCTCCCTCCTATCAGGACCATAGTAGTTGTTGAGTAAATATCTGATGAACGGTCACACCTCCCAAGGTCTTAGAATACCAAGGGTGCGTCTCTCTCCCTTCCTCCTAAATCACCTGCCAGTACTTCCCCCAACCTGGTGCCCCCAAGCCTCACCACGGTCCTTGCCATCACCCCGTCCACGTTTTTCTGAAGCTACTAGGCCTCAGGCAGGGATCTAGGGTCCTGCCTGGAAGGTGGGTGCAGCCAGGAGGTGGCAGCGGATTGGGGGACAGGGATGCGGCAGCCACACCCGCGTCCCCTCCCACTCCCGGGCTCCCCCACGCCCCTCTCCTTCCAGTCTCCCCCCACTACAACCCCACCCTCTGCAGCAAGGAGGCAAAGGAGCAAGAGGAGAATCTTGGCCGCAGCCCCCTCCGCCGCCTTATAAAAAAGAAATTGACTTTTGTTTGGAGTTTGTGAAAAGTGGGGCTCGGGACCCAGTCAATGGGGCGCCCCGCGGTGCGGGCTGAGTGGAGCTAGCGCGAATCGCTCAGCCGCGGCCCCAATTAATCCGCCCTTTGTGCGGCCCGCCCGGCCGCCCCCGCCGCAGCAGCACCAGCGGCCCATTGTTCGGCCTCGCCGGGCCGCGGGATTTACCCTTTTCAAACAGCCGGTTTTGTCCACGGCAGTTCGAGCGGAAGTTTCTCACTGACAATTTGCCCCAAATAGATAGATTTGTCAGAAGCGACCTTCGGGAAGGAAGCAAAAAGCCACCGGCCTGAAGGTTGGGGCCGACACTCGGCGTCCCACCCGCGGCCGCGCCGCCCTCCGCGCCCCTAGCCCGGCGGCCCGAAGCCCCTCGGGGATCCCCGATCCCCGGCACCTGCTGAGCCAGACACTTCGTAGACCTGATCTCCATTTATCCGTCTGTAAAATGGAACAGCATGTCGCTTGCAAGCCGTTAAATCCAGCGCTTTGGGTCAATTAGCGCGGACGACGTTCATTTCCTCTCTCTCCTCTCACCTCCTTTTTAAAAAACTGTAAGGAAAAAAAAAAAACCTAGCAAGATCTCAGGGACGACGTGAAACATTCTTGAAGGTGGGTCTTGGTAACAAGTTCCGGATGGTACACGTGTTTGTTTCTCTTCTGCCCTCCGGCTTCTCCTTAACAAAGATGTCAACCGTGCTAAATCACAGGTGGGGTCTTTGTAAGACCGGCTATTGTCCCCTCATAAGTCAAGATATAAAACGCCTTGTGCTGAATGGCCCGTGATCTGTAGCTTTCAATTGGGGAGTCGGGCTGTTAGATTTTTTTTCCCACCCACCAGAGCCGCTCTTCCCCCAAATGACCTCACTTAAATAAGCAAAATCTAAATGGGGGGGGGTGAAATCCCAACATGCTGTTGATGAAAAGAATAGTTACTGATTTCTTCACACTTAATGGCAAGTATGTCTTTTAAAATACAGTCTCATACCAAACAGATCTGTGAATTTTAAGCAGAACTGAATTGTATTAATCAGTTGATGGGTTTGTTCATTTTCTATCACTAGAGGAGAAATCCAAAGGTTGGGACCCCACAGCTTCTGTTTCTACTGTACTCACTCAGTCTCTTTCTTTAGTCCAGGAAATTTCCTGCTAGTTGCACATGAGAGAAAAGTTAAAACAAAAAAATCTGTTTTTTGTTTATCCATCAGGTGAATACACACTTCAGCATCATACAGAGGAAACCCTAGGTGGTCTTTAACAAGATTTCGGTGGTTAAGAGCTACAATTTAGAGAAGATGACAATACATACACAGTGTCAATAGTATTTAAACAAACATCCCAGACAACAGAATAATGGTTATTAACTATGATGCTTTGGGCTTCTGACTGATTTCCCATGCCTGTCTGCAGCCAAACAGCTGCAGGATTTCCACACACCCTGCTTTTAAACTGTTTATGTGCATCATTTTTAAAATTGCATTTAACAACCATATCCTTCAGAACAGTCCCTCCGTGTGGAACAGAAGTGAATGGTTTAGTAATAGTGACAAAGCCAGTAGCAAGAATGTATTTCATGCCAAAAAGACTGTAGTTAGAAATCAGCTCCTTCAAAAGATTCTACATGTCTCGAAATGTGGACCACTGTCTGATTCGGTATGTCCTGCAGCATGGGTTTACATGTCTAAATAAATAGAGCTCTTTAACCCTACTCAACACTTGCAGTGTTTTCAAAAGTGATTAAATTGTACAACTGTCCTAAAGTGCACACCCTCCTAGGGTTTGAAAATATTAAAGAAATTGAAAGAGAAGTTAAGATTATTTTGTGCAATTCCTTTCTCACTTCCAGACAAATACTAAGTTTTAAAAATTACTTTAGTGATCAGGACATTAAAATGAATACATTCCTTGTACACTCCAAACATGCAACTCCAATCATTATTTAGCTAATGCAACTGGAAAACATATATTTAGGGATCCAAATATGTGCTATTATGAGTGCTTGGGTAATTATACATTATTTTAGCTAATCATAAATGCATGGACTAAAGTTGAGTTACCTCCACTGTTTTCATTGTTTAGCATTTATTAAGCATCTGCCTTGCACTAAAGATGGTCAAAACATCAGCCTTCAAAAAAGGCATCTAAATATTTATATCTTATCTATAGAGAGATACATATATGTTATATGTGGTACATGTGGGCATTTCAAATATCTAATTATTCAATGTCCTGATCTGAAAGAAACACTAGATTTCAAATGTTTCATCTATTCCAAAATCATGTCAGTTACACCTGGAATTTTAGAGACTTGGAGAAATGTCTACAGCCTACCTCCTGAGCTGTGCACTGCTATACCTGAAAGCCTAAATCCTCCTTCTCCCAGCAGGCAATCATCTTATGCCCTGAAGCATGAGATCTGATTACCCCTATCATCATCTTAGCTTGCATAGATACAGATGTTATTAACGGCTGTAGTTTATCCAACCCTTTTTTAAAACGCAGCTGCAGCATTTGACTTGGGGACCTCCTGTGAATCCCACTGGTTGACTCCGTCTTGCACAAAACACGTGGGGTTTGGGGGAGGGAGAAGAGAGGAGGAGGTTTGTTTTGTTTTGGAGGTTTTTTTTTTTTTTTTGAATCAGACTTCCCTAAATAGCCACTTGGCATCTTTGTAAGTGATGTGAATTCTGAAATTACTTACTAGAATAGGCGGACAACAGAGTACTGTGTGAACTAGATCATTTAGAAACAAAGCATACTAGAATGTATGATGCTTTTCACTGCATTGGCAGAGATCGAATATGTGGTCCTGATATACTTATTGACTGAATAAAGAATAGAATTGTAGTTTATTCTCAAATACGTTAGCCACATTTAAACCGGGCTATCCCGTTTTACATAACAATTGTTTCTACTAGTGTTGAAACAGTAATCTGGATAAAGCAGGTTCTAAACCTGCCGTGGAGGGAATAGAGAGATGTTTTTAAAATCTGAAAGGCCCAGATTGGCAATCCACACTGATCAAATTCTGTGATTAATTGTTCAATCTAATTATTGACCTTTTTCTCAGTATCTACAATTATTGTCTCTAAGTGGTTCCTCTTGTAGCCTACATCATCCCCTCTACAAAACAGAAAGGGACCTCACACATTTTCTATCCATTTGGACACAGCAAATCTTAAGTACTTGCAGAGGGAGAATGTGAAGAAAAATCTGTGAAGTGGAAGAGTCTGAAGTTCCAGAAATACTGAACTATTGCTTCAAGATGCACAAAACACTTTTCTTAATTCTGATTACTTCACTTGTGAATGAAATTGCCTTAATTGGAGCTTCTAGAAGCCCTTGTGGGAAATGGGAGGTAGCTCAATGCAGTGGAATTAATATTTCAAAGAGCATTAGACTCAGCATGAAGAGATCTGGGTTCTGGGGTTGGCCTTTGTCTCTAGATGAGTGACCTAGTACAAGCTTTGTCTCTAAGGGTCTCAGTTTCCTCATCTGTAAAATGATGAAATTAGATGAGTACTGATCTCTAAGGTCCTTTATGGTTTGTGTGCTGTATAATTCTGGGCTAAATGGGAGCCAAGTTGGACTGTGCAGTTCACAGGAAATTAAGAGGTTGAAGGAGGCTTGGTGGCCAATCCTTCCCTGGATGTAGTCTGCTTTCTTGTTTCTCTAGTCATTCTTTTGTTTTAGAAAACCAAAACTGACCTCTTCCCAAGGTTTTGGGGCGTAGAGGACCTGTGCCTACTCCCTATCCTCCCCATTGCTGGGGCAGAGCAAAGGCAAGTCCTCCACCTCAAGCCTCAGCTTTCCTTGTGAGTACCATCAGGCAGGGTCACTCATACATTCCACATTTATCAAGCACTGCTATGTGCCAGAGTGCTAGGGGCTGGCAACCCAAGATGAATCAGTCTGCTTCACGGAGCTCCCTGTCTAGTTGGAGAGCTGAGTATCCCTTATGTCTCCTCTAAACTTTTTACTCTTGCCATTAGGAAATAAGAAACAGGCAGATTTGTCTCTGCTGACCTATCTTTCTGGGGGACACATTTTCTTGTTCCTTTGTTCCTGGTTATGTCTCTAGTTGTTTCTGTTTTAAATACATTTCAGGTGAGTCATAGGGAGGGAGCCCAGATCTTAACTTAAAGCAATTTGACATGAGAGCCATAATAAATTATTCTTCCTGCAACAAGGCAGGATATAAACAATTAAAATATTGTATGTAGGAAATAAAGTAAAAGATGGGAGAAAGATGTTTCTATTTGATTGTTCCCGGGGCAAGATGAATATAAAAGTGTAGTGAGACTCCGTAAGCTTCTAATCCCCAGCCTGCCCCTAGACCTGAATTTCTTCTGCTGATATGGCCCTAAGAGAGTGTGTGAATAAATGCAGAGACACAATTTGTTATGTGTTAAGAAAAAAAAAAAGGAGCCCGTCACACATGGCCTTTTCTTATTGTTGCTGCTGTTAGCACCAATACTAGATTGTATGAGAGAGGCAGGGGTGCTGTTAGTAAGGAGTAACAGACAACTCTTAGCTAACAGAGTTCTAGAAAATGTCAAGGAAAAACTCCACAACTCAGCACCAGTTCAGTTCTAGAGCACCTGGGCCTCTTTTCTGGATTGTTCTCAATGTTTCTTTATGAGAAGAGTTAGATAGGAGCCAAACCACTTGTAGAGAGATCCACAGCAGACTCAGGAGCAAGCCTGGTGAGACTGCTTCTTGCACTCACTTAGTGAGCCCTCACTGAGCACCTACTTTGAGCTGGACACTCTGCTTTGTGACCCACCTTCTCTCTCACTCATCATCCACTGGGGAAGCAACAAGCAAGTATAGGTTGAATTATGACCTGGAAGCAAATGAAAATCAACTTTCTCCTTCATGTAAACAAACAAAACTTGTGTCAGGGTCTTTTGGAAACTGAACATCAAACCTCAGGCAACCTTAACTGGTAGGTTTTGCCAGACATTTTCTGGGTCTGGGTATTTCTCAACCCTGCTTGTCCTTGAGGTGAGGGGAATTTTAAAGGAATGAATCTCTAGAGATAGGATAGCCTCTGAGAGGGGGTTGATCACTGGTTGGGGAGGGGAGTCTCTAAAGTTCCACACCAACTTTAGCTTTGCTTGCTTATGGGAAAGCTTTTCCTTTCTCCTTTACTGCTTTAATTTAGAATATTGGAGGGGGCAGTTAATGGAGAAAATGGCACTGTTTTTTAGGGAAGCTAAGTGAATGGAGATCTAGAGGTCAGACCCAAATAATCTGATGCTAGAGGGGTGTCCTGCACCCCTGCCTCTCTCATGCAATCTAATTCACAGGAGTCTACTTCCCGCCTTTTTTTTGTTGTTCTAAAACATTTTTTAAATTAAGTATAGTTGATTTACAATGTTTCAGGTGTACAGCAAAGTGATTCAGCTATATATGTATAATCTTTTTGAGATTCCTTTCTGTTATAGGTTATTGCAAGATATTGAATATAGTTCCCTGTGCTATACAGTAGGTCCTTGTTGATTATCTATTTTATATATAGTGGTGTGTATCTATTAATCCCAAATTCCTAATTTATCCCTCCCCTTCCTTTCCCCTTTAGCAACCATAAATTTGTTTTCTATGTCTGTGAGTCTATTTCTGTTTTTCTACTTCCCTTTTTAAATGGATGAGAAAGAGGTTTAGCAAGAGAGTGAGCTATACTAGAAGACAGTTTTCAGAGGCAGTAGATTCCCCTAACATATAACCAGTTTTCCAAGGGCATTGACAGCCTTCCCAACTCCACACTAGTTTAGGGTCCCTTGTATATTTTTCCAGAATGTCCTGTGTTTCAGTCCAGTCCAAAGCACTTATCACCTTTTATGAGTCTGTTCTCCCTGTAGACTCCTTGAGAAAGGGGTCATGTCATTAATCTCTGGCACATAGTGGGTGCTCAGTGTTTGATGAATAGGGTGGATTGCTGGATGGACAGAGAGACCCCCTAGATTCCATCATCCTTCTGAAGGTCTTATTTCTTATCTCCTTGACCAAAATGTAAACATCCTGTGATAAAAGATGTCTTCCCTGTGTTTTTTGCTTTGGTTTTGGTTGAGAACTCCATACTCACAAGAGGATAAAGACGATGCTAGAGGCTATGTTTGGACCTGGTCAGAAAGGCTTGAGAACCTCTGGGGTGTGGTCACACCCTTTCCAAGCCAACTTTATAAACTCATCCTTGAACTTAATATCTTGTCTCTGTTAAAAGGTATTTCTGAGATACATGGCATTTGCCCCTTGTCAATCACTTCTCTTTGTGGACTCACAGGAAAAATCTTTGAAAGTTAAGGTTGAACAAGACTTAATCATTTTACAGATAATGATCTGGAGCCCACAGAGGTCGAGTCACTTGCCCAAATTTACACAGCTAGTTGGGACAGAGCCTGAAGCCCCACCTCCTGGCTTCCAGTGATTAGCCTTGCTGTGCCTCCAGTGACTTCTTGGGAAATCTGCAGGCTACATTCACCTTCATTCATTTGCCCAATGTTTATGCAGCACCTACTATGAATCAGGCAGCGTGCTCGAGCCTATGGATAGGAAGATGAAAAGTAACAGTCCCTACCTTGCAGAGTCTTTCTTCTCTGAGCTGCAACCACAAGAGTCCCAAGTTTCTTACACCTTAGATCCGAGGTCCCTGTGTCCTGCAGCAGCTTCCAGTAAGTAGAAGCCAGCGGACACTGGTGCCAGGCTCCTCCTGGACCTGGTGGGCAGCTGGGCCCTAGCCCCTCCCACCTACCCTGGATCTTGTAGCTGCCGTTGCCACCGAACCAATCATGCCAGAAAGTCATCATGATGATTTCAGAACTGCATTGTGAGTTATGCAAAGCGCGCGCATAATTACAGCCAGGAGGGCAGAACATGCTGTGGGTGTGTATGCGCATGTTGTGTCTTTTGCCAGGGCTGGATGGTGTGTGTGTGTGTGTGTGTGTGTGTGTGTGTTTCTATTCAGTGGAATTCTTCTTGCCACCCTGCTTGATTCAAGACTGGTGGCGGGAGTAAGAAGGGATATTCCCATTTTGACTTTGAGACAATTTGGTAAACCTCGGGAGTATTGGTTTACCATAAGTTTTGGTGCCTACAACTGAGTCAGTAGGGCTAGAGTGTCTGGAGTAGGGAAACCAGTGGTTTGGACCCTCTAGAACCATAGTCCTCCTACCTCCAAGCCCCGGCACCCGCACAGCGGCTTCCAGGTCTCCTAGCCACAGACTCCTAAACTTCTCCCCTGGAGACAGACGCGGGCCTAGTCTTCCACGCCGGCCTTCATCTTTGACCTTCGTCTTAAATTATTTGGACTCTAAAGTTCTTCAGCCTGAACCAAGCGCCCCCCTTTGCGTCCGCGTGGTGGTGGTGATGGTGGTAGCGGTGGGGGTGGTGGCAATTGTCTCTCTGGCGGAAGCCGGAGCCCCAGGCTCCAAAATGGCACAGTAACTGTGTTTCTCAAACGTCGCCGGGAAATCATATACTTTTCTAGGCGCGGAGTTCGAGTTTGCACCACATCTCGGGCAGGGCTAGCTGAGAACAAGTCTGCCCAACTTGGTTGTCAACAATGTTGACTTATTGTCCTGTCTCCTAAAAATCCCCTGAGGTTTGTGGCTTTGTTCCACATTTCCCCGATCTCGTCCCACTTCGAAAAACCGAGGAGGGGTAACTTGGGAGGTAGTTGTCCCCTTTCTTGCTCTTTCCGAGTGTCCCAAGGCCCGAGTCGTGGTCGCTGCGGGGCACTAGCAAGGACGCGGGTTCTGGTGCGTGGCGTGCGCGGGCGGGGGCTCCAGGCCCAGCCCAGGCCGCTGCGGAAAGTTGCGGTCACGTGCTGCGGCCGCCAGCAGGAGCGCACAGCCTGCGCCCCTGAACCTCCGGGGCCGAGGAACTGCGGCGCCCTCCGAGGGTCCGGGGGACGCAAGCACTCACTTGCACACACATACTCTGATCGAAATCCCGGGTTGACACCGAGTCTGGAGCAAGTGGGACCGGGAGCGGGCGGGTAGAATTGCGGAGTGCTAGTATCTGTTCACCTCCCCCAGAGCTTGAGCGGAGGGCGGGAGAGCAGGAGGTGTGACCCTTGACCTTTGGCCAAGCCCACGCCAGGAGGTGAGGCTGGCAAGCTCTTGTTCGACAAGTTCAAGCTGCTGGGAGAGCTTTAGTAAGAATTAATCTCTTAGAGATCGGGGATCACCGCTCTCTAGGCGTGCGCTCTCCCAGCGCGGTACAGGATCCAGGGCAGGAGAGAGCACAGGAATCGCGGGAAAGGCGGGCGGGAGGAGTAGGGGGCTAAGGCGGGGAAGGGAGCTCTCCAGAATCCCTGGACCCTGAATTGGGGGGGTGGGGGGCAAGCGAAGCCCGCTGGGGACGGGCTGCGGGAGGGAAAGCTCTACCCTGCAGGCGCTCCAGTGCAGAAGTAATGGAGGCGCAATCGCTTCGCCCTGCTCCGGATGGGCTTTACTTCGGCAAGCCGGCGGCACCCTCCCGGCGGCTGGTGCCCAAGTGGACAGCGCGAAGGCCACAGGAACGCGGATCCTCCGGCAAACCCCATCCCAGGCCCCCAATACGCACACAGTGTCCTCGCCTATAACGTTCCGTAGATAGTTGCAAAATGAATAATTACTCACCTTGGACCAGATCCAAGTTTTACCCAACAGAAGGGGCACGAGACCAAGAATGAACCAACTCACATGGCCATATCCGGCACGCACAATCACACACAAACACACAGCCACCCAGTTCTTCCACGAATCTGTCTGGCGCTCTGGAGAGAAGGGGGAAAGCGTTCTGAGAAAGCTCCAGCTCCCCTCCCCTTCCCCCTTGCCATGAAATATAATATTTAATTTTTATTACGAGAGCAGCACCGTCCTCACCATCTCGCACGCACAGAGCCACACTCCCATATTCACACTCTAACTCCTCAGCTCCGAGAGCGCCTGCATTTTCTTTGGGAGCCGCTTGGAGGTTCATTAATATCATTAGCATTTAACCCCCTCCCTCTTTCCATCCCCTCCCCGCACATGGCTGACGTCAGACCCCGCCAGGAGTTGGGGGAAAAGCTAAGTGGGCCAGGGACGCCCTATTCCCCTCCCCGTGGCTGCCTGTCAGAGCGCTTCTGGAGATATTACAGGGGACCCAGTCCGCAGCGACAGGCACAAAGTCACGGGGTAATGAACTTCGGGAACCCTTTGCTGCTGCTTGCTCGGCTCTCCCCGGAAACCGGGAGCTGGCCTCCTGTTCCCTCGGAAGACTTCCCAGCAATCTAGTTTTTCCCACTCCGCGCTCGGATTTGGGCAGCGCGGAGCCCATCTGCCTGAGACTGCGGTTGTGTGTTTCCCTTCTTTCCGTAAAAGAGCAGCGGTCTGTAGAGATCTGCCCACACTCTGCCTGCCTAATGTAGAGGGAGGAACTGAAGACTGAGAGACAGGAATGGGGAAAGAGAGGGATTTTGCCCTTTTTACTCCGTAGAAAGACCATTTTCGTGTCTCCATCTCTGTTCTTCAATACCCTTCTCTTGCCTGTCCTGCCTTCTCCCTCGATCTGCCTGTCCGTCTCTCCATTTGTCTGTACATGCCTATGTCCATACCAAGCAACATTCCCAGCAGCTGCGGTTTTGCAAGAGGCGGGAAGAAACTTAAGGATGCTTAATTTTCCACTGTGGAACGAATTCTGAGCGCCCGGGGAGCAGCGCAGCGCGCAACCGACACCCACCTGTCCGGCCCCGGAGCCTCCCAGGCTGGAAGGCGGCTGGAGAGCGGCGGCGCCCGGCGGCGAAGCGGGCGTTGCCGGCCGGGACTCGGGCAGCGCCCACCAACCGCTCCGCCCCGGGACCGCCAGCATGAGCAAGCCGGCCGGATCAACAAGTGGGTACCTATCGGGCCGCCGCGGGGCTCAGGCGCGCAGGCTGGGACGGACGGGCGGGCGGGGTGGCCGGGGAGGTCCTGCTCCGATCTCCGAGACTCCGAGCCTGGGAGAGGGACTCCAGCGGTGTGTGCGCTTTGGCCCAGCTCCTTGTAGACCATGAGTCAGTGCCTTTCGTGGTGAGGGAAGAACAATTTCGTTACCTCTGGATTGCTTGATTCCCCCCTTTCTCTGGTATGGTGGGAAGGTTGCGACCCAGGCCGCCCAGCAGCCCCGCGAGTTGCCTCCACTTAGCCGCCAGGTGCGGGGAAGAGGGGGAGGAGGCGGCGGGGGCGGGAACTAGGCCGCAGCCCCAGGCTGCAGCACAATAACACGCTCGCTCAAAACTCCGAGCTCCAGAGCGCAAAAGCAACTTTGCGCAAAGCGGATTTTGAATGGAATGCTTTGCACCCCTTTTCTAGCTATTTCAAATAATCCTGCAAATTGGGAAGCAGAAACAATTTAAAAGTCACATTTTCCTTAATCCTAAATCCGCGTAGGTCATAACTGGGGAATTTAAAGTATGGCGAACTGCTCTAGCAAAGAGAGGACCAAATCCCTAATCCCAAGGAGTTTTCGAGCGGGAGCTCGGCAGAGGCAGGAGAGTGCGGCCTGTTCCCCTCCGCGCGCTCCTCTCCTTCCTTAACTCTGCTTAGCTGGAGGCTCTCCCTTGGAACGCCAAGTCGTGGCTGATCTCTAACCGCCCCTAGACGCCTGAGTGCAGGGCTGAGTGTATGTGCGAGGGCTTTTGCGTGCACCTTGCCTGCGGACCCTGAGCATGTGCAGGCCAGAGCCGGCGCTGGGCCGGCAGGGCCGCAATGCCAGGATCTCCATGGGGCATTTCAGTTCCCGCCTTCTGGTGGCCCGGGGCTGCGGTTTCCAGGGTCCAAGGCTGGGGGTGGTCGCTGCCGAAGTCCCCATGTCCCGGAGTGCTCTCGCCGCCCTTGTCGTTTTCGCTTATAGCATTTTTGGCGCTTGTGCTTTCCTCAAACACCCCCTCCCTTCACTCCCGCTCATTGTCCCGAGTCTTTGAAAGTTGGGAGAGTCCGAGATACTTCTGAGGACTGATAATGAAGTCCCACTTGAGTGGGATGCAATTCCTCCCCTCCCTCTCAGGAAGTGGGTTGTGTTTTTACTTTGTCCGTTTGTTTTGGTTTTGGGCGCTGCCATTTTAAAAATTAAAGTGAACGTGAACAAGAAGAAAAAAGGAGAAATGTTTGGAACTAAGGCGGAGGGAGGAGAGAAAGAATCTTAGCTGCCGCCCGAATCAGAGCCGACCCTGGCGGAGGACTGGAGTTTCCAGTTAACCTCGGGCCTACCTGGCGCTCTCTGTTCGAATCTCTGGGAAAGGAGGCGAGCTCGCATATTTTTTGTGGCCCATGTTCTGGCGTGTGTGCGTCCTTCCCAGGAGGCGCAGAAGGAAAGCCTTCCCGGTGCATTCCGAGCCTCCACCGCAAAAACTGAAGCCGGCAGGCCTCGGCAGGCCTCGGTGCTTGCTTGCCCTATGACAGGTCCTCGCCTCCTTCCCTGGAAGTAGGGGGCCTCAGACCCCTTGGGGTGCGCAGTCGCCGGGGTTGAAGAGCCTTGAAAAGTGAGGCCTCGGAGGTGAGGGAAGGGGCGGGCACGAACTGGGTTCGCTGGGAACCGCGCCCGCGTGCTGTAGATGGACTAGGACGCAGGCGGACCGTTCGGACTTTCAGGAAAAAAGGCAGAATGACACTGGGGAAACTTTGGAGCTTTCCAGCTTCCCAAGAGCCTGAGTTGGGCCTCCTAAGCCTCGAGCCCGACGCAGGTCCGGACGCCTCCGCAGGGGTTTCTCAGGCCCGCAGAACAGCAGACCCCGCCCGCGGCGCCGCGCCATCCAGACCTTCTCCAGACCGGTGGCGGCAGCGGGGCCCAAGCCTGCGGCCCTCGGGCCCCGAGCAGCGAGGGGGTAGGCGCGCAGCGGGCGAGGTCAGGGCTGAGCCCGGCCTCGAGGTATGCAACTCCCGCCTTGCTCGGATTCGCACAGCTGGAGTGCAGAGCGATGTCACCCGGGAGACCCGCCTGGGTGGTAACAAGACCCCGGCCAGTCACCCCTGCAGCCCAGACTAACTTCTTTCAACAGCCTCTGATGGTAATTACAGTAATCGAAGCTGCCATATATCTTTAGGCAATTATGACACACAAAAAGCCCCGAGGGGACCCCCTGGTGAGGGAAGTTAAGAACGGTTTTCCAGCCTCAGGAAACTCCCGCCTGCCTCACGTCGGAGATCGCTCGACTTGCTAAATGAGGGGAGCTTTGCAACGGGGTCAACCAGCTTGTCTCGTGACCCAAGTCACCTTAACGTGGCTGGGTGGCGGAGTCTGAGGCGCACACCCGCTCTGCCCCGGAATTTTCGCGTCCTCCCCTCTGTGCCCCGCCCCAGGTGGGTACGCCTGTCTCTAATCTGCCCCGGGAGCCTCGGCCCGGAGGTCTGCGCAGGGGCAAGGCCGACCTGCGGCCCTGGCGGCCCCGGGGGGCCGTTGGTCTAGGAGCCCCGCCCCTGGAGCCCGAGTAGCGTCGCCCGCCCCTAACTGGTCCTCCCTCCACCCCGTCGGGGTTCTCCAGAGATGCATGTCCCTGGCCTCCCGTCTGGATGGGGGGCGGGAAGGAGAACCCCCACCACGGCTCCTCCCGCTAGCTCATCTTGGCATCATCAAAACTGCCACCGGGAAGAGGAGGACAGCTGGGACGACAGGATGCGTGGACCCCCAACACGGACCCCAGCTCAGCCAGAGCGTTATGCAGAGGAGAATGGTTGCAAAATGTGGAAACCAAGTTTACTGCTTTCCAGAGTGAGGGCGGCTGCTGCGCGGCCGTTGAGTTCCCTTGGGCGCAGTGACAGGTCCGAGGGGGTGAGGGACAAAACCCGATGTGGCCTCCCCTGGCTCTCTACAACCTCCTCCTTCCCCCAGCACAACCTCTCCTCCCACCCTGCGGGAGAGGGGGCGCCGAGGCGGTGGTCGCCGCGCCGCGCGCCTCCCCCGCCGGCCTTTGTCGCCATCCGAATTCCCATGCTACTTTTTTTGACGGGTCACTGGTGGCTCTATAGGCAGGTGCTACGGCGGGGTTGTAATTGCCCGGGCCGAGCCTGGTGGTTACCAAACCCCCCTCCCCAACCCTGCCGCCCGCGTTCTCCCCGCCCCCACCCCCTGCAGCTCCTCGACGGCCGCGGTCGGGGGTGCGCGCCCGCCGGATGCCTCGGAATCCACCGGCGAGTTTCCACCCTGAGGCCTCGGGCCCTTCCTGCGCGGCGCCCTCGCCTCCCCTACTCCCCTGGCCCAGTCGTCCTCACCCTTGCCTCCCATCACCCCAGCCTAATCGTGGTCCCTAACCTGAGCGCTCCGGGAACCAGGTGCCAGCTTCACAGAGACCAAGCCGGAGGCCGCCCGGGCCCAGACTGGAGGCCTTCGGGCCGGTAGCAAAGGGAACATTAAATGTAAAGAAGTTAATTATTAACTAGTATTGTTAAATATCATCATGATCATTATCAAAGTATTAATTAAGCTAACCCTTTATTTAATACTCCCTTTTTTTGCACGAGGAAAGATTTCAAAGTTCTTATGAGCCACTTCAAGCTTGTTGGACCCTTGAACCTTATAGAAAAATAGTTCCCTCCCTTATAACTTTTCGAATTTTACCCTCTCCCTAACATTCCTCTAGGGTCCGCGGCCATCCCAGGCTAGAGGGGATTCCAAGGCGATTTCTCTTAAGTCAGGCGACTGTCGAGGCCACTGGGGGTGGGGGCAGTTTAGGGAAACCAGTCAGATCTTTGAAAGAATCAGCCTCAGACTGCGGTGGAAAAACAGAAAGCAAGGGACCCCCACAGGATCTAGTGTGAGAAGGTAGGGCTTTAAGGAGGAAGACGTTGGGGAGTCGGGGTGGAGGGGTGCCGTCCCACCCTAACCTACCAGGGAATCGACATACTTACAACACTCTCCTCCTACTTGCCTACCTCGGTGCTGGTTACTTTGGGGAGAAAAAAATTTTTTTCCCTAAAAGAAATTATTTCTCAAAAGCGATCCATCAAGCATTATTTTAAATAGGTAAAGTGAAAGTTGGGCAATTACCACTACCCTTATTATCATTAATAATCCTAGTATTAGCATTACAATAATAATCCTAATAATAACAACCGCCCGGGCCGCTCAGAGAAAACTCGATTGCCTTCCAGCTGCCATCCCTGGTTCCAGCCGTGTTTGTTTTTCTTCTTTTCCCTTTTACATTTCAAGTTTGTCTCCTCGCGCGCTCACTAACAACTTTCTCTGTTAAATGCAAGAGCAGGAGAGGGAGGCGGCCAAACTTTCCGCGGAGCAGAAAGGCAGTGGCGGCCGTGCTGCCGCCCCGGCCTGCTGTAATCTTTTATTCCAAAATGGGTTTCGGCGATTAGAGGAGACCCAAATACATGTAGCGGTGCATGAATAATGCTCATTGTAGGAAACTGACACTTGCTCAAGGAAAAAAAGTTTGGCTATAAAATCACTTCATTATTTGCTTTTACCGCAGCTTCGGTGCTAATCCCTTCAGAGGTCAGATTGCTTAGCATCTCTCTCTCCCTCTCCCCTTTCCTCCTTCTTCTCCGCCCTCCTCTCTCTCTCACCCCATCCCCCCTTCCCTGTCTTTCCTGCGATTTCAGGCCGTATTTTAGATATCCCCTGTAAAGTGTGTGGCGACCGCAGTTCGGGGAAACACTATGGGGTCTACGCCTGCGACGGCTGCTCGGGGTTTTTCAAACGAAGTATCCGAAGGAATAGGACGTATGTCTGCAAATCTGGAAACCAGGTACCTTAGCAGGGTTGCGCTGCCCGGCTCCCCTCTGCCGCCTCCCCTTCCTTTGTTTGTGCCAAGGCCTCCTCTGAGGTTCCAAGCTGCTGAGGAGAGACCAGGCCCTGACCTCTCCTTTCCTCTCCCCTCCTTCCTGCCTCAACTCTCAGTGGCCCTTTTGCTTGGGAAAGGCAGAAAGAGGCAAGGGAAGAGAGCTGAGTTTGAAGGAGGAAAGCTGAAGTCCCAGCGTCTCCTTACACCCCCTATCAATCCTCCCCCTTTTGTTAAATCATCTGACAGATTTTGACACTGGGTAAGGCCCACACCCAGTGACTATAAATCCAGCCCAGAGGATCTAAGGAACTTTAGAATCTAAACCACAAGTGCAGGCAGGTAAAAGGGCTATTTTATGTCACTGCCACCCCAGTCCCATTCCTAGCAGCACCTAAGCTCAGTGCTCTGACCCGGGTCTGTCCGGGCAGAAGTGAAAGGCACAGGGCATTTCAGTCAGAGAAGTGAGTGTTGGCCAGTTGGAACAGAGAGGATGTGCTGTATGAGGGGCTGTGCCTTCAACTTCAGAGAAGCAAGGCTGCTTGGTAGTGGGCAGTGGGGCTTAGCACCCATGTGACTTTAGTTGGGCCTTGTCAGAAAAGGGCAGAGTGAGCAAGAAGAGAAGGTGCCCAAGGAAGGAAACTGGGAGCCTCTCCATGGTCCCCATATCTTCACTTTCTCTGCTTCTCTGGTTGATTCTGTTTTGATCTTGAGCAAGCAGAACTGTCTCAAAGAGACAGAGGAGTAGGGGCATGGGTTGAGTGTGAGCCAGAGCTTCCAGAAAGAGTGAGCAGACCTCTCCCCCGACTCAGTTTCCAGCCCAGTAGTAGGTTTATTTCAACCTAGGAGATCAGCCTTTTGGTCCCACACTTGGCCTTCTCCTTAGCCAGGCACACAGACCCTAAATACAGAGTGACGATCTCCACTCCCAAGAAGATCCTGGAGAGTGCAGTAATCAGAAAACATCCTTTGGTAACCAAAATGTTAAAACGTTTTCACTAATTAATATATATGATACACATATATACATACACATATATTGTCTGGTGCTAGTGAATTGTTTATCTTTTTCTGAACCTATGTCTGCTCATACCAGTTTCTGATAGATTTGGATTATCAACAAAAACAAGAACAAGAAGATGCTGCATTTGGATATTTTGAACTCTCCAGCCCTGTTACCTGTTTAATTGGGTCCATAGCTCTGTATCAGTTTCTCGCTTCACCATATGGACACATCACATTATATATACACAGGAGTGTATCCCAGTAGCTCCACAAGAATATGGGATTACTGTGGGTCATCAGACTTGAGCAGGCCTCTACTTAAGTTATCTTTTACTTTTATGCAATGAACAGAATTGGGGAATCAAAACCTCAGATGTTATGCTTGATATTTTCAAAGGGGTTGGCTATCAATTCAAACATATTGATGTCAGTCCAAGTGCTTGTAAAGGAGTGTTGATAGACTCATCAGGCATGGTGGTCCTCTTCTTACACAGAGAATAAATGGACCTAGCTGAGGTGCGAATCTTTCTCTCAGGCTCCAGATATTTATATACATTTGATCTGATTTGAAGACACTCTTAAGAACTAATGAAGACTTCTATTATGCATTAGTATGTTTATCAGAATACTAGGAGGATAACATTTGAGGATAGGCATATGATTGTATTTAATAATAAGTTATTTAAATCTCTTTACATTGAGCTATTAACACTGGCCAGCAAAGATGACCTGAATAATTCAGTTAGGAAAAAAATTTATTTCCTTTCTCTCTTTTATTCTAAGCTTAGGTAAACAGCATTCTAGTTTATTATTAACAGTAACGAGGATGTTTAGAAATTATTATGAACTTCTGCTCTACCTTTATTTTAAATAAATCAATGTATTTTAAATCAGAGGGGTGTGATCTCATAAAACTGTGTGTTTGAGTGTATAATTTTTTCCTAAGGGATATTTCAGAAAATATGCTTATTCCAAATTCAGAGTATATGAATTTTGAGATTAGGAAACAAAATAAAAATACATTTATTTTATTCTCTTTCTTCCCACTGTAAATGTAAAAGTAGCAAGTAGTATAAACAGAGCACCAAACTTGTTATGTGTTTACTGTGTATAAAATACACATGTAGACATGACTCTTTATGAATCTATGTATATGTTCTCTCAGTAATAACACCTAACATTGAGTGAATTCCGTTAGAAATTTTCTGTTTTCCTCTTTTAATGGCCAATATTTTTCCAGAAAATTGCATTGGATAAAACATTTATTTTCTCATGCATCTCAGATAAGTATTTCTAAGGCACAATTACCTCTTTTTTTTTCAGTTATCGTGCTAATATTCTCAGTCTATGTTATCATTTTGTCAGACAGTTCATCACATTATCTTCCTGGTCATATTTACATGGTGGGCATTTCTAGAATTTGTCCAGGCCTTGGGCTCTTCCCTTCCCACTCTCACATCTGTAAGGCTTGCCCTCCTAACCACTCTGGCTTCTGCCTCACCTTCCAGGAATGGCTGTGTTTCTATGAATCTGGGCTAAGGCTAGTCTTTAGGACAACTCTCAACATGTTGGTCAGAAGCATGGCTTCGAGTACAAAGGCAAGAGAGGAAACAGGAGAGTGGAGAATAATGGGAAATATTTATCTGACGGATAAATGGGCTCACCCAGAAAGTGACAGAAAGAGGTAGACTCAAGACCTGAAAGTGGAAAGAATAGTTGGTGGGAGGGGGACGTGGCAGGGGTCCTGGCAGGCAAGCCTGCTCCTTGCAGAGCTCTGAGGCCTCCTCCTCCAGGGCAGGTCGCTGTCTTCGGTCCTGAAAAGTCTCGCCCCGCTCCAACCCCTCTGCGCCTGGCGGAAGTTCCCCTCGGGAGCTCCTCCCCACGCAGCGTAGTCTGGGCAAACCAGGAGCTCTGACCCTTCACCTGATTTGAGAAGGACTTTCCTTCTTGTCCGCTTTCACAGGGTCAGGGGCTGGTCCTTTTGAAGTAGCCCCGGGAATCCCAGCCCTCTCTCTTCCTGGCCCTGCTGGTGCCCAAGGCCCTCGCGTTTCGCGGACCCAGGCTTGCAGCTCCGGGGTCTGTTGCGGGGTCCGTACCCACCTCCATGGCTTTTCCCCGACCCGGCGCCGGCTTCGCGTCCCCAGTCTAAAGGTCCTGGGTGCCGCTGATCGCCTGCGCTCTGTTCCAGGGAGGCTGCCCGGTGGACAAGACACACAGAAACCAGTGCAGGGCGTGTCGGCTGAAGAAGTGTTTGGAAGTCAACATGAACAAAGATGGTAATCTATTTATTCTTAGTACATCTTTTTATCCTTATGTTGGTTGAGTAGTAAGTAAATTATGTGTACAGAAAATAATGGCACTCTTATGCATGTAAATCATCTCCTGAGCATTTCTTTCCAGGTGCTGGGAATTGGCCTCCGGCTTTAGTCATCTCCCTGCATGAGCCCCACCCTCACCCCACTGAACTCCTCAGGGCAAGACCCATGCCCACGTGGGACACTTGCGCCTCACAACCATCCCCACTAAGCCAGCGTTCCTGGGGCCCCCACTCTGCTGGGGACCCACGTGTGACATTCCCGGCCTCCCATCCTGATTCCTCTTCTCACCTCTTCTCCTTGCAGCCCTTTTGTGGCCAGACTTGAGCCTGTTAGCCCCCCGCAGGGTCTTGCTGTCTGGATAGTCTCCTGGAGAGGATATCTCGGGGACTAGGAGACGGGTTGAAGGAGGAAGGGCAGAGACACGAACACGCGGAATGTCCACGCCTTGTTTGTATACTCACCAAGATGACAAAATCAGGACGGCCGTTGTGGCGATCTGAGCTTTTTCAGGGCCTTCTCTTAGTTCTAAAGAAAGGGGCTGGAGGGGCAGAGTGACGCCAGTGGGTGCCTCGGACACCCAGCTCCCAGAAGGCTCTTAAAGGCGCGCAGCAAGAACTAGGTCGTCAGGATGCTTCTCGGGCTTAGAGTGCAATCCAAGCTCGTGCCCGGAGGTGGCCTGGCGAGGGCGCCCCAGGCCGGGACGTGGCAGGGGTCTTGGCTGGGAGGGAGGGATGGGGCCTCAGGACTGGGTGCGGAGTAGTGGGCTTTGCTCGGACGGAGGCCTGGGCGGGGTGGCATCTCCACGAGGTACAGCGCCCATGGGGGAGAGTTCCTTCCTCCGCGGCGCAGGAAGCAGGAGGGAGCGTCCAACCTGTTGGACTTGTGTATTGACAAGTTGTCAAGCTCGTCGAGCGGAAGATTGCCCTGAATTAATTTGTTTGTTTAAACTGTTGGTGGTAATTGTCACATCTCCCCTGCCTTCCTCCAGCACACTCTGAGAGGGCTTTCCCTCGTCCCATTCCCCAGCGGACCCGGGCTCGGGTCCTTTTCTCCTAGGGTCCTCGGAGGCCAAACGACATCTCCAACTGGGGCGGGGGATGGAGGTTGGGGGGGGGAGTGGTCGTCGAGCGGATTGGGAAAAGTGTGTGCAGAGACGCTGTGCCTGGCTGTGCGCAATTCTCCCTCTACCCTCGATTGCGGTCGAGACCTAGCTACTCCTGCCCAGAGGGTCTCTGGTTTCCCTGCTGCCTTCCCTGGGTGCGGAGGAGCCCTCAACCGACGGAGAACACACCTAGTCTTGCCTTAGGCTCTGGTATTAGTGTGACACTTGGGCCGGGCTGCTCTTCTCGGCTTCAGCTTCCTTATGCAAACAGTGTAAGGGTTAAACGGTCTCAGAGCGCCCTCCACCCTCACATTCCTTCTCCCTCCTTCTCTTCACCTCCCGGGTGCCCTTGCCTGTCCAGACGCAGCTTTTGGCCCGAGAGCGCGGCAGCGTCTAAGTGTCACCGAGTCTCTGATCTCGGGCGTGCGCCGGTCTGTCTGTCTCTGTAGCCGTGCAGCATGAGCGGGGGCCTCGGACGTCCACCATCCGCAAGCAGGTGGCCCTATACTTCCGTGGACACAAGGAAGAGAACGGGGCGGCCGCGCACTTCCCCTCCGCAGCACTCCCCGCGCCGGCATTCTTCACCGCGGTTACGCAGCTGGAGCCCCACGGCCTGGAGCTGGCCGCCGTGTCCGCCACCCCTGAGCGGCAGACCCTCGTGAGCCTGGCTCAGCCCACGCCCAAGGTCAGTGACCTTGCTGGGCCCGAGACCCTTCCGAGTGGAGGGCGGAGAGGGGCGCGCCCATTCTTTCTCAGCTGGCATGGCTCAAGCAAAAGATGGAGAGAGAGAGACCTCACGGGGTGCTCGGTGCTTCGCCGAGCTCTGCGGGGAGCCCTAGACCTCCCTCTCTCCCCTGTTGAGCTAGGGGTGCTCAAATTTTAGTGTGCAGTAAAGTCACTCTCTAAGCTGACTACAAACGTGGCCGCCTAGGCCCATCACCCTTTCAGCAAATTTGAGGTGGTGCCCAGGAACCTGTATCTTTAGAAAACACCTAGTGTAAAGCCCTGGCTGAACTAAGAGGGCAGCTTAGGTGTTCCTGGAGGACAGAAGAGCAGAGTTTGTTTTGAAAGAAGTTGCCTACAGCTGGCAGAAGAGCACCTGAATTGCAACTGCAGGGATCTAATCTCTTGGGCAAAGCCATGGGTCCCTAATGCAAGAGAGAAATGTGGAGCTCACCTTGTTAGGACAGTTTGAAGAAGCTGGCTTCATTTCCCACTCCCCATACTCTCTTCTGAGACGCATGAATTTACACAAGAATTGAGCCTCTACTAGCAGGGACACAGCCAGAACCACCTCAAAAGGCTGCCACCTAGGGACTACCTTCCAGGCTTCCAGTTGGTACCTACCCAAAGCCCCCACTCCAGGCCAAGAAGGGCTCCAGATCTCTCTCCCCACGAGGAGGGCCAGCTGCAGCCCCACACTGCAGGGAAGCCAAACACCTGGGCACACGCACACACACAATATTTAATATTGCTTTCTTATCCTTGATGTGTATAATAAGCTTGGGAAAGTAGTGTTATGAATATGTCGTCAGTTATGAATGGGAATGCTCTATGAATGATTAAGATGTCTAATTGAAATATTTCCATAATATACTAATCCTTTCTAAAAATACTCATATGCATATTTGTGTTTGGGGTGCCTATTAATTTATACTTTCTCCACATCTATTTTTATTTACTCAAATGCAAGAAGCTCTTGTCTAAATTGGGAGACAGGCTTGGCACTTGGCTCAGCCTGAGGAAAATTTGCTGCAGGGGATAGAAAAGCCAGATGCCCCTCTTGAAGGAACAGGCCGCCAAAGAGTGGAAATGAGCCTCTCCCATCAATTATTATTCCCCAAACTCTATAGATATTCCTATCTCCTTCACTGGTCTAATTAGAAAATTTAAAATTTGGCTCTTCTTGCAAAGCTGCAGTTTCCTTACTCCCTGGTGTTTCTCTTTCTTCCCCACCCAGTACCCCCATGAAGTGAATGGGACCCCAATGTATCTCTATGAAGTGGCCACAGAGTCAGTGTGTGAATCAGCTGCCAGGCTTCTATTTATGAGCATCAAGTGGGCTAAGAGTGTGCCAGCTTTCTCCACGCTATCTTTGCAAGACCAGGTATGACCAAGAGGGCACTGAGCTCTTGGGGGAAGGGGGATGGGAAAGAAGCAAGAGTAGTCAGTCTTATGAAACTAGAAGTTACCTGGATAAATCACCAAGGCCAGGCATCCATTCTTAACAGCAGTAGGAAATGATTTTTCTTAGCTTCTTGCGATGGGTTCAAAATAGCTAGCTATGGAATCCTTACTAAGAAATGTAATTATGTTATTTCAGGAAAGTTGGATATGATCTAAAAAAAACAAATATACAAGACCATTATCTTTTTTTTAGTTTAATTGAAACATCAAATTTAATCACAAATTTAAAAAATCTTAATTTTTAAAATTGTTAGTAAAACAATATTTTCTTAAGAACACTGGAACTGAGAGACACAGAACGTGATGAGAGTATTCCCTTGTAAGATTTTGGGAACTAGTCTCATTTTATATTTGCAGCTTTATATTTTCCATTGTGATGCTCATAGTTTTGGCCACTGATTGATCAGCATGAAGGATTAAAGAGTGCATCGCACACCTCCCTTGATTCTTTAAGTGCTTTTAGAGTTTTTGTAAACAAATAGTTCTGGTGCGTAATCCTGTGGTTGTAAATGACATTAAGAGGGAGAAAACAAAGTATGTGCCTTTAAAATTGCATTGTACCTAAACTCAGAAGTTTTGTTGTTAGGAATATCAGAAATGGCCTCTGCCAGAATTTTTCTGCCCTTAAGGGAAAGAAATAAAATGAAGTATTCACAAAAATTGGTGGTCACCAGCACATTCATGGAAATTAATGACAAATTTCCCAAAAGGCTGATAAGTAGCTCCAAAAGCAAAGGATTTGTTTCTTTAATTCATTTTATACCTAATTAAAGCATAATAGTGCCCCTTAATATGAAGTACATTTCCTACAGAGAGCCCTGGCAATGTGCTCAAAACATTTAATCTTCTAGCAAGGGATGTTCTTTTTTTCATGGCCTGGACTTTCAGACATGGTCAGAATTAGACATTGTTTACCTTGCATTTTTAAAGTATTATTTTCTGTATTTAATGCAATAAAACTGAAAATAAAGCACTTTGAAAATTAAACCTTTTTGTCTAATTATGATTTTGGTTACAAGCCTTCACAATTCAGCCCTTAGCTCTCAAAAGGAAATCCTCTCACATCCAGAACTGTCTGGTTTTTGAGAGATTTTTCAAAAACAAATTTTTCAAGATGGTTAGTTTCTATCTTTGAGCAGCTTTACTGGTTGACTCTGACCATTTGCTGTGTGTGTGTGTGTGTGTGTGTGTGTGTGTGTGTGTGTGTGTGTGTGTAAGTTGGCTATTTTTTCTCAAAACAAGTATTTGTAGACTCTTTAATCCAAACAAAATTTACTTACTGTCTGCCACTTAGCCCTTTGGTGGAAACCCTTCAACAACAAGCAAACTGCAGTGAAGTGGAATCCAGTATATTAATTTCGAAAAGGAGCCAGATTTTCATTTTAAATATTCAGTAGCACATTTTAATAGAATGAAAATGACAAGCACCTTGATGCTGTCCACTTATGAGTCTCAGAAAAATCAGGCAGTGAGATGAGGTAAACTCAGCAAAACCCGATTAACATAATTACACCCTGATTTCCCTGCATGCCTCTTGGGAATTAGTGATCGCTCTCCCAGCCCAGCCCGCTCAACCCTCCAGGAAGATGGGGGCCCACATCTGCATGCTTAGTCTGGAATCCTCAACCCTGATAATATCAACATTTTCTATGAGGGGAATCTGCCTGCTGTGCTGCTGGTGACATTTCATAGAGCCTGGGTCTCCTGAGAAGTTTCTAGGTGGTCAGGAACAAATGGATGCAAGAACAAGAAGGGTAAACCCTTTTCCAAGGGAAGCAAAATTTGGGGAATTGGAATGGCTGACTCTCAAATGCATGTGCTTAAGTATAGATACCTTTTAATAAAGGAAAATATGAGAAAATAAGGGAAAGCTAGAATATTCAGAGGAAAAACTATCAGGACAGGCATTTAAAACACTTCTTAAAATGATGGAGATTTACATATTGAAATTGTTTATAAATTTATAAATTACACACTATATTATATTATACATCTATTGTATGACAGCTGATGCTTTTGGAAGATGCTTGGAGAGAACTGTTTGTTCTAGGAATAGCACAATGGGCCATTCCGGTTGATGCTAACACTCTACTGGCTGTATCTGGTAAGAATTGCACAATTTAATGACTTTGTTGTAGAAATTACCATAAAAATACATTACTGAAAAAAGAACAACATGTAAAGAATAACAAATTCCTGCTGAACAATAGAGTATACCTGTCATTTATAAATCTATATTTAAATGCAAATAATGTTGTTTTGTTGTATTCATGACTGCTTGCATTGTTATTTAAATGCAAATTACTGTGTTTGTTATCATCCAAGAGAAGATTTTATATTAACTTTCATACAATATAGCCAGTTTACATGGAATCAGATATCTCAGAGTGACAATTGAATAGATATTGATATGCAGGATTTTGTCAAAAATCAATATTAAATCATGAAAATGCCTTCATGTTAGAGCATTTATTGCATATTTTTATTCTAGGCATGAATGGTGACAACACAGATTCCCAGAAGCTGAACAAGATCATATCTGAAATACAGGCTTTACAAGAGGTGGTGGCTCGGTTTAGACAACTCCGGTTAGATGCTACTGAATTTGCCTGTCTAAAATGCATCGTCACTTTCAAAGCTGGTAAGCAGACACAAACTGCTGTCTCTTCTCCTTCCCCAGTTTTGCCATCTCACTAATTCAGCCACCTCCAAGTCCAAAAAAGAGGTGATGGTTTTCAAGAGAGCTGATACTCTTAGTCTGACTCCATTTTCGATAGCCATGGAACCTGCATGTTCTTCTGCTGGCCATCCACTTCCAGAGAGTGCTTTCCCCATCTGCATTTCCTGTGCTGCCTATCACAATTTCCTGGTCTTCATTTCTAGTTCCTACACACAGTGGTTCTGAACTGAGAAGTTTCCGGAATGCTGCCGCCATCGCAGCTCTTCAAGATGAGGCTCAGCTAACTCTCAACAGCTACATCCATACCAGGTGACCCTTGTTTGCCTTGAACGTGTACTTAAGAAAATTACTTCCATTGTGAATGTGTGAGCAGACAGCAAAAAGCCAGTTCAAACATTGTGACTAATTATCCTGTTGCCAAGCCAGTTAATTTAATTAGAATCTATGTCCTCACATATTTCGAAGGCTAGGTGAGAGGAACAAATCAAATTAGATTACAAAACTGAAAGCACTGCCAGACACCTTACACCTTTCCTGGATGAACAAGTTGATCCATCAATATAGCTGAACACATTGAGGTGAATGGGCCCAGATATGAGACAGGTGAAAAATGAAGGCTAAAGTGTTATGTTAGTTGATATATTAGAGAGTGGTCACACGATCCTTTAAAAAAGGCAAGTGCCTTTCTTTGGATGCCAATCCCAAATAGAAGGACCAGAGAACTTTCTAAAGAGGTCATCTTTAACCCCATCATGACTGCTGTCTGGCTTTGGTGATTGGTATCTGTTGAGCTATTTTGAGTCATAGCACCCATCATGTTACTTCTGGCCAAGCAAAGCCCACTGACAGAGGCTGTTCTTGGCTATTTGTAGAAACTCAGTCACTGGGGTTCCAGCTGTGCTCCTCCTGGCCCACCAAATGGGCAAATCCTCCACGAGGTCTACAGACTTTCTGATTCCATTTTCAGATGAAAAAAGCAAGGCTTTTAAAGAGCAGTGAAACCTTGCTAGCTTCCTAAGTTAGGGCTGCAGTAGATCTGAGGTTAGAATAGAGTTGCTCTTCTTACTTATTCTCTAGATTGATCTTGAAGAGAAGCCCATGGAAACCAGTCTCTATCATCTCAACATCACCCATAGACACTATGCTGGGAGTAACTAAATCAAATGGGTAGAGGCAGTTAATGCTTCCATTACTGAAGGGGTCAAAGAAACCCCAAGTCACCTGTATTCATTTGGGATGATACCACTTCTGCAGGGATCTCCTTATTTCTTTTATAAATCCTCTTTTGAATACTAATGAGTAAAACTGTTCCCTGTCCCAGAGTCGTTGAATGTAGCTTTTCGGAATTCCTATTCCTGAAAGCTTTAGGCTTCACAGTAGATCTTCAATAGCCAATAGCGACCAATATCTATTGAGTGCTTACTGTGTGCCTTACAACCCAGCATATTATGATTTTCCCTAAAAGTAGGGGGAGTATACGAACAAGTAAATTTGTAAAATGTGAGTTCAACAACAACAACAAATTGTTCCCTGTCCATGGAATATCACTGAAACCGTGATGAGTGATAGAGCCTGTGTATGTTTTTCCAAATTAAAGTTCTGTGGTTTTAAATTTAAAATCCACATTAACTTTCAGAATGTATATAGTAAGCACTTAAGTTTGTTCAGAATTATAAAATGGAACAGTACATAATTTGGGCACTTTTTCCCCACTAAAAACTAAATTGTATATCATAACTGACCTCTGACATTTAGAGTCTTTAAGGTATAAAGAACATCACACCAGGAGAATGTGATACTAGGTCTTGATTCAGCCAAGCCTTTGCCGAGTACTCACTTTGTGCAGGGTGGCTGGTGAGCACTGTGGAACACGAGAAAGGACAAGATACTACCCATTATCATTACAGGAAGTAGGCAGAAGTGTTACTCCAACTCAGACCAGGGAGGAGAAAAAGCAAAGTGGGGAGTGAGAGAGATGAATTCTCGTTGGAGGGAGTGAGAAAAAAATCTACAAAGTCTGATGGATGGAGAAGACATGTGAGCTAGTTCTTGGATTCCAGCAGGAGAGAAGGGGACCAACAGGAGGCAGAAGGGGGGCTGGTAGAGGTGCCATGGAAGGTGCCAGAGAGGGAGTAAGGAGAGTCTGAGAGAGCCTGACATTTCAGGAGCTGCTTTTAGGATGACCTGAGAGAGTTAAACCACAAATTAACAGAAGTCTATTTTCGAGAAATGACAAGTATACTACTTCTCTGTCACCCTCAAAACAAGGAAATTATTCATGGAAGGAACACATCTGCTTTGACATGAGCCTTTCATTTCATGATATCAGCTACAGCTAGAATTTAATATTAATATCTAGAGTCATACATGTGACAAAACTGACTATACCTTACTGCTTAGCTCCTTCAAATCAGCGAACATCTCTCCTCTAGCACTTTCCTGTCTAGAAAAATAAAATCTGAAATTGAGAAGTTAATGTGGCAAACTGAGCTAATTGTGCATTAATTGTTAAAGCTGCAAACTGAGCTAATTGTTACAGCCCGGTAAGTGATTTCTCTAATTATCTAGGACATAAGGAGAGGGCTAGAAATTGGCATTTCAAACAAACTATATATAACTACGTGTAACAACTATATATAACTATATATAATAATAAACAATTTAGTTATATATAATAAACTATATAACTGACAATCAAATACCCGAATCCGTGACAGACACAGAACACTTACACCTGGAAAGAAAACTTCCAGTTATGTATGCTGATGGATGAAGTCAAGGGCATACATACTCTACAAAATAATTTTGAGCAATCAGAGAGCCCCTCTCTTTCCTTCTCTCTCTGTCTCTGTCTCACACACACACATACACATGGTTATTGTTTCTGGGTAGTAGAGCACTCCACATATAATAAACACTTAATTTTTGTTGACTGACTAACCAGCCCCTTCCTAACTAGAGAATAACAGAGGTGGGTGAGTAGGTGAGTGGATAATCTACTCACAGAAAATCAAGAGTTAATCGTCTATGGAGTCACCAAAATATGTCCTTTCTGAAAGTAATTATTTCCCACAGTGTTTTCTCAATGTGGGAAACTTCAGCATGTTGGGTGGATGCTGCAGACACGCTGGGGGCTTATCTAGGCAGCCACTGCTTCCCACCCACTGCAGGGGGCTTCTCTCCTCTGCCTGCCTGAGAAGGGAAACAGAGCTGTTGAAGAGAGTAAGTGGCCAAGGTGAAACGGAGACATGGGTCTTGGGATTACTTTCCAGGAAGCATAGGAGATGTTTTTGGCAAGTAGAGTAAGCGGTGGGATTTATGTATTTTTTTAAATGTAGAGAAGCTCCACCGTGTCCATACCACATTATTAAAGGTGGTTGGTGGTCCCTGTCCACTGGTGGTCATGAAGCTGGGCAGTGAAAGAGCCAAATGAGGTCCTCAGAGGCCCAGAATGAATGATCAGCCTCATATCAGGTTGAAGAGAGGGACTCCCTTGTGCCCAAAGCTAAGAGACAAGCATGAAAGTTGTTCCCCTGGACTCTGCACGGTGGGGTTATTGGGCAGTTAAACTCAATGTTCAGCTACCTAACTCCTGTGTAGGAATTGGTATCTGTCAGTTTCTAGCACCTGTGGCCATGGATTGAACCTGGCTGAGTCACAGATAAGTGTCTCCAGAGGTCAGTCTTTTGGGTGGTTTGTGTCAGTGGAGGGAGACCTCCTGGTGGACTGTATTGACACCTGATTCCAAGCTATTGACTGAAGACGCATCAGGGCTGCAGTGAGGAGGTGGCTTATAGGCATCCAAAGGCAGCAGAAAATTGAACTTGCACATCTGAGCACAGATGTATGTTGGACATCACGAGAGGAAATTGTTCAGCAATTTCTCACATTTTTAATTATATGCCAATTTCATTGACATGAAAGTTGGGTGGCACTGCCAGCCAACAGAACTTAGTCTTTAATTTGCAGTGTAATAAGGAGGGAATTATTCCTGAGAGTGACTAAGTATAGTGCCTGAATAATAATTTAGAGAATTGCTTAGAAAAGGAATCCATTTTATTTGAGGGAAATAGCCTCATGAAGGAGTCTTGAGAATCAGAAAATGTGGATGTTGTCACTAGTTTTATCATCAATACCATTGGTTGGTTTCTACACTGGCAACCTTAAGTTTATTATTTGGTCTAAACTTAGTACCATGTTTCTTAAAATTATTTTTTCTCCAAAAAAACTGCAACCCCTGTGCTAATGAGGAGACAGTCACCGTGTGCTTTTGGCAGCGTCATTACGTTCTCCGTGCCTCGATTATTCCACCTGCAAAACAGGGATAGTAGTGCCTGGCTAGGACTCTGTAGTATGTTATTAAAGAGGCTGAATCAGGAAATTAAGCTGAAGATGGTGTGTGTTCAAGGATGAGATATTAAGCCTGTTAGTGATGGATCTTACCTTGCTTTCATGGCTTCTCCTATTCCAGATATCCCACTCAACCCTGTCGCTTTGGAAAACTCCTGTTACTTTTGCCAGCTTTACGTTCTATTAGTCCATCAACCATAGAGGAAGTGTTTTTCAAAAAAACCATCGGCAATGTGCCAATTACAAGACTGCTTTCAGATATGTACAAATCCAGTGATATCTAAGCTCTCCAAGTCCCTACTTTTCAGGATGGGACAGTATCTGATGAACTTCTACCCATGGAGAACAAGCCTCAACTAACAAACCCTTCAGGAAGCATAAACCTGGGAATGTGTAGCCTTCAGGAAAAAATGTCAATTGACACAAAACAATTCCAGTAGCTCTGACCTGCTGCCTCACCCAGGGTGGGGTGGCCTGGAAGGAAAGGGGGTGTAAGAGGACCGCCTGAGCAGAGAGGACTCACTGCTACCATGCCCTGGGAGGGGACCGAATTCAGGGTTGCCACAGGCCAGGCTATTCTGCCTCTTACCTGGAAGATCAGGCTGACCTATCAACAGCTGAAACATAAGTAGAACATTTTTTTTCCCTTTTAGCGTATAAAGTTGGGTAACCAAATATAGTTCTGTGTATAACATCATACAGCAGCCTTCAGAACTATCTTATGTTGAAGAATTTATTTCAAAAATAATGGTTAGGTTTTAAATCAAAAGTTTTATCAAAAGTTTCCCTTCTATTGTACTACTTCATAAAGTGGCCTTCAGAACTGAGTTAATAAGTGAAAGGTAGCTTATGCTGTGAGATTTGCTTTTTCTCTCTCTTCTTCCTTTCTCTTTCTTTCTTCCTCTTCCTCCTCCTCCCCTTCCCCTTCCCCCTTCTCCTTCTCCCCCTCCTCCTCCTCTCCTTCTTCTTCTTAATACCATAGGCCAGGCAACCTTGTCAAAGGAATTGGTGGACGAAAATGAGATTCTCACCAGGACTTCAGGTTGGATAACATCTAAAAATAGAAGAGCTTTACTAAAAGAACACAAGTCGAGGGAGGATGAATAAAAACAGCAAAACCAAATAAAGTGGAGATGAATGATGGAGTGAGGCAGACTGCTGTCCCATTAACATAGTGCTGAAACCAAAGGCAATGGGGGTCCAAACTCGTGTTTCAGCGAGTCACACCAGACAGTAAATGAACAGAGACATGAGACCAGAAGGAACTTCAAGGAGATGGATACTAAAGGGCTTCTTGATCCAATGCTAACAGCCTGAGACTCTTCAATGCCTTTCAGAAAACCGGTTTCTAGTAAAGCTTTGAATACCTGCACGTGCACACACACACTTCGTCCTACACTATAAGCTGCTCCTTTGGTATGAATCTCTACTTATGGAAATGTAGAAACAAACATTTTAAAATAGCTGCTGTACTTTTCACATTTTGATTTATTAGGTACTAGCACTGAGGAAAAATATTCAGCACTTGGACTATTATAGGATGAGTAAAACTTTCCTTGTATAAAGTGAATTAACTGATTTGTGAAGTTAAAAGGTTGTACTCATTGTATTTACAAAGAATAAAAAATATATTGAATTTAAATGAACTCTGCCTGATTTCTTAGCCTCCCTCCCTGGCTGGTTCTTATCCACCAGTTACAAGGCGGCGGCGGCAGCTGGTGTAAAAACTGAAGCTCAGAGCACTGCAGCCTGAAGAACTGAACCACAAAGGCAATTTCCTTTTTACAGTGAATCCCATTTGTAAAATGATGAATAAAGAAATAAAACATAAGATTCCGTTCTCTGCAGCTCTCAAATGTAATTGCATCTGTTAGAAAAATTGCTGTGTGAGGAAGAAAGAGGCCGATTAACAGAGTCTTCATTCACTCACTCCTCTGTTTCTAACTCTCTTGCCAACATTTCAGTCCTGACCAGGAACTTAAAATTATTTAATGATCAAAAAGATAAAGTGTGAAGAACGATATTGGTGAGTAAGATGTGGAAAGAGCAATAGAAAGTGCGTTGAGATGTTCCCAGCAAATCTCAGGGCACTGGTCCCACAGCCAGAAGCCGGTGGTGGAAATCAGAGTTGCCCGAGGCCATGGGCACTATGCGTTCCTCCTGGACAGCAGCTCCAGCAAGAGTCTGGAGCAGAGGCACTAGCATCTCTTGGCTAAACTGACTTGGCAAATAGCATGTGTGGAAGTTCAATCAGCCATCCACTCCTAGTCCACTAATTCCACTGCGAAAAAGAAGTTGGTCTTAAAGGAAAGCAGGTTACTCAAAGATGTGTACAAGAATGTTCTTTACAACACTGTTCATATTTAAGGACTAAAATGTCCACCAGCAGAGAATAGATAAATTGTGGTAAATACAGACAGTGTTACAATAGTTCAAGTGAATGGACTAGAGCTGAGGTATGACATAGGTAAATCTGGAATATGGTGTTGGGGGAAGTGAATCCCAGAGGATACATACAGATTGGTTTTAATATAAAATTTTGCAGCCTACAGAACAATACTCCACCATGTTTATAGATATACAAATGTATAGCATATGCTTAAAACAAACATGAGTATGGTAAACACTAACTGTATGATAGTGGTTACCTTTGGGAATGGATGGGATAGCTGAAGGGTACCAAGAAGACCCTCCCTCAAATGCTGCTGAAATGGTTGATTTCATAAGACAGAAGAGAATTGGAAACCAATATAAATTCAATGATAAGATTTGGAAAAGATGAGCAATGGATTCAAGGCTGTTCATCCATGTATTAGTCAAGTTTTACTTCAATAATGCTGAATTACAACCCCCAAGACTTTGAACAACAAACTTGTATTTCTTGCTCATGGGACTGCTGGGCTGGGCACCTGGCTGCAGTCTGGGTTCGAGTGGGCTCCAGTGTTTCCTCATTCTGGACTAGCATCTTCCTTAGAGCAATTTCTTTGCATGACAGACTGCAGAAGTGCAAGGGGCTGAGCCAAACCATGCGAACACATTTAAAGCTGCTTCTCCCGACATGTGTATTCACTTTCCACCAGCCAAAGCCAAACACATGGCCAAACCCAACCTCATGGGGGCAGGGAGTATACGCTTCTTGAGGAGGAGGAGGAGGAGGGGGGAATCACTGACATAATAAAAGGATAAAGAAGATGTGGCAGGGCTTCCCTGATGGCGCAGTGGTTGAGAGTCCGCCTGCCGATGCAGGGGACACGGGTTCCTGCCCCGGTCCGGGAAGATCCCACATGCCACGGAGTGGCTGGGCCCGTGAGCCATGGCCGCTGAGCCTGCGCGTCCAGAGCCTGTGCTCCGCAACGGGAGAGGCCACAACAGTGAGAGGCCCACGTACCGCAAAAAAAAAAAAAAAAA
>NC_041223.1:52593848-52597343 GCF_002837175.3 Physeter macrocephalus | reverse complement strand
AGCCATAAAAAGAAACAAAATTGAGTTATTTGTAGTGAGGTGGATGGACCTAGAGTCTGTCATACAGAGTGAAGTAAGTCAGAAAGAGAAAAATACCGTATGCTAACACATATATATGGAATCTAAAAAAAAAAAAGGTCATGAAGAACCTAGGGGCAAGGGGGAATAAAGAGGCAGAATAAAGTCCATTCTCTACTGCAGAATGGATTTGAGGACATGGGGAGGGGGAAGGGTAAGCTGGGACAAAGTGAGAGAGTGGCATGGACATATATACACTACCAAATGTAAAATAGATAGCTAGTGGGAAGCAGCCGCGTAGCACAAGGAGATCAGCTCAGTGCTTTGTGACCACCTAGAGGGTTGGGATAGGGAAGGTGGGAGGGAGACGCAAGAGGGAAGAGTTATGGGGATATATGTATATGTATAACTGATTCACTTTGTTATAAAGCAGGAACTAACACACCATTGTAAAGCAATTATATTCCAATAAAGATGTTAAAAAAAAAGCTATCACAGTCATAATCTAATCTATTTGAAATACTCTCAGTAAAGTTAAAAGGGAGTAAGTTTCCTGTGACATGCCACGGAATACTGATTTCCCACTGGAATTGCCTTTGTTTGGGGCATCTCTGCCATTACAAAGAAGAATCAAACCTGGGTTTCGTAAATCAACTATAGTTTCAAAACAAAAGCAAACCAAACCCTGGCTTTCAACATTTGAGAAAGCCCAGAATTAAAAACCCAGTAGCGCTCTCTTCTGGGATTCTGAAATCTCTGCTGTATGTAGCCTGGATACTTTAAGAACCTCACTGCTTGCTTAGATTTTAAGGCAGACATCCTCTAGGGCTGCTGTTGTGGGGAGGTGTCACTGCAGTCTTGGATATACAAATTCCAGATATACAGTTTCAAGTTCTGCCATTTGAATATACCAACAAGAGAAGGTGAACCCAGCCAAGTGATTACTGCAGTCAAAAACCAGTCTTCAGTGCTTCTTCTTTGACAAATGTTTTTTCTAAATCTGGGAGGGTCACCTTTTAAGAGTAGTAATTGTCTACGATGACAATTAGATATGGAGTCTTACATTTGTGTTTGAATTACTTTTAGTTGTTCTTTGATGCTAGGGAAGAGAAAGAACAGAGGATGAGTTCAGAAACTGAATTGAGATTCCCAGATTATTTCACTTGTAGTTCAAGATTTTCAGTTCAGTTTAGGAGCCCAAGAACTGAACCCACTGGCCAGAGACCTGAACTGTGGTTGCTGTCCTTAATCATTTATATAAAAATGGAAACCCTCTGTGGTGACTGTTTCGTGATGTATAGAAATATCGAATAACTATGTTGTGTACCTGTAACTAACATAGCGTTATACGTCAATTACACCTCAGTTTTTTTGTGTGTGTGGTATGCGGGCCTCTCACCGTTGCGGCTTCTCCCGTTGCGGAGCACAGGCTCCGGATGCGCAGGCTCAGCGGCCATGGCTCACGGGCCCAGCCGCTCCGTTAGTTGTTCTTTGATGCTAGGGAAGAGAAAGAACAGAGGATGAGTTCAGAAACTGAATTGAGATTCCCAGATTATTTCACTTGTAGTTCAAGATTTTCAGTTCAGTTTAGGAGCCCAAGAACTGAACCCACTGGCCAGAGACCTGAACTGTGGTTGCTGTCCTTAATCATTTATATAAAAATGGAAACCCTCTGTGGTGACTGTTTCGTGATGTATAGAAATATCGAATAACTATGTTGTGTACCTGTAACTAACATAGCGTTATACGTCAATTACACCTCAGTTTTTTTGTGTGTGTGGTATGCGGGCCTCTCACCGTTGCGGCTTCTCCCGTTGCGGAGCACAGGCTCCGGATGCGCAGGCTCAGCGGCCATGGCTCACGGGCCCAGCCGCTCCGCGGCATGTGGGATCCTCCCGGACCAGGGCACGAACCCGCGTCCTCTGCATCGGCAGGCGGACTCTCAACCACTGTGCCACCAGGGAAGCCCTACACCTCAGTTTTAAAAGAAGAAAGGACATGTAATCACAGTATTCTAATAGGTTCTGCAGTTAACAATTTTTACATTGTTATAATAATACAAACACTAATTATTGGTATAATTAAAAGTATGATAAAATTTTTGGGAGAGGATGAGGGAGGAGAGGTGGAGGTGCTAAATCTTCATCTCATAATATTTATACATTAAAAAATTGCCTTTTCTTTTTATTGTATCTATGAGACGATAGATGTTAATTATTTCACAATATGTAAATCAAAGTGTCATGCTGTGCAAGTTAAACTTATACAGTGATGTATGTCAATTATTTCTTAATAAAACTGGGGGGAAAACAAACAAGGTAGAGAACAGGAAAAAAAAAAAAAGAAAACCCTATACTTCTCTGAAGTTATTTGTATATGTGTGGCTCTCTCTCCCAGTGGTACATATGGCTCTACTTCATTCGTTTTATTTTTACCATCTGCCTAGTACTTCACTGTATGGATGGACTACAGTTTACCCAACGAATTCCTTATTGGTGGACTTGGGTGGCTTGCAGTTCTTCACTGTAGTAAATTAAACTGCAAAGAGCTGTCCTTCTATGTATACTTCTGTGGACTTGTGGGGTATTTCTGTAGGATAAATTCTTAGAAGTGGCATTTCTGGGCCAAAAAGATTATATGCATTTTTAATTTTGATACATATAACCAAATGGCTCTCCAAAAGGGTTGTATCAATTTGCACTCCTGCGAAGAGGGTATGAGAGTGCCCATTTCATTGCTCAGAATTTAAAAGTGCTTAATCAGACAAAGGCTTGATGAACACTTCAGAAGCTGTTAGAAAAATACAGAGAATACATATGTTTCAATAATGAATACGCCTCTGCTACTGGACTGGTGAAGTTGGTTTCACTTTTCACCCATGGTTAGAGCTTGGTTCCCTAAATTTTTCAATCCAGGCCACTTCTGTGAACTTTTGACAGTACCCATATCACAATGAAGGTTGAGAGACAGTGGATAAATGAAAATATAGAAGGAGCTTGGCAGACACTTTCTGTTGCTAAGAAGCTGCTCTAAGAATCTCAAGTCACTCATTTTACAATAACATTTTTTATATTTGCTTATGGAGGGAGATCCCTGGTGGCCTAGTGGTTAGGATTCCAGGCTTGCACTGCCATGCCCTGGATTCGATCCCTGGTTGGGGAACGGACATCCCACAAGCCGCATGGCATAGCCAAAAAAGAAAAAAAAATTGCTATGGAAATTGAAGAATAATAATAACTCCCTTTTAACTGAATAGCTCCAGTACCTTTACAACATATGGCTTATTTTTTTTTAACATCTTTATTGGAGTATAATTGCTTTACAATGGTGTGTTAGTTTCTGCTTTACAACAAAGTGAATCAGTTATACATATACATATGTTCCCATATCTGGCTTATTTTTTTTTTTCCTCCCTCCCACCCTCCCTATCCCACCCCTCTAGGTGGTCACAAACCACCTAGCTGATCTCCCTGTGCC
>NC_041223.1:52572237-52593838 GCF_002837175.3 Physeter macrocephalus | reverse complement strand
CCGGGGCGCGACCCCGGTTCCCCTGCATCGGCAGGCGGACGCGCAACCACTGCGCCACCAGGGAAGCCCTGGCTTATTTTTTAATCTAGTCTGTTTTTTAGATTTTTGAGGCTCATTTTGGAACATGAAGTTGTTTTTTTTCTCCACGTATTGCTGACCTGCATATAGACCAATAGGGAGGGTTGTCAGAGCTTTTGACCACCGCTGAGCTGGGCTTGTTGGCAATGTACAGAGGGCAGTCTCTCTGATGAAGAAACCAGGATGTTGCCACATAGCCTGGGCATCTTTCTGACGTACCAAAGTATTGCAGTGTCTTGCTGGGAAACTGTGAGTAGGGTCAAGTATTGAGGAGGCCAGGGTCATAGGTTTGATCCTCAGGGGAGCCAGGTGTCCTTATTCTGTCTGTGGCCCTAGTATCTCTAACGTCCTTCAGTGGTTATGTCCCAGGACACTGAGCAAGTGGCAGTGGAGGCCTGGGCTCCTCTACTGTGAAGGCTGGAGAACAGCTCCCAGTTTTTGTCCCACCGTGTGTCATCCAGGGCATCTTCTTTGCATTGACCCAGCCATGAGCCTAGAGAAAGGTGCGCTGGCCAGGGTGAAGAGACTGGGGTTCTAGTTATGACCAGTGTGATCTCCGGCAAGTCAGTTAACCTCTCTGCACCTCAGTATTTTCATCTGTGCAAAGGAGCACTAGGCTTAGTGTTGCCTAATTTCCCTTCTTCTGTTCATTCTCATCATTATCTTTTAGTTGGGGCCAGGAGACCACTGGAAGAAATTCTCCTTGGTGGCAAGAACTAATCAGATTGATCGGATTGCCAAACGTGCTCAACCTTGACTACTTTCCTCCCAAATCCTTTCATTTCAAATAGTTTTTAATCTTGGCTGCACATAGCATCACTCCAGGAGCTTTCGAAATGCTCAGTGCCTGAGCTGCATCCACACCAGAGCAATTACACCAGAATCTCTGAGGCAGGGCCCAGGCACCAGTATTTGAAAGCTCCCCAATGATTCCAGTGTGCGGCTAAGGATGAGAGGCACTGAGGTGGCCTTCCATTGGGAGGCCTGGGACAGGGGTCATGTTCAGGCTCCCAGATCATCTGTGTCCCTCATCCCTCGTGCCTGGTTGCTCTCCTCCTACTCACTGGTGACCTTTAAAAAAGTTAATTCTTTCCCCTTTTTCCCTGCTCTGGCCTGTCATTGAGCTCACCCAGCTGATTGTGGCGCTTATGATTGAGAACCTCTTCTGACCGCTTCCCTTTCCCCAGAAATTAACGTGATCATTAAGGCTTATAATTTCACTTACCAGTGCTATCAATCAAGGGGCTGCGAAACAGAGTTGAGTGCTTTTGTAATTGGCAGCAGCCTGTGATTCAGAGCAGGGCATCCAGAGGCTGTGAGGAGGCTGGAGGAGGGGAGAGCTGGTGTGCAGGGAGGGGCTGTGCCTCCTTGAACTGACTCCCTCAGCTCTTTGTGACTGGCTCCCAGAGGGGCCAGTGAGCTCTCAGTGTCATCTGCCCTGAATGTCAAGGCAAGGAAGCCAGTTCTTGCTGGCAGCGCTTCAGGCTAACCCTTGCCCACCCCAAGCTCTCTGCAACGGAAAGGAAGGTCTCTTCGGGTTCTGAAGAGAGGAATAGGAAAGATCAGTGGATTCTTTATACACTGGGCAACTCAAGTCTTGTCAGGGAGGGGCAGTGGGTCCAGATTATCTGTAGTTCAGAAGTGAGGTTAAGGCTGTCAAGCCCAAGGGAGTGACACATTCCTCCCTAAACCGCTTGCTTAGAGATACCTTGGAACCCCATAAATAGCAGTTGAGCATGGAGCAATGCATGCTCTGTGCCCCCTCCTCTGGCCCAGAGTGACTCCAGGCTTCTTCCTGTATGCTGGGAGCTGGTGATCAGAGTGGCCCTGGGACTACAGCTGTTCTCCCTCCTGGGAGGATTGGGCTGGCTGATGGAGTTTCTAACAAACACAGTGCCTAGTGGAATATCTCATACATACATGGTAGGTGGATTATGGGCCAGAGGTGAAGGGGTAGTTATTTTTATTTCAAAAAAAACATTATAACAATATTAAAAGTGACTTTCTTTTATTAGATAGTAATATAGGAAATTTGTAGGGGAAAATTATATATAATTCCACCTCCCTAACACTATTTTTATTTTTGCCTATTTTTTCTAGTTCTTACACATGTACCTATATATTTTAACATAGTTGTAATCAGTGAACGTATTTTCCGTTCTGATACTACTCTTAACATTCTATCACTAACATTTTTTATAGTATCTATGAAACTTCAGAATTCCTTTTGATGTTCTCATAATAATTCAGATACTTGGCATGTGCCATAATTTACCTCTCATTCAGTTTTGGATAATTATTAACCCAAATGTTTAATAAAGTAAGTTCACATTATATGGAACAACACACATAAGACCTACCCATGTAAAATGTTAAAATGTAGTTTCCTGGTTCCTACCTCCTGAGACTGGGATTCAGCCAGTGTGGGGCCGGGGCATCTGCATTCTGACAGTCCCGATGCAGGTGGTCCCAGCTCCATAGGCTCAGGCAGGTGAGTGACATCTCCAAGGTCACACAGCTGCTCTGAACTCAGAAGCTCCCCAGCTTCTACAACTGAATTTTGCAGTCCATATAAAAGACCAGTCCCCTGCTTCTCAATATGGAATGTGTCTACTGAGTTAGTGCCTATTTCAGGAGCTTACTTTTCTTCTCACTTATCTCCCAGGGCTCCTTCCAAGTGCTTCCCCCTCAGCAGTACTGGGGCCCCAGGACTCAATGCGCTTGAGTGCTCCCGGGAAGGGAAAAGAGTCTGGCCAGTGGTGTCATACTTCTTCATAAGAACTAGAGATCTAGTTCCCTGGTAGCCTAGTGGTTAGTATTCCGGGCTGTCACTGCCATGGCCCAGGTTCAATCCCTGATCAGGGAACTGACGTCCCACAGAGATCAAGGATGGAAAACACATTTTCTTTTCTCAACAAATTCTTCGAAATCATGACTGCTCCCTTAAAGAAATGTTTTTTCATTGGTCTTTTAAGCAAATTACTGACACATGCACAACATGGCTGAATCTTAAAACGTTCTGTTGAACAAAAGAATCCAGACAAAAGGAGCACTGGCTCAAGGACACAGAGCTTGGGATTTGAACCCAAGTCTGGGTGGCTTTAAAGCTTACCACTTTCTACTAGTCCCCAGCCTGCCTCTTGGTTTCTAGTCTGGGCTGTGGGTCTGCTGTTAGGGGAGGCCCTCAGCCAAGTCCCTTCCTGTGTCAGAAAAATGAGAGGCTTGGATTGAATTGCTTCTAAGATTCCTTACAGTTTTAATGTCCTATGATTCTGTAAGTCTAGTTCATTTAAACCATTTACTTATTTTTGAATAGTTAACAGTCACATGATATAAAATTCAAAAAGTTCCATAGGGCATGTATACATGTCACAGAGCAGAGGAGACTAAAGAGACATGACAGCTAAATGCAATGTGGTGTCCTGGATGGGATCCTGTGACAGAAAGAGGATATTAGTAGAAAAGCTGGTGAAAGTCAGTTTGGAGTTTAGTTAATAGTAATGTACCAAGGCTGGTTTCTTAATTTTGACAAAAATACTGTGGTCATATAAGATGAGGGGAAACTGAGTGAGGGGGTACATAGGAACTGTTCGTATTATCTTTGCAACTTTTCTGTAAATCTAAAATTATTCCAAAATTAAAAGCTTTTTTTTTTTTAAGAGTTCATATACAGTGAAAGGTTTTCCTCTCAGCTCCATCCCTTGGGCACCCAGTCCCCCCAGTCAGACAACCAGTGTTGCTTGTTTCTTACATAATCTTTCAGGGATATTCAATGAATAATCAGAGAAAATATCTATATTATATAAATATCATTTCTCAAAACAGAAAGTATGTCTGTGAGATAGATTCCTGGAAGTGGAATTCCTGGGCATATAGTTTTGATAGTTATTGCCAAATTGCCTTCCGTGGTGGGTGTGCCATTTATCCTCCTGCCAGACACTGTGTTTGAGGGCCTCTCATTTCACCAACACAGACTCTTGTCTGAGAGACCAGTTCACTTCAGTTTAAGTCATACTGTCAGCTCCCAAAATATTCATGAACAAACTTCTCTAGAATGCTGCCCACAGAACATGGGTCCATTCTGAAGCACGTAGCCAAGGCACGCAGGGCGGCTGCAATGGCCAGAGGCAGCAAGGCTATGAAGAAGTGAGAGCAAATGAATAACATTCCTAATTTCAGTCACTACTGTCCTCGGGAGAGGACATTCACAGAAGGCCATTGTCTCTGCTCTCCAGCACACAAAGGGTCAAGCCTCACAGATTTGCTCATAGTGGGGAAAAAAACCGCAGCAGGTCAAAGTGTTCAGATTACAGGTCCAGGAAAATCCCTTTGCAGAAAAAAGACAGCAAATCCCCAGTGCAGTTGAAAGGACAAAACTTTCTTCACCCTCAGAGACTCTTCAATGAATAAACCAGTTAAACATGGTTTGGATTTACTGAACATGAAAACAACTGGATTAAAGTATAATCTAGCTAGAAAGGAAAGGAAATGTACCGAGAAAGCTAAGTAATGACCAAGCTGCAGTGTCTACATGTGCCAAGCAGGGATGGCCATTCCAGTTTTATAACCAAATATTCTTAAATGTTTAGCTTTCCTTTAGATCAAGATAATGAATCTCTGCTTGCATTGGACTCTTTGATAACAACACTGGCATCAAGGCAACCGTGTGAGCACGAGGGACAATGATGCCCAGGAGGCCGGAGGCCCTGGCTGTCAGGATGGATGTTCTGGCCTGGGCCCTGGCCTGACTGAAAACAGTCTGCGCAATCCATATAGAAGGCAGCATCGCACAGGTACAGCTTTAGAATCAGAAAGACCTGGGTTTGTATCCCAATGTCACTTCTTACTGGCTCTGTGACCTTGGACAAATTACTCACAGTCTGTGTCAACTCTTCTCTTGGTAAAATGAGGATAACACCCATCCAATAGAGTTGTTCTGAAAATTAAATGAGGTAATAATGTGAAAAGCCCAGGCTGAAACCTAAGTCCTCAGCTGGTGGTTGGTCGGTCGGTTGTTTCCCAGTTTCCCTCTCATGCATGCACACCAGAACACTAATACCGAGTGAACCTACCCCACGCCACGCAGACCCAGGCACTTCCAAATTACGTTCTATTACAGGAGGGTTCTGAATTTTTCACTGTGGGCTCCTAACTCTTTTTGTGCCGAAGATCCCTACTCAGATGTTTATAAAAGCACAAAACTCATAGGAATACAAAGGAAACCACACTCAACCAATTTGTTGAAACAGATTTATCCAAGTATTTTTTTTAACTTGTAAAAAAATATGTGCTTTTAAAAATACACGTTAAATGAGATCTTGGGGTGGGTCTAATCACTACAGTAATTTTCAGATAGTGAAAGTATTTCAAGATCTGCTGCAATAAATGTGATATTTGCATTTTTAAATTAATGACAGTCACAAGTTCTGCTTATACTACTTCTCTGGTTTGCTACTACATTCATAATGAAAAAATGCTACATTTCAGTTAGAGAATACTAAAGACACAACTTTTTTCCCATCCAAATTGAGACACCAGGTTAAGAACTCAGGTATTATAAAATATCACCACCTCTGGCCTCAAGATGACTGATAAAAGGCATTTAGGACTTCCCTGCTGGTGCAGTCGTTAAGAATCCACCTGCCAACGCAGGGGACACGGGTTCAAGCCCTGGTTTGGGAAGATCCCACATGCTGCAGAGCAACTAAGCCCACGTGCCACAACTACTGAAGCCTGCATGCCTAGAGCCCGTGCTCCACAGCAAGAGAAGCCACCGCAATGAGAAGCCTGTGCATCGCAATGAAGAGTAGCCCCTGCTCACCGCAACTAGAGAAAGCCCACGCACAGCAACGAAGACCCAACGCAGCCAAAATTTAAAAATTAATTAATTAATTATTTTAAAAAGGCATTTAAAAACTGTCAAACCAGCACTCCTTTATTTTACTCTTCCCCTCTGGCTTCTTTCAAGATTTCCTGTTGGTCTTTGATTTTCTGCAGTTAGAATGTGATATGCCTGTGTTATTTTATTTTGAATTTATCTTGGTGTTCTCTCAGCTTCCTGGATCTGTGGTTTCTTGTCTTTAATTTTGGAAAGTTCTCAGCCATTAGAACTTCAAATATTTCTTTTGCTCTGTTCTCTTTTCTTTCTGGCATTCCAATTACACTTGTGTTACACCTTTTGCCAAGATCTCACAGTTTTTGTAAGTTCCGTTGGTAAGCCCATGGAAGCCAGTCCTCATTTCTATGACAGTGATTTTGATTTCTAGCATTTCCTTTGATTCTTGGTTTTTTTTTTTTTTTTTTTTTTTTGCAGTATGCGGGCCCCTCACTGCTGTGGCCTCTCCCACTGCAGAGCACAGGCTCCGGACGCGCAGGCTCAGCGGCCATGGCTCACGGGCCTAGCCGCTCTGCGGCATGTGGGGTCTTCCTGGACCGGGGCACGAACCCGTGTCCCCCGCATCGGCAGGCGGACCCTCAACCACTGCTCCACCAGGGAAGCCCTGATTCTTTTTTTAAAAATAAATTTATTTATTCAATTTTTGGCTGCATTGGGTCTTCGCTGCTACATGCAGGTTTTCTCTAGTTGCTGAGAGCGGGGGTTACTCTTTGTTGCGGTGCGCGGGCTTCTTGTTGCGGTGGCTTCTCGTTGCAGAGCACAGGCTCTAGGTGTGCGGGGTTCAGTAGTTGTGGCTCGCAGGCTCTAGAGCGCAGGCTTAGTAGTTGTGGTGCATGTGCTTAGTTTCTCCACGGCATGTGGGATCGTCCTGGGTCAGGGCTCAAACCTGTGTCCCCTGCATTGGCAGGCGGATTCTTAAACACTGCACCACCAGGGAAGCCCTCCTTTGATTCTTAAAGTTTCCATTTCTCTAATTACATTACCCTTCTGTTTTTACGTGGTTTTTTTCCATTAAAACTTTTAACATATTAATCAGTTATTTTATTTATTTATAAATTTATTTATCTTATTTATTTTTGGCTACATTGGGTCTTCATTGCTGTGCGCGGGCTTTCTCTAGTTGCGGCAAGGGGGGGCTACTCTTCGTTGCCGTGCGCTGGCTTCTCATTGGGGTGGCTTCTCTTGTTGCAGAGCACGGGCTCTAGGCATGTGCAGGCTTCAGTAGTTGTAGCACATGGGCTCAGTAGTTGTGGCTCACAGGCTCTAGTGAGCAGGCTCAGTAGTTGCTCTGAGGCATGTGGGATCTTCCCAGACCAGGGCTCGAACCCCTGTCCCCTGCATTGGCAGGCGGATTCTTAACCACTGCACCACCAGGGAAGCCCTTGTCTCTTTCTTAACTCTGGGTTTTTCTCCTCCTCAGAGTCTGTCTTGCAGCTTTTGGCTGTAATCCACTATTATACTGGAGCCCTGGTGGTGTGGTGGTAAAGTGGGGGGCAAGGGTACATTCTGTAGTTTCCAGATTAAATCCCAGTGTTTAGTTGGCCTGTGACTGTCACAGGTGTTTCCCAGGGGTATAGCTTTACCCCTGTGCCCCTTCCTCCCTTCTCTGGCTGCAGCATTTCCCTGAAGTCTTGACCCCTGTTGACTATGTTTTATTTTTCCTTTAGGTGAGATAGGAAGGCTAGAGGGGCTGGTGTGGGAAGCATGCCCTTCCCCCATCAGGGATAAGGCTCTGGAAGTCTTATCCTGGAGAGTAATCCTTTTTAATAAAGAAGGTTCTGGTATTTCACACTGATTATTCATCTCCTCTCCCTGCCAGAGACATAGGGGATCTTTCTTGATCTTCACCGTGGGAATCTTGTGGGGTTCCTGGAGGTAAAGCCCAGGTCCATGTGGGGCCCCTCTAAGACTGTGGTCTCTAGGCGTTACTCTTGTGCTAGAGCACACTCAACCCCCAGCAATTCAGTATCACTATTACCATATGTGTGTTCCTTACCAATTTATGGCTCTAGCAGTTCCTGCTCCAGGTAAACAGGTTTTGACTGAGTGTGGCTAGATAAGCCTCTCTCCAGATTTGGGTGTGGTGATTTGCTCTGCAACATCCATTCACTGATGGGTGGGTCTAAGAAAAGTCATTGATTTTCAGTTTGTCCAGCTTTTCCTTGTTGTAAGGACAAGGGTGCCAACTTTCAAGTTTTTTACACGTTGGGGCTGAAACTCAAGTCCGATTTATTTTATTTGGAATGGACTTTCCCCTCCCTCCACTTGAACTCCTGTGTCTCTTCCATCCTCACATTTGCCGTGTCTCCTGTCTGTACTATGTGAGTCTTTTCATGACAGTGTCCTAACAAGACTGAGTTTCTTGAGATAAGGGCCTTTGTTAACCTCTGGTCTATGTTAACACTTTGCTCATATAAAATGCTTAGTGTTGCTGTTTGATTTTACTGGGTCACTTCCATTTACGGCACTCATTCTAACAGTAAAAAGCATCTGTGGTGAGGCGTTAACCCAGCATCCTCTAAACTTCCTTTTATGCTTTTAAATGACTTTTCCCGGTCTCAAGGTCCTATTTTCTTAGCAAAGTTGGAATAAGGCAAACTTGATTTACTATAAATCAAGATTTAAAAAAGTAATTTCTCAAGATCTGATAAGTCCTGACTTTTTCTCAATTTCCTGATTTCTTTTTGTAATGACTTAAGTAGCCAGGTTAAGATCAAATCTAACCAAATACCAGGAAATCAAAGGGCCTCCTAGCTAAGTGCCCAAACTTGGCTGTTTCAGAATTACCTGGGAAGCTTAAAAAAAAAAAATCCTGGACTCAGTCTTAGACAGTAATTGTGGTGCACAGCTAAGTTTAGGAAAATAAGATACTTCTGATCAGCTAGCTCACCATGCCCCAAAGTGCTTTTTATACCCACACTTAAAATCAAACTAAAAAACAAAACAAAATTAATTCATTCATTCACTCATGCTCAGCCTAAAGGACATTGGAAACGTTACTGGAAATTCACCCTTTCGTTCAATCAATAAATTTACTGAGCATTAAGTAAGGGCTGGGTAGGTGCCAAGTCACAGGCCTGGTCCACAAGAAGGAAGTGAACCAAGGTATGGCTTTTAGAGGCAGACATCCTTCCAGTCTAAATCCAGAGGCATCACATCCTGGGTAACCTTGGGCATATTACTTAAGCTTGCAGAGCCTCAGTCTTCTCATCTGTAAAGGATAATATTATTTATTTCATAGGGAAGTTCTGTGACAGAGATCACAAAGGGACTATCAAGGAAAACATACTCCATCCTCCTAAAACAGTTTCTAACTTGTTTCCCAGTCCAAACACTTTCATATTGTAATAATCACAGCTAGCACTCACGGAGCAGTTAACCTATAAACCAGGCAGTGTGCTAAGCTGCCTGTTCATCCGTACCTCAAACACATTTTATCTGTAAAGGCTTAGAGGCCAGCAGCCTCCTCCTTTCATTGGCTATATTTACCCAAAACAGGCAAAGCAAGCTGAAGCAACAGGAGTGGCCCTTAACAAGAGGGCTGAGTTAAAAAGATGCAGGATATAATAAAAAGGAGATGCTCCCTCATGTCCAGCCCAGAGGTCATCATGACTACTGAGGGTCATGACGGCAGAACCACAGAGCAGGAAACCAAATACCAGATAAACCTATCCAGGAACTGCCATGGGCTTAGTGGTACCATTTGCTGCTGCTACTGCCACATCTGTGATTCCCACTGCCATTGGATAGCTATCATTAATTCTTTACATGTCTCAGGCACTGCTGTTCTGTGGATTTTACATTTGGTTCTCAACAACTATAAATTACTAAAGGCACCACTGCTGTTGACCCTTTACGTCTTGCAGGAGTTGGGACAAGGTGATAACTTACTGAGAGGACCCGGAGCCTGAGACTCTTGCTGCATAACTCACTGCCAATTTAACTTCTGTTCTTTTTTTTTTTTTTTTTTTTTTTTTTGTGGTATGCGGGCCTCCCTCTGCTGTGGCCTCTCCCGTTGCGGAGCACAGGCTCCGGACGCGCAGGCTCAGCGGCCATGGCTCACGGGCCCAGCCGCTCCGCGGCATGTGGGATCCTCCCAGACCGGGGCGCGAACCCGATTCCCCTGCATCGGCAGGCGGACGCGCAACCACTGCGCCACCAGGGAAGCCCACTTCTGTTCTTTTAGGAAGACTCTTAAGGGCTTCTGGAACTTCCTCCTATATCATTAGAGTTAACAGCGCCTGCATTTTTATTTCAGGGTTAAAGGTTGTCGTTTTACTACAGACCATGGTTTCAGTTCTCTAAGAGACAACACTGAGGAGTACCCTCCTACGTTAGGTAAAAACATGTTACCTAGAATAAACAATCTTTCATCTAACTTGAAACCTTCAAGTTTCTAAAAGCAGGCCTGCCCTTTGGAAATTATAAAGACTAAAAGTAAGCAAGCCAGTACAACCCATCCTAAGCCACACTATTCCCTTGTCTATAAATGATCAAAAACAAAAGAATTCCACAGTGAGTAGAAACCTTGGCACTGTTGACATTTTTCTGTTGTGGGAGGTGGTCCCGGGTACAGTGTAGGCAGTTTAGCAGCATCTTTAACCTTCTGCCCACTAGATTCCAGTAGCATCCCCCAGTTGTGATAACCAGAAATGTCTTGCGAGGGGCTTCCCTGCTGGCAGTGGTTAAGAATCCGCCTGCCAATGCAAGGGACACGGGTTCGAGCCTTGGTCTGGGAAGATCCCACATGCCGCAGAGCAACTGAGCCCACACGCCACAACTACTGGGCCTGCGCTCTAGAGCCCGCGAGCCACAACTACTGAGCCTGCGCTCTAGAGCCCGCGAGCCACAACTACTGAGCCTGCGTGCCACAACTACTGAAGCCCGTGCGCCTAGAGCCCGTGCTCCGCAACAAGAGGAGCCACTGCAGTGAGAAGCCTGCGCACCGCAACGAAGAGTAGCCCCCGTTCGCCACAACTAGAGAAAGCCTGCATGCAGCAACAGAGACCCAACACAGTCAAAAGTAAATAAATTAAAAAAAAAAAAAGTCTTGTGATATTGCCAGATGTTCCTCGGGAGGCAAAATCATGTATGCTTTAGAGGAATTATTGAGTTTAGCAGAATTACCATTACTATGTTCTGCATACCAAAAACTGACAACCTTTGATTTGACTGCTCTAGCTCACTGAAACACAATTCACAGTTGTTTAGCTCTGTACTTTTATGGAACTGTGACATATTTAAGCAACAAAAGATATTACAGAGCAGCTCTGACTTCTTCCTATGATATCCATCTGCTTGGGGGACATCCTAGTTTGGTCAAGGCCTAAGCTGATTTCCTCTCAAACGGACTGACCTGTCTCTACATGAGACACTTCTGGAGTGCAAGGGCAAACTTTCCTTACCTTGGAGTTTAACTCTAGGTCACAACGGGTCCCCAAACCACCAGATGTTGTGCAGATTCAAATTGGAGACCACATTCTGGCTGTAAAGGTCTGGCCGCAACACAAGTTAGGCAGCAAGGAGTCATGCATTTGCTGGTTTCTTATCAATAATACAAGTCAGCTAGAACACTGCCCTTCTCCCTTGGTTAAAGAGGAGAAAGCGTGCCACTATCCTAAACCAAACTAAAGAGAAAGCATGAAGCTGCTGACTAAGAAAACGGTTATTACACCCTTGCTAAGTTTGTTTAAACAAGTCACTCAGATGAGCTAGGGAAAAAATTCTTCTGAAAAATAGGGGGCATGCTATTGACTTATCTTAAAAGGCCTTTTGAAAAGAATGACTTGAGATTATAGAGCATTTTCCAAATACACAAAGTGCTTCATAACAACTCAGTAAGTTTTAAGGAATGCTTTTCCTAGTACATCACTTTTTTTGTTGTGTAAAAGAAAATAGCCCCATTCAAAGGGTAGTAGCATATTTGATATCACCACTGCTTAAAGAGGAATGGAGTTACAGGAATGAGAAGTATATAATTAGTAAATAATCCCTCTCAACAAGTGAGTTAAGTAGGAAAGTCTTCTGAAGGGAGAAAAGAAAAGCCAGAAGCAACACAATCAGTGCATATCAGAAATGCATTTTTATTTTTATTTGAAAACAACTTAAATTTTTAGACAAATGATTTTAGTATATAAATTTGATTTTGTTTTTATACAGAATATAAAGATTTCCCTCACTGATCTTCCATGTGAAGGGGATTACAAGCCTGAAGGGAGATACTTTCTGCACACAAGTGTGTATCTTACGTGTAGGGTACTGGAAACCAATGTATAGTGCTTTCACACATAAATTAGGTCAAGTGACACCACATATTAAAAAGGGGATAAGAGAAAAATTCTATTAATCAGATTCAAGAAGCAAACATGACACAAAAACTGCATGTAAGACCAAGTGAGTAACTTTAGTTAGGACACTGCAAGTTCTTCTAGAGTAACAGGTTTGTGAAGCTAGAGTGTGTACCACATTAAAACAGCAAGAAAGAACTATTTATATAGAAAGGCTGGAATGAGGGATTTTTTTCACGAAAGCAAATTAACTTCTTGTAAACTGCCAAAACAAAACAGAACAAAACTGAGCATTATGAGTGTTAGTATACTGAAGGCATATTATACCAGTTTTTGTGCAGCATGCTAAAGTTAGTTAGAACTTCTTCACTGGTGCATATGAATCATTAATAGTCATGGAAAGTTTTTCTTGCCCCTTCTTGCCAAATTTCAGGCATGTCTTATTTTAGATGGAGTATAGCTTTTATCTATAATTTCATCCTGTAAAAACATATGAAGACAACGTTCATTCTGTGCCAGAGGATGACCAGCGACCCTAGGAATAAAAGATACAAATTCAGTCCAGTATTTTATAAAAGTGGTGGAGGGGGACCAAACATACACATTTTAAGGTTAGGAAGCATGAACAACTTAGTAATAATAAGTGTTATTCTGGACTGCCCATAAAGCTATGGTCTATCAACTAACAGTATATTTTCTTTCCTTCAGTTCATAAGGGTAATTTAGAAAACATTTAATCACTAGTTTTTCACTGCCTCTGGCGTATGTACCCAATTAACTTCTTTACATATTAGCTGGTATATTTGTAAGAAACCTAAATGAATTTTAATGTTAAAAGTGAAACGTCATTGATTCTAAGAATCCATTTTAAAGAAGGAAAAGATATAGGATTATAGTTAGAAATACAATGAAGTTCAATAAAAGCCCCAAAATACTAAGAAATAGGCACAAATGTTCAGGTTTTTTTGGTTTTGTTTTTGGTTTTTTGCTTGCTTTTAAACGTTTCTATCAGACTAAACACAATATCAGACTGGGCAACCAGACTTTATTTCAGAATTTAAAAACGTCCAAGCTAGCACTGCCTTCTCCAAAAAGAAAGTATGTTCATAAGAAGACAATGAAGGTTGTGTGCTCTCAGATAACTAAAAGTTAAGGGCTTTGTATAACTTTCCCTCTGTTTACCACTCACAGATCTTCAAATTACTAGATAAAAATTAAAGTATTACTAATAAATAAGCTCACACAACCGTATTCTCTAGGAGTTGACTTTATTTGGTCAAACTTAAAGCCAAATGCACAATTATAGTGAGCCCTTTCCAAGCATAACTCTTCCAAAAAAAGGAAAAAAAAGAGGGTATATTTCAAATAGGAATAAAATTAAAAGCTAGAGTTTGAGTTTGTTAAGTTTCTAAAGTAAAAGATAAATGATACAGTCTCCTTACATTTTCAAAAGAATATATTTTGCCACAAAAATTTTAAATGTGCACCTTTACACAAGACATGCTGACACTTCCATCTGCAATCAAACAAAATGACTGCAAGTGTATTGTAAGTTTTACTGTTCATGCTAGAACATACCTTAAATCAGAATCATAAGTAAAACTATTTTTTAAATGCTGTAATTTTAAATGTAATTTGCATAAATTAACCAAACAAAACAAATACAAAACTTAGGTCAACACAAAGATACTCGTATCACTCACTCAAGTGTGTTAATATTTATCACGATATTCAACTTGTTATATATTTTCACTTTGTTTAAATGATACAAAAAGTTAGGAAATGACCAAAAAAAAAAGCACCATTCAGTCTGATATCTAAATTAATAAACAGCAGTCACCTAAAGACATCTCAGAACACTATTCACTCTTAGACCTTGAGGAACAGAAAGCACTTACTTGTTTATAAACTGCTCCAGCCCTTGCTTCCTTTCTTCAATAAAATTGTCATCAAATATTCCATCATCTCCTCTAAAAGGAAGCTGACGCAAAAATGCTTTCCCAGGGAGTGGGGGAACTACAACCTAAAACAAGATAAGGAAAGAAAGTTCTTGAACATGCTGGCTGAGTTGGGAAAATTTATAGAGCATAACACGAAGACAAAGTATATCTTCACTATGAGAACCATCCCATTGTTAAACTAGTTTAAATATACAGTAAAAGGGAATCAATAAAAATACACTGGAAAATGATTCAATGTTTTGGAGGCAAGATAACCAAAATGCCAGAATAGTCCATCAGAACAAAGCTCCTCAATGACAAGGGCCCACAGGTTAATTTTCATTTTTCCTGGACTTATGAAAGCACAAGTATACAAGAGAATAATCAATACTGAAATAAAAGCTACCATGCCCCTCAGACAGTTTTGATGTCACTTGGGGAAGACAATGCTTTATTACAATGGTAACTGAAGAGATCAAACTCAACTCTCAATTAAATGAAGAAGTAAAATAGTAACAATGTTCTTTCTGGCATGGGCAGATAAGAATTCTGTGGTAAATTTCTTCCACCTCATACCATCTGCATATAATCTTTCCTACCTGTGTTTGAGGTGATGACAAAATAATCAACTCTACTTGTTGCCACTCTTGCAATTTCCTAGGCTAAGAATCACGTCAACTTTCTCCCAAACATATTATCCTATCTTTCCCCAAAGACCTGTCATTTCTTCCTTCCCACACTAGAGGAACATCCCAAATTTTCCCTGTCAAAGCCTAACTTTCCTCTAGGGACAACTTATGACTGATCTCCCTCTTCTGGGAATTATCTGGAGCTCAAATATTTGTTTGAATTAAATAGCACCTAGCTATTTATTTCACAGGTTAGTTGGGTTCTCTATCTCAGGATTTCTCAACCATGGCACTATTAACATTTTGAACTAGATAATGTACTGGGGGGAGGGGTTTCTTGTACACCATAGAATACCTATTCAACAGCATCCCAGGCCTCTACACACTAGACGCTGCCAGTAGGCACCCCACAGTTGTGACAATAACAATGGTTTCCAGACACTGTCAAATGTCTCCTGGGGAACAAAACTGCCCCTGGTGGAGAACCATCAATCTATCCTATTAATGCTTTCAAATCAAGGACCCTTGTCTCAGGCTTTTTATGGTTCTTTTTTTTTTTTTTTTAATGGTTCTTTTAAGAAAAGCTGGGCATACAACAGAAGCTCAAATATCTGTTAAATGACTAACCACTTAGGTGAATCCTTATCTTATGTTAAAACAGATAAAAGGTGTGGGCAAACAAGTCAAACAAGGAAAAATATAAATAGTAAACACCAGTAATAAAATTATACATATTCTAAGAGGTAAAACCTAAAACCCTTGATGCAGAGTTTCTATCCTAAAACGATAATTCAACAAGGTAAAAAAGGGAAAGATCATACAACTTCTTACAGATTAGCAAAAAACAAAGAGCAAAAAAGAAACACAAAACCAATGCCCAACGTAAACTTTGTAATTCCTTCCTAGATCTACTCTCCCAGATACCCAATGATTAAGACATCTAAAGATTTGTCTTCATAAATTTGCTTTAACATTCTTAAATCTCTCCCCTGCATTAGCATTTGTCAAGTTGAAGAGTTAAAACCTGCAGGGAACGTACAATTAAAAAACAGGGATCATGACCCCTAGCTGAGATCCAGTAGAATAGTTTACATGATGGGCAGGGAAAAACATCTGTATCTATAAAGCTATTATAAAAAAAGGAACATAGAACCAGTGTGTTAAAGAAATGACCACCGGGCTTCCCTGGTGGCACAGTGGTTGGGAGTCCGCCTGCTGGTGCGGGGGGCGCGGGTTCGTGCCCCGGTCCGGGAGGATCCGGCGTGCCGCGGAGCGGCTGGGCCCGTGGGCCGTGGCCACTGGGCCTGCGCGTCCGGAGCCTGTGCTCCACAGCAGGAGAGGCCACAACAGTGAGAGGCCCGCCTAGCACAAAAAAAAAAAAAAAAAAAAAGAAATGACCACCATTAATTCAGGGTAGAATTTAGCATGAAATTTAAGGTTAAAAATTACTATGTATTATCATCCGTAGAGATACGTTCTTACTAATACTCAAAATACTCATTGAAATGGATGGTAAGGTTGTAGGCAACAGGATTAATCACCTACAAAAATCATGAGTGGTTTGTCCAGCTAAGATCCCAAAGATCTTCAACATCAAATTATTTTTGCTTAAGCAGTCTGAAAAGATCTATTTAGAATTCTTACACCAATTTAAAAGTAATGAGTCTGATGATATGTGTGTGTATGTGGGGCGAGTGGACAGAAGGATATCTGGCCAGCATAATACAGTGAAAGCATACTGAAATAAAAAAAGCTAAAAGATTGAACCATAATGACCAGTAAATACAATAAATGTCATCTACTTTCTAGTCTAGTATAACAGATCTTAATTAAAAGTACTAATATACAAATAAAACAACTTGATTAATTGTTCTTAGCAATACTAATGTAAGTACAACTTTCACACAGGTTAAATGCCCAAAATAATTATCTGGTCTAATGTTAAAAGTGAAGTACTGTGCGTCAAAGGACAACATCAATTGAAAACAATCCACAGAACGGGAGAAGATTTTTGCAAACTGTAAATCTGATAAGGGACTTGTAAGAGTTGTTTTTTTTTTTTTTTTTTTTAGTATATTCTATATACAACTCAATAATAAAAGAAACTCAATTAAATGAGCAAAGGATCTGAAAAACAATTTCTCCACAGAAGATATGTAAATGGCTGATAAGTACATGAAAAGATGATCAACATCATTAGCCATCAGGAAAATGAAAACCACGAGATACCACTTCACACACGCTAAGAAAGCTATAATAAAGAAATCAGGGCTTCCCTGGTGGCGCAGTGGTTGGGAGTCCGCCTGCCGATACAGGGGACGCGGGTTCGTGCCCCGGTCTGGGAGGATCCCACATGCCGCGGAGTGGCTGGGCCCGTGAGCCATGGCCGCTGAGCCTGTGCGTCCGGAGCCTGTGCTCCACAGCGGGAGAGGCCACAGCGGTGAGGGGCCCGTGTTCCGCAAAAAAAAAAAAAAAAAAAAAAAGAAATCAGATAATATTAAATGTTGGTGAGGATGTGGAAAAACGTGGAACCTTTATACATTGTTGGTGGAAATGTAAAAATGGTATAGCTGTTCTGGAAAAAAAGTCTGGGAGTTCCTCAAAAGGTTAAACAGAGTTATCATATGGCTGTAAATCCATTCTTAGGTATATACCCAAGAGATACAAACACGTATGTCCATACAAAAACCTGTACATGAATGTTCACAGCAGCATTATTATTATTTTTTAATATTTATTTATTTATTTGACTGTGTGGGTCTTAGTTGCGACATGCAGGACCTAGTTCCCTGACCAGGGATCGAACCTGGGCCCCCTGCATTGGGAGCATAGTCTTAACCACTGGACCACCAGGGAAGTCCCGCAGCAGCATTATTCTCAATAGTCAAAAAGCAGGAATGACCCAAATGTCTGCCAATGATAAATGGATAAATAAAATGTGGTTTATCCATACAAAAGAATATTCTGGGGAAATAAAAAGAAATGAAGTAGTGATTAGCAATGCAATAGGATGAACCTAGAAAACACGCTCAGTGAAAGAAGCCAGTGAAAGAAGCCAGACACAAACGACTACATATTCTATGCTTCTATTTATATGAAATGCCCAGAACAGGCAAATCCATAGAGAAAGAAGATTAGTGGTTGTTTAGGGCTGGGTGAGGAGAAATTGGTAGTGATTACTAACGGGTATGGGGTTTCTCTTACGGAGTGATTACAATGTTCTAAAACTGACTATAGTAATGGTTGCACAACTCTGTGAATACAGTAAGAACCACTGAATTGTATACTTTAAATTGGTGAATTGTATGGCATGTGAATTATGTCAATAAAGCTGTCATAAAAAAAGGTGATGTATACATTCATGAAATGCGTATTAAACACTCCAGTGTGCCAGGTGCTATGTTAAGCAAAGCCAAAAGCCTATCAAGACACTTCTTCCCATAATCAGACAGAAAAAGACAAATACTGTATGATCTCACTTATATGTGGAATCTAAAAGAGCTGAACTCACAGAAACAGAGAGTAGTAGATGGGTTGAGGGGTGGGGGAAATGGGGAGACATTGGTCAAATGGTACAACCTTTCAGTTAAAAGATGAGTAGGTTCTGGGATCTAATGTATAGCACGGTAACTATAGTTAACAGGATTGTACTGTACTCTTAAAAGTTGCTAAGAGAAACAGATATTGAATGTTACCACCACTAACAAAACAAAACAAACAAAAACCCCTATGTGAAGTGACAGATGTATTAACTAATTTTATTATGGTAATCATTTCACAATATATACATATATCAAAATCATTGTGTTATATAACTTAATGTTATTTGTCAATTCTATCTCAATAAAGGTGGGGGAAAAAAAGGCACTTCTCTCTATGGTCATAAAAAATTTCTTCTTTGTTACCCAAAACTTTCCTAACTTGTTTTGTACATTTAGATCTTCAAACCATCTGTAATTTATATACAGTGAGTTATAAATCTTTATTCCCAAATAGCCAAATGTTTCAACTCCATTTACTGAATATAAATTCCTTTCTGCACAAATTGACAATGTTATTTTTGTTATGAACTAAATTTCCAGTAAACACGTGGTCAGCTTCTAAATTCTCTGACATTCTGCTAATCTATTTGTCCATCCCTAAAGCGATACTACATTGTTTTAATTACTATAGTCTTAACATATGCTCTGATGTCTGCAGGTGCTAAATTATTGGTAAAATTAACTTTTGGCTATTCTTGAGCTTTCTCTGATTCTAAAGCTCTATAAAAATCTGCAGGTTTATAAAGAACTCCATTAAGATTTGTATTAGAATTTTACAAATTTATAAATAAGTTAGGAGATACTGCCTTATTTCTGTCAGGTCTACTGCTAAAATGCCACCTCTAAGAGAGGCCTTCCCTTGACTATCCTATATGACAGTAGCTCTCCTGGCACTCCCTATTTCCCTTAGTTTAATTTTGTTTTTTAGAGCATATTATCATCTGACATATTATATATCTTCCATCTTTTTCTGGTCTCCCTTCACCACTACCCCAACTTACCCAATAAAGTGCCATAAAAGTAGGGACCCTTCATTTGTTCACAGCTCTATCTGCAACTGACAGAACACACAGAATGAGCTCTCAAATGTTTATAGAGTAAATGAATCTTCAAAAGTGAATATTCCAAACCAGGAATGTAATATTTCTGTTTATTAAGGTCTTCTTTTGATCTTTCAATGAAGTTTTAAAGTTTTCTTTACATGGGTCTTATATTTCCAGTTTTATTTGTAAGTATTTTATACTTGGATATTCTTTTGAGTAAAACTGTTTTTCAATTTTTGATGGAATGCTATGATTTGTATATGTTGCTCTTGTATCCAGCCACATTTTTCTGGTTAAGAACGTTTTCCTTCCTTTTCTACCTTAGTACGCTTCAGAAGCGAGAATGAGTTAGCCTTAACCTACTTCAGGGCTCCTGCCATACCCACTTCTTATCCTACTACACTCTAGTCACAAGATAACTTTTCATTATTCTGAGTGTATTTTTCATGACTCCATGCCATATATGTCATTCTGATGTAGGGCTGAAATAAGAGACATTAGAATGAGACCTTGTTCTCTCTATTTTGCAGCCAAAGCCACCAAATTTCTTCTAAGAGAAGACAATTATTATCAGGATATATGACAGTGTTCTAAAACTGCAGGTAGCAACCCAACAGTAGATCATGGCCATCATTTAAAAAGCTAATCTGAGGAATATCAGTACCTGTCACACAGAGTAAGGTAAGTACTGGTTTATGAAACTTCTGTTATATGTAAATGTGTGATGATTAAAAAAAAAAAGTATGGCGTCAGTAAAAAAAAAAAAAATTGGAAATACACTGATATAGCAGATGTACTGAAGAAGAGAAACTTAGCAAGGGGAGGAGAGGAAGGTGGGACAGGAAGATCACGGAAAGGAAGGAAGCAATAGCAAGAAAGTTCTAAGAAGAGTTTTCTAAGTGTGTCAGCAAAGGCCTCAACTGGGCCACTGAAGTAGACATGAGAAGGGAGAGTTCTAAGGAAAAACTGCACACTTCCCCCATCTCCTATGAAGTAAAATGAAATTGAACTATTTGAAAAAAAAAAGTTTGCTTTTACTCACTTTATTCAAGATAATTCTCCTAAGAAGTCTTAAACATTAAAATTTGGAATGTTTTGTTTTACAGTCACATTACAAATAATTCTTACCTTGCTCTCTCTTTCTAATTCACTTCGCAGCCATTCAAAGTCACTGTATCTTCTTCTAACGGTAGATTCCTTCAGCTTGAAAATAGGCAGATTTGTCTGAAACAAACAGAAAATCACTCCTAGTTGAAGCATATTACAGGGACTTCAAAAAAGTGGGGGGTTGGGGGAGGACCTGTTTGTCAAATTGATAATATGGCAAGCCTAGTTATGTTAATATAAGAAAATCATAAAGTTATTAAGATGACATTTTACCTTTAAACGTAAAAAAGTACATTTTTTACAGGGCTGTTAAAAAGTATGTTATTTATACTAGAATACAACTTTTAAAATGCACGTTTGTACATATGCTTTTGGATGTCATTCTGCCTGAAGTCAGTTACATAAATATAGGTCAGTTTTTCTATTTCAGTAAGCTGTAAAAATGTCAGGAGGTGAAGCTAGCTCTGATTGCTATAAAGTTTAGTATACAATGCTCATAGGGGAAACAGACCTTAACTACTTTGAAATGAAATACAAAATATTTTGTTATGACTAAATTAGATGTTTCATTGTGAAAGAAAAGAATACAGAATTATTCTTAATAGTCTTCTTAAAAATGCGAGAAAACAGCAGGGAAAGAGTGCAATGCACTCTTACCACCAATAGGAAATTAGGAGTCATACACATAAGGTCCATCTATCCAGAGCTTACAGGCTGAGGGCAAGTTTAGGAACTGAAAACATAATGCCCAGTACCTTGAGGTTACATCGGAATGGAAGACTATTCTTTCTTTCTAAGGGTTTGTTTGTTTGTTTGTTTGTTTTTTTATTTATTTTGCCTGTGTTGGGTCTTCGTTGCTGCGCACGGGCTTCTCATTGTGGTGGCTTCTCCTGTTGCGGAGCACAGGCCCCAGTAGTTGTGGTGCACAGGCTTCAGTAGTTGTGGCGCACGGGCTTCAGTAGTTATGGCGCATGGGCTTAGTTGCTCTGCGGCATGTGGGATCTTTCAGACCAGGGCTTGAACCCGTGTCCCCTGCACTGGCAGGCGGATTCTTTTTTTTTTTTTTTTTTTTTTTGTGG
>NC_041223.1:52534751-52572048 GCF_002837175.3 Physeter macrocephalus | reverse complement strand
GGAAGCCCTGGCAGGCGGACTCTCAACCACTGCGCCACCAGGGAAGCCCTGGCAGGCGGATTCTTAACCACTGCGCCACCAGGGAAGTCCTGGAAAACTATTCTTTAAAAGAAAGAACGCAAAGACTACTTCGGTCAAATTCTAAACTTAAAGTAATAAGAACGACTTCTATTATTTTTTACTGATCCTAAAGAGAAAATACACTACCACATACAATTTAAAGTGGTTTACAATTGAGGGCTATTAGCAGAAGCTGTATACCACTACAATTTTGTAATCAAGAATAGATTTTAAAATGCACATAATATCACAAAGTTGGTAAGGACAGAAATGACCTAACACAATTAATGCCATACCATACTGAAAATGCTATTTAATACTATATACTCTCAGATTATATCTTGTCCTTTATTCAGTCTTTGCACTTGTAGAATGACAAACTGTTTTAAAGCTGAAAAGAAAAAGTGTCAACCGAAGGAAAGACTGGCTTCTTACAGGGACATCATCATCATGTAAAATTCACCCCTAAGAAAATTCCAATCATTTGTTAAACTTAATGCCACTAGTAAGTTGTCATTCTGCAAAAGAAAAGCTTTTTATTCAGGACCTTAAACCCATTTTGCAGTGGTTTCAATTTTTTCCAACGTGTATTAACTTCTCTATGTAGTATACCTTATAGCTTGGAATCTTCTACAGATGCTATTGGGCATAACACTGTATAGGTTTCAAGCATGCAACCAAATCTCACAAGAGGTTTAAAAGCACTTGAATTTTCTTTCCCAGGTAACCACAACATTTGTTCATTGTATTAATGACTAAGAGCAAAATTGCACCTAACAAGACTCTTATTATACTAAAAGTCAAGCTTATATTTAGAGATGCTGGCTTGCTGTATAGAGAGGTATTCTCACTCCCCACAGGGAATAAAATTAGGTCCCCTGGAGAGCAGGATGATAATTCCCAGAAAGAAAGCACTGGATTATTTCTCTCTAATTTCACCCATTGGCTTTTTAACCAAGTTCACTCTTCCGCATTAAAATATTAAGCCTTTGTAAGTGTCTAAAGACAGAAAGGCCTTTACAGAATTGAGTGTTTTCTGCAGGTGAGACTTTATATTTTGAATTCCCTTCTCTCAAATTACTTTACAAAAGGGATTAGCTGCTCTCTTTATTCAATATGTTAAGATCAAGCTTGTGAAAAGAGTTCCCTAAGAATTTTCATACTTATGGGTACGGAAGTCTATAAAGTTAATCTCTGAAACAACATATCAAGCTTACAGGTACAATGTTGAGGGAAGAATGCCAATTCAGCTCATTTTACCTCCATTTTCCCTTTTGAACTTTTGACACAAGCATGATTATATCTGATTCACTTTAATAGACGTGTAGTGGGAGGGAGAAAAAGTCCATTCCTTTCTATGATTAGCTAAGAGTTTGATAGATTATATATTAAAAAAGGATCATGGTTAGCTTAAGAAAATTTCATGGTTTTCTCAGCTGGTTATAATTTCTCTTTATATGAGGACTGCTTTAGAGTTTTTTGTGTATTTTTTAACATCTTTATTGGAGTATAACTGCTTTACAATGGTGTGTTAGTTGCTGCTGTATAACAAAGTGAATCAGCTATACATATACATACATAAGAGGGAGTATGAATAAATTTAAAATAAAGTCCTATTATTCATTGAAAAATGGCATCCATGAGAGGGTTTTTTTTTTTTTTTTTTTAGTTTCTGCTTTATAACAAGGTGAATCAGTTATACATATACACATATCCCCATATCTCTTCCCTCTTACGTCTCCCTCCCACCCTCCCTATCCCACCCCTCTAGGTGGTCACAAAGCACCGAGCTGATCTCCCTGTGCTATGCAGCTGCTTCCCACTAGCTATCTATTTTACATTTGGTAGTATATATATGCCCAGGCTACTCTCTCACTTTATCCCAGCTTACCCTTCCCCCTCCCCATGTCCTCAAGTCCATTCTCTATGTCTGCGTCTTTATTCATGTCTTGCCACTAGGTTCTTCAGAATCTTTTTTTTTTTTTTTAAGATTCCATATATATGTGTTAGCATACGGTATTTGTTTTTCTCTTTCTGACTTACTCCATTCTCTATGTCAGTCTCTAGGTCCATCCACCTCACTACAAAAAACTCAATTTCGTTTCTTTTTATGGCTGAGTAATATTCCATTGTATATATGTGCCACATCTTCTTTATCCCAGTGCAAGAGGGTTCCCTTTTCTCCACACCCTCTCCAGCATTTGTTGTTTGTAGATTTTTTGATGATGGCCATTCTGACTGGTGTGAGGTGATACCTCATTGTAGTTTTGATTTGCATTTCTCTAATGATTAGTGATGTTGAGCATCCTTTCGTGTGTTTGTTTAGAGTTTTGATAAAGTCACATCAAGTAATTCTTAGTATTATTTGCCCATTATTTTTAGAGTGGTAAGTGTGCCTGTTAACTTCTCCCTGATCATCACAAGGACTTGCAATTCAACTGGATCAAAATACAAATGAAAGATGCTGAGGTTTTTTGTTTAAGCCACTGGACTATCTCTGTTGATTACAAACTCTCATGATTGGTCACTTTCAACTTATTTAACCCTTATAAAATATTCTATTTTGGTTTTCTAAAGAGAAAAGAGTAAGGATAATTTGTTTCCCCTACAGTTTTGGGAGGATGCAACTATTACTACAGTTTAAGAGCATCTATAAAAGGGCATAGTGCTAGATAAGATGAGGAATATAACAATGAGTAAGATGCAGTCCTGGCCCTTATGAAGCTTGTAATATGTTAGGTTACAAGATAAGCATATAAAAAGTTAAATTTACATGGTTAAAAATACCCATACACCATAAACAAAAAGTTGAAAGACCACAAAAAACTGTAGACAAATATATGCAATAAAAAACAAAGAAATAATTTCATTAAAATGTAAAGAACTTAAAAACTAATGAAAGATAAAGATGAATAACCTGACAAACAGAACAGGCAAACACACAAAAAACTATGTCAATAATGTTCAACTTCACTCACACAAGAAATGCCAGTCAAAACAGTAAGATCCCATTTTCATTTGTCAGACAGGCAGGTATTAAATTTTAATACCCAATGATGGTGAAGATAGATAGGCATCTAAAAAACTTGCTGATAATAGTGAAAACTGGTACAACCTTTAATGAGGGTGTTTTGGTGATATCTATCACTCTTTTAAATGCATTTATCTTTTTTTCTTAGTTTAATTAAAAAATTTTTTTCAATTTATTTATTTATTTATTTATTTTTGGCTGTGTTGGGTCTTTGTTGCTGCACGCGGGCTTTCTCTAGTTGCATCGAGCAGGGGCTACTCTGTTGTGGTGTGTGGGCTTCTCATTGCAGTGGCTTCTCTTGTTGTGGAGCACGGGCTCTAGGCGTGCAGGCTTCACTAGTTGTGCCACGCAGGCTCAGGAGTTGTGGTGCACGGGCTTAGCTGCTCCACGGCATGTGGGATCTTCCTGAACCAGGGCTCGAACCCGTGTCCCCTGCATTGGCAGGCGGATTCTCAACCACTGCGCCACCAGGGAAGTCCCAATGCATTTATCTTTTGAGCCAACAATTCCACCAGGAATTAATCCTACAAATATTTCCACATATGCAGAAGGGTATCAGTGCATAGAAATTTACTTTAGCATTGTTTATATAATAGCAAAAAACAAAAAAAACACAACACACACACACACACACACATACACACAAAAACCCAGAAAACTAAAAATCTTATTAAACTGTTACAAATATAAAATGAATTATTATACAGCTTTTAGAAAATATAACTCAGCCATAGACTGATCAGGAAGCCTGCCTGAGATGTGTAAAGTATAAGAAGTTTCAGAACAGTATCTATTTACAGTATGATACCACTTGTATAAAGAAAAAAGAAAAAGCATAAAGGAACTGACGATTGGTTTGGTCAGTATTCCTTTAACACATGGAGTCAGCCATACTACAGGAAGACAGTTGATAATGGTGAAAACAGTGTGAACTACATGCAGAGAAGAAAGAAGTATATTTAGGAAGTAATTCTTGTATATTCTAAACCGTAGGAGATGATGGGAATTAAAACTGAAAAGCCTGAATGTCTAGCTAAGGTATCTCCCTGTGAGCACCAGGAGTTAACAAACATCTCTGAACAGGAAAATATCTTTAAATCAAAAAAGTATTAACAGAGAAGTTACTATGAATTCAACAGATTAGCTACATGTACTACTGAGGGGCAGCATGAAAACAGATGGTTCTATTCTCACCACACACAAAAGCATTTTTTTGGTAACTATGTATGATTCTGGATATTAATTAGACTTATTGTGGTGATCATTTCACAATGTATACAAATATCAAATCATTATGTTGTACACCTGAAACTAATACAATGTTATATGTCAGTTATTCCTTAAAAAAGAAAAAGGCTGGTTCTAGCTAGTTTTAAGTTTTATCTGCTTGAAGAATATGGAAAAGAGACAGACAACTGAGGCAAATTATAGCAAAAATTCTTTAAAGGTTTTCTTTTGGATATCATTTAAAATGCTTTTGACTTTGGAGACAAATAAAGTGCTGAATTCTGAAACTAAATGTAAATCAGACTTAACTATGGTTAACTTAAGATGACTAAAACTTCTGAAACTTAAAAGGCAAGATTTAGTATTTTCTCATCCTTACATTCATATTTTCCTCCTAATTTCAAGAAAAGTTGCTCTAGGGACTTCCTTGGTGGTCCAGTGGGTAAGACTCCATGCTCCCAATGCAGGGGACCCAGGTTTGACCCCTGGTAGGGGAACTAGATCCTGCATGCATGCTGCAACTAAGAGTTCACATGCCGCAACTAAGAAGTCCGCATGCCGCAACTAAGAGCCCGCATGCTGCAGCAAAGATCCCATGTGCCACAACTAAGACCTGGAGCAGCCCAAATAAATAAATAAATAATTAAATAAATAAATAAATAAAAAGAAAAAAAAAGAAAAGCTGCTGTAGTTGCTCAAGCTGAGCATAAACTAGAAACCACTGTTTTCCTCTAGCTATGGTTCATTTTACCTAACAGGTAAAAGTGTCAAACTCAGCCATTTGTATGAAATAACAATATTTGAGGAACAGTGACCAGAGACAGGCAAGATCAGAGACAAGCAAAACTAAAGTCCATCATTAGGCAGGAACCATAAACTAAGACACAGCCGTCAGCTATTTGTGTAGGTATGTGTTATTAGTAAATGCTGAAGGTGAGCTTAAGTAACCTCGGCCTATTTTAGACTTTTCAGTTTCATTCATGGATTTATGAACGTTCTGCAAAGCAAAGACAGAGGCTCCTATAAATATTTACATCAACTATTGTCATACATATAGGAAACCACAAATTAACCATAATTTAAAGCTATGTCAGGGCTATGGCCCAAACTAACACTTAAAAAGCAGAGAATTATAATCATCTGCCCCTCAAAAAGTTAAGTTGGTTGCCTGGAATCCATAAAGTCTATAAAAACTATTTTATTCCACAATGAAAATATGCTTTTAGTAATCATTATAAGCCAAATACTAGTTAAATGTCACCACTACTTAATAACATTTCTTTGGAAAACTATAAAATAGGTTACCTATATTAACAAGGGAGGCAAAAGCTGAGAATACAACAAGAGTGATCAGATCTGGCACTGAAAGGAGCTTTTAAAGTCATATCTAAATATAGAACACAATATTAAAAAGTCAGAGCTAAAAAAGTCAATCCAAAATCTCTACTCCGTATCCTATTCCTACTACTGAAGTCGAAGACGTCTTCTTCAACCTGGTTATGCTTCAGAATTACCTGAGTAGTTTAAAACAACTTCTTAAATGAAGAATAACACAAATAGAGAAAAGTGCATAAATACATTGAGGGTACAGCTCAATAAGTTTTCCAGTGGTAGTAATCTGGGTAGTCCTAAAACAAAGCAAAACAAAACATGGGGTATCCTTGGGGGTGTAGTGGTTAAGAATCTGCCTGCCAATGCAGGGGACATGGGTTCGAGCCCTGGTCCGGGAAGATCCCACGTGCCACTAAGCAACTAAGCCTGTGCGCCACAACTACTGAGCCTGTGCTCTAAAGCCCATGAGCCACAACTACTGAGCCTACGTGCCACAACTAGTGAAGCCTGCGCTCCTCAACAACAGAAGCCACCTCAATGAGAAGCCTGCACACTGCAACAAAGAGTAGGCCCGCTCACTGCAACTAGAGAAAAGCCCATGTGCAGCAACGAAGATCCAATGCAGCCAAAAATAAATAAATAAATAAATTTATTTTTAAAAAAAGAATCAAGCACTGCCTCATTATTGCTCTCTCTCTTTTTTAACGTTTAAAGTTTTTACTGATCTGACACAAAACGAAGATAACATAAAATTCTTTACAAGATTCACACTGGTAACAAATTGGTTGAGGAATGTCAGTTCAGAGTATTTAAGCTTAATACTGCACAAAGAAAATTCAAAATGCCCATAAATATGACAATTCATAAAATGAAAGAAACTTGATAGAGACTTCCCTAAATTTGACAAGCCCCATAATCTACATGGCATTACAAATAATGATATATGACACTATTTTTTTCCTAAACTATCATTAGTAAAGAACAAAATTTTATTCTCCATGCTGGAGGAAGGAATGTAATTTTAAAAATATTTTTCTATGTAAAATATTATAAAATTGCTGTCATATGTAGAAGTGATCAACGAGTATACAGCAGCAAAAACCTCAAAAAAATATAGAATGGTGTTAGGCAGTTAGTAAAATTATGTTAATTTCTGAATTTTGTGATGTCAGTAATATTCTGCAGTTTTTTTTTTAATTGAAGTATAGTGGATTTTCAATATTATATTAGTTTCAGATGTACAACAGAGTGGCTCAAAATTTTTATAGATTATACTCCATTTGTTATTATAAAATATTGGCTATATTCCCTGTGCTGTACAATATATCCTTGTAGTTTATTTATATATGCCTTGTTATCTCTTTAGCCTCCTTCAATCTAGAGCAGTCCTCCTGCCCTTTTGCCATTTAAGACATTGGCAATTTTAAAGAATGCAGGCCAGATATCTGACATACATTATACACTTGAGTTTGTCCTTTTCCTCATGACCAGTTTCATGTCATTCATTTTTGTCAGGAATATCCTTACAGAAGGAATGCTGAAGCTTTCTCAGTGCCTGACATCAGAAAGCACGTGATGTCAGCTTGTCCTATTATCGGATCACTTGGTTAAGGTGAGGTCAGCTAGATTTCTCCCATGTAAAGATTTCTCCCGTGTAAAGTTACCTTTTTTCCTCTTTATAGTGAGGTTTTTTTTAATTCTTGCACTTCCCCTTCATAATAAAATTTAGTGGAATTTACCCAGCTAAATTTAAAACATATAGAACTGGCAGAGCACAGAATGAATTCTTCTTGGAGAATTCACATTTTTAGGTGAAATTACTTGCCTGACTCTAACCACTGAGAGAGAGACTGGCTTACTGCAGGAAAGCCCTACTCTCTGCCAGATACAGTGTGAACACACAGATGTGTAAGTACATTATGTTTACAATTTGTTGATTCAGAAAAATTAAGAAGACTTATAGTCTACTTGGCTAGAATGAAGCCATGGATATTTGTTACTTGTCCTATGCAAAATTCAGGGCAAGTCTCAAGCTTCTGTGTAGCTTATGAAAAGGTGATGGACTAATCACTATATAAGAAACCTGGGGCATTCAGAAAACTAGAAAAGAACAAGACTAACCACTTGAAGAGAACTATTCAATATTATTTTATTGCTCTTTATTTTCCCTAATAATATACCAGAAACAAAACTGCAAAGGGATGAAATGTTATGAGAGATGCCTATATACCTGATACTCTTAAAAGGCTATTTATATAAAAGAGAAACCAGTCATTTCCCACAAGGTATTACTAATCACATAGGGTAAAATCATCAGGAATCCAAACAGACATTATATACTAAAGAACAGATTTTGAAACCATGGTATAGAGCTCTAAAACAAGTGCTCCCTTCATGTCCAAGCAGAGGAAATGGCCACATTATTGGTCTCCAAAAAGCTAGGTCTTACACACTTACACAGGCTGACCTATTAAAGTCAGCAGCTCACAGATACCCTATATGTAACCTGATTATCACTGATAGCCAAGCAGAAAACCAAGCCTCAAAACGTGGTCACCTGAATATAGCTTAACAATAGATATTAGAAAAATGTTTACTAGGTGTTTCTAGTATTTCTTCAGATAGTGTCATGTGTACATTTGAAAAAAGAGACTGGCAAAGACATCAAAAGTATACCCAATAGACCATACTCTATTCAACCAATCCTAAGAGATGTAAATGGATGCCTCACTACAGTTCTCATTAAAAGGTTGTATTTCTCCAAATATCTACATCTAGCGATAAAGGATAAGCTGAGAAGTGCTTAAGCTATTACCTCGCCCTTCAGTACTTTTGATACTTGTTTTACCCAAACTGGAACAGCATGAATAACTGGAGATATGGTTTATAACCTAGATGAACTCTAAATATGGCTTGGGAGAAGTCATTGAAGTGAAGAATAAGCTTTTAGTCTGGAGAACCTTTGAAATGTAGATTGTCATTAAGCCAAGGTATTTAGTTTAGTTTCTTTCTTTTTTTAAAAAATAAGGACGTGGCCTTCCTGTGATACAATTTCCCGTTATTTTAAAAGAAGTATCCTTTATGGTATAATTTCTGAAACAGTAGAGAAGAAATTATCTAGACTGGTTTAATGTATAAACCAAGTAATTCCAAATACTTTTCCTACTCTGTCCATATTCTTCATTTGTGAATGGCAACAAGATTCATTTGTGAGCTCATGCAAGGTTTTCAATGAACAACCTTTAACGGAATTGTGCAGTAATAATTCTACTGTAAAGGAAAATTTGTTGTTGTTGTTTTTTTTTTTTTTTTTTTTTGCGGTACGCCGGCCTCTTACTGTTGTGGCCTCTCCCGTAGTGGAGCACAGGCTCCGGACGCGCAGGCTCAGCGGCCATGGCTCACGGGCCCAGCCGTTCCGCGGCACGCGGAATCCTCCCGGACCGGGACACGAACCCGCGTCCCCTACATCGGCAGGCGGACTCCCAACCACTGCGCCACCAGGGAAGCCCGAAAATTTGTTCTTAATAGTTCATGAATACTTACATAATACTATAGGCTTCTGCTGAAAGAAAACCGCCTATTAATAGGGTAACATTTTTTGAACAATTTTTGAAGTGCAAAATTACTTTCTATCTCTTTCCAATGTGCCTAATTGTAAGAATTGCCTCAAGAGGTTTTTTTTTTTTTTTAATTATTTTATTTATTTATTTTTGGCTGCGTTGGGTCTTCATTGCTGCACGCGGGCTTTCTCTAGTTGCGGCAAGCGGGGGCTAGTCTTTGTTGCGGTTCGTAGGCTTCTTATTGCGGTGGCTTCTCTTGTTGCGGAGCACGGGCTCTAGGGCACGCGGGCTTCAGTAGTTGTGGCACATGGGCTCAGTAGTTGTGGCTTGTGGGCTCTAGAGCACAGGCTCAGTAGTTGTGGCTCACGGGCTTAGCTGCTCTGCAGCATGTGGGATCTTCCCGGACCAGGGCTCGAACCCATGTCCCCTGCATTGGCAGGTGGATTCTTAACTACTGTGCCACCAGGGAAGCCCTGGACACTATCTTAATTCTTATATCTTATCATATATCATATCTTACCACCAGGGAAGTCCCTCAAGAGGTTTTAAACACACTCCCATCCCCACACACTCCAAGTGTCCTTATCTAGAGAATCTCATTCAAATTAGTATGGGTTGGAATCCAAACATCAGTATTTTTAGGTGATTCTAAGGTGCAACCAGGGTCAAGAACCACTGCCCTAGACTTACTAAATGTGAAACTGGGTAGCCGGGGGCCTCAGGAATCTGTATGGTCACCAGTGATTCTAGTTTAGCCAGGACAGATAAGGACAATATTTTACCTCCTCAAGGATAGTGATCTGGAACTAACACTATGAGAACACTGAACTGAAAAAGGGATGCAAAGTCACTGTAAGTAAAACTATAATGTAGAAACCAGTGAAAGAATATTAGTTAAGAAGCTCTTTTCAGTAAGTGTATTTTAAACTTTAATATATGCATTACCAGGCACATATGGACTACAGAGATCTAAAAAAGACACCCTCCTTAAGAGATATTTACAGCATAAAACTGGGGGGTGGAGGGAGGAGAGCAAAGTAGTCTTCCAAGATTTATTACCTTTAGCAGTTACAACCATAATTCATCACAGACTTACTGTTTAGATAAAAGGGTAGAAACCTGCACTAGAGTAATCAGCGTAGAAATGAAATAGACATAAAACATACACACATGAATATATTAGGTTAAGTCTGCATGGTAGGCTCATAAAAAGTATCCTTACCAAAAAAAAAAAAAAAAAAAAAAGAACAATGGTACATGCTCATTTGCAGATATGTCATTTTGATACATTACTGACCCTTGAACAATGCTGGGGATCAGTGGCGTTGACCTCCTGAGAGTTGAAAATCCAAGTATAATTTATATAGTTGGCCCTCCAAATACATGGTTCCTCTGTATTTGTGGTTCTGCAAACATGGATCCTGTAGTACTGTAGTATTTACTATTGAAAACAATCCATGAATAGGTGGACCCATGCAGTTCAAGCCTATGCTGTTCAAGGACCAACTGTATATCCTTTCAGACTTCCATATATACAAATTTTATTATTAAAAATATCACCTTCTCATTTGATACCGTTAACATGATTGTATAGAGTCATCATCTACATGAGAGATAGTATAGTACAATGGTTAAAGCATACAGCTCTGGAACCAGACAATCTGGTTTTAATCCCAACTCAGGCATTAATCAGCTATCTGACCCTGGGCAAAATGCTATGGATGAGAGCTAGATGAAGCTTTAATATAGATCCAGGGAACTGATATACTGTCCTTAGGACAAACCTCTAAAGGTAAAATTACTGGGCCAAAAGCTATGAATGTTAAGGCTTCAAAATGTCATCCAGAGAAGCTACTTTGCTGTAGACTAAGGAGGTACACAACTGTAGTAGGCTATTACTTTGGTGGCCTACAATAAACAATGCCTCTCGGTATCTTTCTTTCTGTATCCTCCATATCTTTCTGTATCCTCTCCCATATCAGCCTAGCCATGTAACTGCCTTTGATCAATGGTATATTAGCAAATATCTATTGATTACAATAGGGCTCGTCCCCTTGGAATGCTTCTTCATAAAGACATTGTCTCTTGGAACCCAGCCACCATTATTCTATTAGAAATCTAACTATCCACATGGAGGAAAACTCAGGACCTGATCAACAACCCCAGCTTATCTCCCAGATGATAGCCAGCACCAACTTGCCAGATAGCTATGTGACTGAGTCATCTTAGAAATAAATCCAGCCCCAATCAAGCTGCTCCACTAGATATCAAGGAGAACAGAGATAAGCTGTCCCTTCTAAGACCTGACCAAACTGTAGAACTATAATAAAGTGAAAGTAAATTGTTGTTTTAAGCCACCAACTTTTGGGAGTTTTGTTACACAGCAATAGATAACTGAATCAGTAACCTGACTTTGGTAGAATCATGCTAATAAACAAGAAGAGACTGAGAGGATAGTATTTCACATATAAAAATGTGATACCTAAAGAGCGAATAGACTTCAAAAAATTTTAAACTCTTTGCTGTTTACTTTTTTGCTTCCTTATCAGCTCTTGACTATTTTCTGAGTAGCTGAAGTTCCCAGAAAATCCAAAAGATTTTATTGATTGTGGATTATTCAGCAAAGGAAGTGTTCCTTCATAACTTAAGAAGCTGATCAAATGAGCTGAACCTGAAGATTTCCTACTGTGAACGAAGGCAAAGTTTTAAAATAATGGTTATAATTTAAGACTGAGTTGCTTTCTCTACAGTAACTTGATATATCTCTAGGAATAGACAGTATGAAATAGTTTGCCACCAATATTATAAAAGAATGAAGCTGAGGTGTTTCTTCAAAGAATTACCTGGAAAACTATAAAAAACATCAAAGAGGGTATTTAATGAGTCTTAATTCTCTAAGACATGAGTGATCCCCATAGTAATAGACTCCTTTCTCTTCTAGTCAGAGTGATTAGCTATAGTAAGAGCAACTAGACAATGATATTAAACACTATATGCATGCATGATTTAAATTTACAAATTGACAGCAGTGCCATTACAATATTTTATTCCTTTCATAAAGCTGCACAAAGAATGATTATTGTTCTAGTAACCTGGAAGTACTCAAATCACTAATGCAAAATCTTTTTATTAGAAATAGTAAGTAACCCTCTAAGAATCCTCATAATATACCATGACTAACAGCACAGGTCACAAGAGGATTTGTAACTTGTCATCAAATGTTTCAATATATTAATAATTAGGTCAGTATAATTTTAAAAAATTTCTGGCCAGCAGATCCTCTTTAACTGTTAGGTGTAATCAGTGTTTGAGGTAGGGCTGGAAAGCAAGGCATTCTGGTTCTTTCCCTTATAAATTAGGTTCATTTCAGAGCACTCTGTCTAGCCTCTTTTCTTCTCATACTTTCCCTTCTGTGACCTCTCCTCCAAGCTGTGTTGTGAAGTTTATAAGAAAAGGAAATCATTCCAGATCCTTCACCTTTAGCCCCCGAACCCTACTTGAAACCCTATAAATATTTAATACTTATAAATATTAATGATGAAATCTCATAAGCCATTAAACTGATGTTAGAATGCTAATAAGTATAGAATAAAAGGCATTTACTGAGACTCTACCATGAACGCTGACTAAGTATACTGACATGGTCCCTGACTTAGATTTTATACAGACAAGGATAGGTTAGGGTTAGAAGGTAGACACTAAGGAGAGTGGAATACCATGGGGCAGTTTCTGTGAGATAGTACTCAATTTGGGGAGTACATTATGATAAAGACATGTATGTACCACCTGTCAAAGGTCTTAAAGCTAACAGAAAAATTTTCTAAGTATATTTTCATGGCTGCTTACATCATTATGTATCAAAAGTTTTCAAGTTTAGATGTGGATGAAAAGTTTAAAATCCCCGTTTTTTCCATTCACTTAAGGTATTCAAGGTAACAGCCATTAAGGTTGTATCTCAGAGAGAGACATAAGGTTTAAATAGTTGTTGCAACACTTTTAGTGGTGGAAGTTCCTGACATGATACATTGTTGGGGGAACAAAATGCAAGCAAATATATATGAATATATATACATTCATTCAGTATTGCCTTTGTATGATTGTAGACTTAGCATAATAGAAGCTAATCACAAATCTGTGACAATGATTTCTGATTCCTGGAAGCAGCAAACAAACAAACAAAAAACCAGATAAATTAATCAAGCAGAACTGGGCTCAAGCCCTTCTCTGGAACTAAACAGTATGACCCTGTCAAGTTACTTTCCCCCTCTATAACTGAGTTGCAGTATCTTTAAAATGAAGATACTGCCACTTAGCTCAATTAAATAGGAACTATTATTACTTCACACATATTATCACTTATTGGATACTTAGTGTAAAGTTTCACTTTATGGCTGAAGAAACTCAAAAAGAGGAGATATGAAACTTGTTCAAGGTCACATGTCTACTAATAGGCAAAGAGATAGAGAGGATTCTTACCTATGTTCAAGGTTCATGCTCTTAAGGAACACTATGGTTAGAGTACCTGACCCAAAACAGATGTTAAATAAAAAAGGTTAAAAACTCTACTAAAGGGACTTCCCTGGTGGTCCAGTGGTTAAGAATCCACCTTCCAATGCAGGGGACGTTGGTTTGATCCCTAGTTGTGGAACTAAGATCCCACATGCCACGGGGAAACAAGCCCATGTGCCACAACTAGAGAGCCCATGTGCCTCAACTACAGAGTCCACATGCCAGAACTAGAGAGAAGCCCACATGCTGCAATGAAGAGCTCGCGCGCTGCAACTAAGACCCGACATGGCCAAAAATAAATAAATATTTTTTTAAAAATCTACAAAACATTTAATAAACAGTTCAACAACTACTATGTGCAAAGAGCTAAGTAATACTTGGTTAAGAGGCTTTTAAAAATATTTAAACAGGGCTTCCCTGGTGGCGCAGTGGTTGCGCGTCCGCCTGCCGATGCAGGGGAACCAGGTTCGCGCCCCGGCCTGGGAGGATCCCACATGCCGCGGAGCGGCTGGGCCCGTGAGCCATGGCCGCTGAGCCTGCGCGTCCGGAGCCTGTGCTCCGCGACGGGAGAGGCCACAGCAGAGGGAGGCCCGCATACCACAAAAAAAAAAAAAAAAAAAAAAAAAAAAAAAAAAAAAAAAAAAAATTAAACATTGCATAAAAATTGCTTCTGAGCACCCATAAATTAACATTAAAACATAATAATATGAACTAACACAACACTGTAAATCAACTATACTCCAATATAAAATAAAAGTTAAAAAAACTTTTATTGACATATATACACTAATATGTATAAAATGGATAACTAATAAGAACCTGCTGTATAAAAAAATAAATAAAATTCAAAAATTCAAAAAAAAAAAGAGTACTTAAAAACAAAAGTTAAAAAAAAATACACCCCCCCCCCCAAAAAAAGGAGGGCTTCCCTGATGGTGCAGTGGTTGGGAGTTTGCCAGCCAATGCAGGGGACATGGGTTCAATCCCTGGTCTGGGAGGATCCCACATGCCGCAGAGCGGCTGGGCCCGAGCGCCATAGCTGCTGAGCCCACACCCTAGAGCCCGTGAGCCACAACTACTGAAGCCCATGCCCCACGACTACTGAGGCCCGTGTGCCTGGAGCCCGTAATCCGCAGCAGGGGAGGCCACCACGGTGGGAGGCCCGTGCCACAGCAGGGAGTGGCCCCTGCTCGCTGCAGCTAGAGAGGGCCCGTGCGCAGCAACGAGGACCCAACGGAGCCAAAAATAAAATTAATTAATTAAAAAAAAACCCCATAATGCATAAAACCTTGTTTCTTTAAAATATGGAACCTAAAAGAAAGGTGTAATGTGTGGACTAAAAATGTCACCTGCCATATCAGAAGCAAAGGATGTTGAGGCCATCAAACCATCAGCCACTGCAGCCGGCCCTCCACTCCACCCCCCACACTGTGCAACCTCAAGGGATTCAGGATGGAGAAAAATAGGATACTGGTCCTAGATAGTTAAGGTGCATATCAAAGGAATGATTTCAATGAGCCCAGACTCTTGCATCTTCCCATACATAAAAAGCGCTGAATTCATTAACTTGATGTCTGTTTGTCTTTAATTAATCTTTTGATGTTCCAACTACCTGGTATTCGTTGCAAAAACTCCTATGTATCCTAGCTCCTCCCTTACCTCTTTGGAACAGTCCCTCAGAGCTATCTGAGAGGCTGCCTCCCGGGCTTAAGTCTTCAGCAAGTCTGCAGAATGTAAAAAGTAACAAGTGTAAAAAGATAAGGGTGGAACTGCTGGAATGGTGGGGTAAGGAGCTTGGTAAACTCTCTCCCTCCAAAAAAATCAAAGATAAAACGAGTAGTTCTACCAGTGAGGCAAGCTGTGCAAACTAGCACCATTGCTGCTAGAGGGAGACATATCACTGATCAAGAGGAGAATGCAGAAAAGTTCCATATACAGGGGTATTGTTAACAATAGTGATCTTGGTGGCAAACAATTGGGGAAGGCCAATACTGCAGTAGCCCAAGGTTGCAGTACTGACTGGGGCAAGAAACAAATCAGCAGACTTGCCAGAATTTTAGCAGGGATATCCTGAGAATGGCACAACAATGACAGGCCTTGATAAGCTCTCACTTACCCCTGGTGGTCTGAAAGGCTATGTGCTTGCACAAAGCTGTACGCAAGCTCAGAAAAGAATGGTGAGGACCCTCATTATCCATACATCTGTAACGGAATATGAGGTCTTTCAGAGATACAGGAGAGATAAAGACATAAGAAGACTTGGCACAAAGTGAAAGCTGAAACAAACTTGTAACCTGGTTTATATTTTCAATTCCCCAACCTACATACAAATACACTAGCAAAGGGCAGAAGCCTTACTAGCTCAAGGTGTTTATGCAGAACCTCTGACCAGTCACTGTCTGACCACTAAAGCAGTCCTGATCCAAGGGTGACCCTCTAGGAAGCCAGGCTTAAAACACACACACACACACACACACACACACACACACACACACACACACACAGAGAGAAGAAAAATATCAGCAACTGAAAACTACAGACTTAGTGCAGGCAAGTCCTTAAAAAAAACAAAGATATAGCATCAGAGCTCCCCTGGGAGGAAAGCCAAGAGGTGATCTAGGTCAACAGTCTCAAAATGTATCATCTAAAATGCTTGGTTTAACAAAAAAATTATAAAACATGCAAAGAAACAAGAAAGTGTAACCCATATGGGGGTGAAAACAGTCAATAGAAACTTTTCTCTGAGGGTGTTCAGTTGTTGGACTAAGCTGACAAGGATTTCAAAGCAGCTATCACAAATATGTTCAAAGAACCAAAGGAAACCATACGTACAGAATTCAAAGTGTGATGACAATGACTCAAAGAACAGAGAATCTCAACAAAAAGAGATTATAAAGAAGAACCAAATTGGAATTCTGGAGTTGAAAAGTACAATAACTGCAATGAAAAGTACAATCAACTGCAACAGATCTGCTGTTGAGCCCCCCCACTGGAGGGGCTCAACAGCAGATCTGAACTGGCAGACAACAGAATCAACAAATTGGAAGACAGATCAACCAAATTTTCTATTCTGAAGAACATACAGGAAAAAAAAAAAAGCAGTTTCAGAGACCCATGAGACTCCACCAAGCATACCAACACAGGTGAAATGGCAGTCTCACAATGAGACAAAGAAAGAATAAATAATGACTGAAGACTTGCCAAATTTGACTAAAATCTTTAATCTGCACATCCAAGAAGCTCAATGAATTCCAAGTAGGAGAAACATTAAAAGACTCTATACACATCATGGTCAAAATGTTGAAAGACAGACAAGCAGAAAATTTTGAAAGTAGCAAGAGAAAAATGACTCATCACATACCCCCCAATCCCCCACAATAAGATTAACAGCTGACTTCCCCCTGAAACAATGGGGACCAGGAAGCAGTGGAATATTCAGAATGTTGAAAGAAAACACAACAACAAATAATTCTGTACCTAGCGTAGTAGACAGAATTCTGACATGGCCCCCCAAATTCCCACCCCATGGTATACACACCTCCTTTTAAGTGTGGGTGAGTCCTATGGATGTCACTTCAATGATTAGATTACATTCTCTGACAAAGTGAAAGAATTTTGCAAATGGAATTAAAGTCCCTAATCATTTTGACTTTGAGTTCATCAAAAGGGAGATTTTTGGGGGATGGGTTTGACTTAAATCAGGTGAGTCCCTTAAAAAAGGGCTTTAGTTCCTCTTAGACCAAAGAGTCTGACTAGCCTTGAAGAAGAAGAAGGCTACTAGAAATTCTATAACCTCCAAGAAAATGAATTCTGCCAATTATATGAGCCTGGAAAGAATCCCAAGCCTCACATGAGACCAAAACCTTGGCCAACCCGACTGTAGGCCTTGTGAGACCTGAGCAAAGGGCCGAGCTAAGCCATGCCCAGACCTTTGACTTATAGAAACTGTTAAGGTAATATTTTAAGGTACTGCATTTATGATAATTTTTAATGCAGCAGTAGAAAACTAATATATCCAGCAAAACTATCCTTCAAAAATAAAGATTAAATAAGACATTCCCAGATGAACAAAGACTGTAAGAATTCAAAGTAAGCACATCTACCTTACAAGAAATACTAAAGAAAGCCCTTCAGGATGAAAAGAAATGACATTAGATGGTAACTGGGATCCACATGAAGAAATAAAGAGCAGCAATAAAGGCAATTACATATGTAAATCGATAATACAGTAAAAAATAAATTTTTCTCTTTTCTTAGCTGATTAAAAAGACAATTGCATAAAACAATTATAAAATTACTGCCATTATAACATATAAAAATGTAACACATGACAATAATAGTGTGAAGGAAGGGGGAGATATATATTGGACTAAGGTTCCTATTTCACTGGAATTAAGCTTGTATGAAGTACATTGTGAAAAGCTGTGGCATACTGTGATTCCTAGATCAAACACTAAGAATAATTTTTAAAAAGAAGTAAAAGGGTCTCAGAAATTTAAATGGTACAATAGAAAATATCTATTTAACACAAAAAGCAGTAAAGGAGGAACAGAGAAACAAAAATATGAGACATACAGAAAACAAGTATCAAAATGGCAGAAATAAGCCCATCATACCAGTAATTTCATTAAAGATAAATGGATCAAGGGAGAAAATATTTGTAAATGAAATGACCAATAAGGGGTTAATCTCAAAAATATATAAACAGCTCATACAACTTGACAGCAAAAAAGCAAACAATCCAATTAAAAAATGGGAAGACCTGAACAGATATTTTTCCAAAGACACACAGATCGGCAACAGGCACGGGAAAAGATGCTCAACACTGTTAATCATCAGAGTAACGCAAATTAAAACCACAATGAGATATCACTTCACACCTGTCAGAATGGCTACTGTCAAAAAGACTACAAATAACAAATGCTGGGAAGGATGTGGAGAAAAGGGAGCCCTCGTAAACTACTGATGAGGATATAAATTGGTGCAGCCACTGTGAAAAACAGTATGGAGGTTTCTCAAAAACTAAATATAGAACTACCATAAGACCCAGCAATTCCACTCCTGGGTAAGTGTCTGAAAAAAAAGAAAACACTTATTTGGAAAGATGCGCATACCCCAATGTTCACAGCAGCATTATTTACAATTGCCACAATATGGAAGCAATGTAAGTGTCCATCAATAGATGGATGGATAAAGAAGATGTGGTATATAAGAGTGTGTGTGTATGTGTGTATGTGTGTGTGTGTGTGTGTGTGTGTGTGTGTGTGTGTGTATTACAATGGATACTACTCAGCCATAAAATAATGAAATTTTGCCATTTGCGACAACAATGGATGGACTTGGAGGGTATTAGGCTAAGTGAAGTAAGTCAGACAGAGGAAGACAAATACTGTATGATACCACTTATATGTGGAATCTAAAAAATAAAACTAATGAACAAAAAAGAAACAGACTCACAGACAGAGGACAAAGTAGTGGTTACCAGTGGGAAGAGAGAAGGAGGGAGGGGCAAAATAGGGGTAGGGGATTAAGAGGTACAAACTACTATGTATAAAATAAATAAGCTACGAGGATATACTGTACAACACAGGGAATGCAGCCAATATTTTTTAGTAACTATAAATGGACTATAACCTTTAAAAATTGTGAATCACTATGTTGTACACCTGAAACTTATATATATTACACATGAACTATACCTCAATTAAAAAAACAAAATAAAACATAAATGGATTACATACTCCAATCAAAACGCGGAGATTATTGAGACTGAATAAAAAACTTATATTCTGTCTACAAGAGACACACTTAATATTCAAAAACAAAACCAGGTTAAAAGTGGAAGGATGGGAAATTATATATAGCCTACAAATAACCATAAGAAAACTGGAGTAGCTATATTAGTATCAGATAAAACAGACCTTAAGACAAAAGAATTGAGATTCTTGGCAAAAGCTCTTGAAGAACTGCTTTCCTCCCTTGCTTTGGTAACTTGAGAGGAAAGATGATATAAAATTAAACAACCGCCCTTCCCCCATTATTCATTTCCATGTTTTTTTATGGTGGTAAAATGTACATAAGTTACCATTTTAAGTGTACAAAGTGTGCAGTTTTAAGTGTACAGAGTTCTGTAGCATTAAGTACATTCACATTGTTGTGCAACCATCACTACCATCTATTGCCAAATAATACATTCTATAAGAATGTTTAAAATAATATATTCTATAAGAGAATGAGTAATGGATTCTTAAAACTAATCATTTACTGAAATCAGCGCTTTCTTCTCTTTTTTGACAGTGCAATAAATAGAAAGCTGGAGCCAACTCTCAGATAATAACAGCAGCGGCTAATATTAAATAAACAAGATAGTATTTAAAGTCCGTAACACACGTCATTTAATTCTCATGTAATTCTGAGGAAGATCCTAACACTCTCATCTTAGGATGGACAAAAAGTTCAGAGGGGTTAATTGCTCAAGGGCACTCAGTTAGCAGGTAGGGCAAAACTGGGATATGAATTCATGTCCATAGTTAAGTGTTAAACACTTAGAATATGTTAAACGTTATCTCCCAAAGAACAAAAAAATTAGTAGAGACTCTAAAAGAATGGAAGTCCATGGTACATAAGTACTAAATAGTTTTGTTCCTCTGCCCCCAACACACATAATAATAAGTCTGCCTCCAGTTCTCTTCTACCATCACTAGGTCAGGAAAGACTGCCCCAGATGTTTAGATCAACTGGGAGAGAAGTCTAGCTTCCTTGAGAGGAAAACTTAAACACTATGATAGACCTATCAGTCAAAACCCAGAAAGAAAATGAGATATGCGTCAGGTCTTCTGTTGGTGGAATAACACCAGGGAGCCCTATAAAGGAATGGATGGAGAGTGAGAGAAACAAAATATAATGTCAGGGCAAGTACAGGAAATAACAATAGTAAATAACAGCAACTACAAATTAAAACAAAATTTCTCTGCAGACTCTGGCATAGAATATAGAATTTCTAGCAATACTGACATCAAAAAACTGCTAAGATGTCTCTGAAACCACATGATACTCAATTTCCTAATGTAATAAAATGATCCTATCAAGAAAATAAGTCGGACTTACCTGCTGGCAGTGGTTAAGAATCCGCCTGCCAATGCAGGGGACATGGGTTAAAGCCCTGGTCTGGGAAGATCCCACGTGCCGCGGAGGAACTGAGCCTGTGCGCCACAACTATTGAGCCTGCGCACCTAGAGCCCGTGCTCCGCAACAAGAGAAGCCACTGCTATGAGAAGCCCACACAATGCAATGAAGAGTAGCCCCGGCTTGCAGCAACTAGAGAAAGCCCGCGTGCAGCAACGAAGAGCTGATGCAGCCAAAAATAAATAAGTAAATAAATAAATTTATTAAAAAGAAAAAACCTTGCCTCTTGGGCAACTTAGAAAAAAAAAGAAAAGAAGTCTCTAACCTTTGTTTGATTAAAAGAGAAATTAAGAAAATTTCTCTCTCTCAATCAGTAAAGAATGGGGTGTGTGTGCAGTCAGTCACACCTAGAGTTTGGCACAGGGGTTAACAGTGACCAGATTGTGAGTGACTACTGACCAGAAACACAGTGAGACAGGGCAAAAAGGTAAAAAGCAAAACAAAACAAAACCTCAGGAGAAAAAGCCCTGTGTGCACTGGTCCCATCATATATAAGCCATCCTGTATATTTGAGGCCAATATCAATTATAGTCAACTAAACACAAGTCAAACAAGTCAATCTGAATTCCAAGGAAACTGGACAAAAATATGTCTGGTAGTTTGAGTCTAAAACTTTAAATAGCCCAATATAGCTAATGGCTACTGTATTATAGCAGATTTAGACAAAGAATATCAAAAGTTCTACAGAAAAGCAGATCAAAGAACATATTAGTTCTAAATAATCCACTGAAGTATATCCATAACTGATGTCCTACTTCAACCTATAAAGCTTTTCTTAATTTTATTAAAGTTTGATCAGATTCTATATAATAATAATCCTTCTACAATGCTCTGTTAGCTTTGACATTCTTAAACCTTCTTCATAAAGAAGCTCTGGGTACCATACATATTTGATACATATTTTTATATGCTTCATAATCTTTTAAGTTGGATTTTTAAAATCTATTCTGTCACAAATGGACGTGGGTGTTTTAAAAGATTGTTTTTGTTCATTTTGAATGACTGCCTCAAGTTAAGGTTCAGGTTTCTTCTCGAAATAGAAACATAAAAAATCGTGCGACATCAGAAGAAATTATTTAGTTATACATTCACTGTTTGAATATATTTTAGACTTTGAGACCTAGAATCACAAGTTGCAATACTCAAAATACTTTTCTCCTAAGGTGTGCAGTGAATGGAAGATACTTTTGCTTTAAGACTTTGCTTGGAATTATGGAGGGTCAAAGGCCTTACGATAAAGTATGAAATCTTTTCTAAGTTTTAATCAAGAGCCAATAACCTAAGGTATTCATCACCTAAAACATTATTTTACACTTGTCTAGTCTCAGAAGTTAGCCCTCTCTCATACAAAGGCACTATATCGCAACAGCAAGGGTAAACAACTGTATCAAAGATTAGCTGGTTCTTCCTCTTATACTCAATCCTTTTAAAAAAATGCACTGTTAATCTTGACCTACACTTGGACAGCCAAAGTGACAGTCTTTTAGTAATTTTCTCTATAGTTTGGAAAACTAATCCTCTACAGGCTATTAAGTAACACGCTTAACTTTTTCCATGAGAAAAAATATTTTTCTATGCCTTTGGTAGAACACCTTGGCAGACTAGAAGGCAAGGGATAATGAGAGCTGATGGTGCTAGATTCTGATGGAGAAAAGAAAGATACGGCTGTGTGGCCTATGACCAAGGCTCAGAGTCAGGCTGAGCCCCAGTCCCCACTGACTCTCATTCTCTTGGAGTGAGTCTACAGTGTTTCCTTCTGTTGGAAATGACCTTTAGGACAGCAGCATGTCATTCTTACTAGTTTCCTATTGCTGCTTTAACAAATTACCACAAGCTTAGTAGCTTAAAACAACACAAATTTATTATCTCACAGTTTTGGTGGTCAGAAGCCCAAAATGAGTCTCAATGGGCTAAATCAAGATGTCACTAGGGCTGCATTCCTTCTGGAGGATCTAGGAGAGAATTTGTTTCCTTGTCTTATCTAGATTCTGGAGGCTACCTGCATTCTTCAGCTCATGGTCCTTTCTTCCATCTTCAAAGTCAGCAATTAGATCACTCCAACCTCTGCTTCCATTTTCACATCTTCTGTAACTGACTCTCCTGCCTGTTTCACTTATAAGGACCCTTGTGATTATACTGGACCCACCCAGATAATCCAAGACAACCTATCCATCTCAAGATCCTTAATTTGATCATTATCTCCAAAGGTAACATATGTAAGGTAACATATTCACAGGTTCTAGTTATTAGGGAGTAGAAATCTTTGAGGAATTGTTATTCTGCTCCCACAATCACCCAAGCCACAGGTGCCACCAACTATGACATTTGGAGATCCCTAACAAGTAATGTGTGGTAAATAAATGTTGCCACAAATTCTCTGAAGCTCCTTCCGAGAGGTGGAGCCTATTTGAATCTAGACTAGCTTTATGACTTGCTTTGACCAACAGAATGTGGTAGTGACAAGCAAGTTTCAGAGCCTAAAACTCAAGAGTTCTATCTTCATTCTCTTGGAATGCTATTCTAAGACTGCCATATAAGGAAGCCAGTATAGCCTACTGGAGAATGAGGCCGTATAGAAGACAATGAGGCACCCCAGGGGATAGCCAGACATGCCATCAAATGCTAGACATGCCAACTCCAGCTCAAAAACTGGAGAGCACAGGCAAAAACTAGCAGAGAAACTGCCCAGCCAAACCACAGAATGGATGGAAATAAATCACTGTTTTATATCATTAAGTCTTGGGGTGGTTTGTTATGCAACTGATACAATATTGGTTAGTGGGAAAACCAGCCTATACAATGTATATATATCTGGATGAGCTTTTGCAAGGAGGAATAGATAAGGTCATTTGGGTTAGGTTTGGGAGGAGGACAGCAGGTAAACTTTCTTGGCTATATCACAAAGCATGATCAGGCTGATAAAGGAAATGACTGCTGTTAAGTAAGAATGACCCTGGTTTATTTCTATGATCTGTTGTAACCGGAAATAAGAGTCATTATAGGGCTTCCCTGGTGGCGCAGTGGTTGAGAGTCCGCCTGCCGATGCAGGGGACACGGGTTCGTGCCCCGGTCCGGGAAGATTCCACATGCTGCGGAGTTGCTAGGCCCGTAAGCCATGGCTGCTGAGCCTGCGTGTCCGGAGCTTGTGCTCCGTAACGGGAGAGGCCACAACAGTGAGAGGCCCGCGTACCGCAAAAAAAAAAAAAAAAAAAGAGTCATTATAGTTTCTAAGACGAGGCAGTCAGATAACTAAAACTATATCAAAGAAAACACAGAAGAAAGTGCCTACCATACCGCCTGAGATATAGCAATTGCCCAAGAGATGCTTAAATCAAAACAAACCATAAATAAAGAAGGTAGAGAAATATGTACGAGCCAGACAGTAACAAGGGGTCCCAGGGCATAAAGTGGTCAGAATCCAGTATTAATACTGTGTGACTTTGGCAGGTTATTGACATCAGATGTTTGCAGTGAAGGACGGAAAAGATAGCTGCTCTCTCTGCCTAGAACACTCCTGGCCCATTCTGCCCTTACACCCCCGGTCCCTCATGCAGGCTTGGGTTCCTACTGCACATTATGACTATCTTCACCAAGTAGTGCCATTAAATTGAACTGAATTGAACTGAATTGAATTGACCTACCTCCCTACCTCCAGTCTATAAGTTTCTGGCCTTTAAGGGCAAGACATATGTTAGCACAGTGTCTGGGATGTAGTAGGTGGTTCATAAATGTTCATTTATTGTACACTTTTAGGGAAAACTGATAAAAGAAAACGTCTAGTCCTGTTTCAGGTTGGTGTGAACTTGCTAAATGCAGCAACCATGTCTTATTAAACTTAGCATTCCAAGTGCTCAATAAAACAACTGGCCCACAGGAACTACTCAAATGTCAAGTTAAATCTAAAAAGAAATTTAGTTAGATTAGAATCTTGAGAGAATAAAACTGGGCAAATACACAGATTACAGATAAGAACCATATCCTAACATCTTAGTGAAAAGCTCTATAATTTATTTCAACTTAAGTGTATCAACATCATCTGCCCTTTAAACTAAGATAAAAATTTTATCAATTTATTGTCCCATTTTGAGAGCTAATATTACAGTTCCTCAATTTTCAACTTAACCCCTTTCTACAACTCAGACATTAAACTTACCCACGTCAGTAGTTCAACCAATACCAATTTAATCATTTAATAATGGTATACTGCCATAATACGTAGAGAGCTACCATGTAGGAACACAAAACATTAAATGATGATATGACATGAAAAATTAATTCTGAGCTGAAAAATATCCAAACCCCAATCCTGGCTAGAACTGACTATAGTTTTGTCAGGCACCATCTTTAGTTTTGCCACTGGTTTATTGACTGAACCTCAACTACCATGAACCAGATGCTTAACAGTTTTTATCAGCACCAACTCTCTCTAAGTAGTTATTCAAAGGAGTTTATAAAAGGCTTCAAGTAAGAAAATTAATTTTATAAACTAAAAATCCTTGTGCTTGGCCTTAATATGAATAGTAGATGTAATCTAATAACTCACAAAGTTAGATTGTGTCTTTGCAAAAACAGGACCTTCAGAAGGAAAAAATGGCATCTAATATTTCCATTCAGCACCCAAGAACAGGACTATGCTTTAAAATCCTATTGGTATTTGATGAATGTCTAAGGAAAAAAACCTAACTAGCAGTGTTATATTTAACTACCATTTCCTCCATCATTTACTACTGGCATTCTAATTGAATGTTTTTTTCAAAGTCTCATGTTTTGAAAATAAGATTCTCCAAGTGCTTTTGATTTCCAATACTTCAATGCTACATAAAATTTAGACCAGGGATTGGCAGCCTTTTTCTCAGATGGCAAGACAGTAAATATTTTAGGCTGTTGCAACTACTAAACTCTGCCCTTTCAGTGCAAAAGTAGTCATAAATACTATGTAAACAGAACATTACAAGGTGTGCTGTGTTCTAATAAAACTTTAGAAAAACAGGGAAGCCCACAGCTTGCTGATCCCTGCTCTAGAGTGATTAGTGTCTTAAGAATGTTCTCAGTTATATAATATGGGGGAAATATTTGACTGTAAATTTAAACAAAGATCTGGTGATACACAGAAGTAGGCCTAGCCAACAAGATTTTTATCTGCTTCTATTTCCACCTGAAGATGATCAACAATTTCATGGCAAGAGACGAGATACTGAGAACTAGACACGAGAAGGGGAGCTTTGAGGTTCCTTTGTTCCTCTCTATGGATTAGAATACCCAAACTTCCTACAGAACAGAGAAGCTCATACCACAAGGACAGGAATGAAAAAAACAGAAAGCAAACAAGCTATAGGTGGCAGGTGTGGAATAATTTTAGGAAAGCCAAGGTAACAGAGATGCTACATCATTGATAAAATCAAAGTCTAGAGAGCAAAGAATTTAGAAAGTGACAAGTCCAATATTTTTAGGCACTAAGGAATTTTATTAAAATAATTTAAAGTCTTCCTATGATTCTCTGGTAAGAGACACTGACCTCACTTATTTAGGTGGCTTAAACAATATACTCCATCTTTCAATGTCATCAACTAAAACGCTGGTCCTAAGTAAAACCGCCTACATAGTTTTAAAGTCACTGAAGGCCAAAAAATGTTAATCATCTATTTTCACTACCTCTAAACCAAACGCAACCCCATGATATACCTCTATCAATACGCCATGTCTTCATGCGTGCCTCCTTTCTCTACTCACCAAAATTTTCTCAGGAAGGGATGGAAACCTATTCACATTTAAGAATGTCAAAATGGGAGCTCAAATTTTATTTCTTACAAATCAAATGAACTTTCTCTAAACATTGAAATTTCAGTCATCAGCAAAGGAATGAATCAAGAGACATGATCAGAATGTTGCTAGAGCCACACCCTAGAAGGCTGATCCCAATCACTTATTTGCCACCGTGGTGAAGCAGAGAACAGTGTCTGTTCTTCCCTTCTTCATATGGCTACCCAGCTAGATTAAATTCCAGCCTCCTTTGTAGCCAAATGTGGCAATGGGGCAGGAATATGCCTTCCCCTTGGCTAGAATGTGGACGTGATACTGGGAGCTGATAGTCACAATACCAGCCCTGGACTGCTAAAGACTTCTTCACAAGAAAAAAATGAACTCATTTTTTGAGGTCTCTGTGAGACCAGTCCAAACTGTATCTTAATTGATACAAGCTTTCTGGCAAACTACAACATATGTCACATTTTACTACCCTGTCTAATTTCCTAGATTCTAAGTTAAATATTTCTTTAAAAGAAGTAGAACTTTGGCTGAGAGCTTTAAGTCATTTAACTAAGGAATCAGTAAACAGCAGTACCAAGATTACAGTATTGCTTTTCTTGGACACCATCTTTCTTATCTAATACTCAAAAAATTGCTGGCTCTGCTTACACGGAAGCAGCATAATATGGTATAAACATAGAAGTATCTAAAAATAACAGTTCAATCCTTTTTTTTTTTGTAAGCATGATTGTGAAGGTGAGGAGATGAAAAATCTCTCATGGAATCACCAAAATAGCTAAAAATTAAGCACTTGTAGATTTTCCACTTTAAAGGTATAGAGTGGGAATATTAATAAAATATAAAGATTATTTAAGTGGATATATATTTTGTCTCTTCCTGATTTCTGACTTACTCTCATGATTATTACACAAGGATTATAGACATGGATGGTGAAAGACAGGGGCAAAAAGATCTGGCTTGGCTGAATATAGTCAATGCCTTCCCTTCTTCCCCCAAAGCTAAGCTGCTGGCATGCCTTCCAGCTTAGTAACTAAACTGTCTCCCCTCTAAAAATAGTTTTCATCTTTGGCAAATATCACTGGTTTTCCTCTTTGCTGTAAGGATCTGCTGCTTCTTTCTTTTTTTTCCCCCCAGAATTTGCCTTTTTAAAAAACTCATCAAGGCTACCAACCATTGTAGCTCCATATATATTTTTTCATACTTCTCTGCTACCTGTCATTTCTCAGAGACAGAAAGCATGGTGCCACCAGGGATAATCCTTGCTGCATATCAGTAAGGTGGCCTTGCTGGGGTGCTTTTTAAATTACCACTTCCCAAATCCCACCCCAACCCAATTAAAAGAGAATCTAAAGGGTTTTGGAAGTGCTCCAGGTGATCTGAATGTTCAGTGAGGGTGGAAGAAAAAGGGCTCTGAAGGTCAGAAAATATACATTCAAATCCCAGTTCTGCTATTTAATAGCTGTGATTTTGGACAAGTTACTTAACCTCCCTAAACTTCATTTATTCCGAAGAATCCACTGCATGCCAAGCACAATGTCAGGTGTTGAGTAAGGGTGATCATGACAGTCCCTGTCCTCTAGGAGGTTATAGTAGAAGAAACAGGAACTAAAGGATGCTGCAGACACGCAAACAGACTTAATCCTAATAGGGCTACAAGGGCACCCAGGAAGGAAATCCAGTCTAGATTCCAGGGATCAGCAAAATCTCTAAAAAGGTAAAATCAAGGGTGAGTCCTGCAGGACAAGTAATGATAGATGAGGCTGCTAAAGGAAGACTTTTTAACAGAGGAGGAAGTGTGTGCAAAGGCCTGGATACCAGTCAGCTTCCTTGGGAGATACAAGTAGTTCAGCAGGACTGAAATAAGAATGAAGTAAGGACAATAGATGAGGACCAAGAGTGACCTTAGCTTTCACATTTGCAAAACAAAGATATCATCTGCTCTGCTTGGTTACCACAAAGATCAAATTATACTATATATAGCAAAGTCCACTGAATAGAGCAGGTACTCAAGTGATAAATCCCCTCACTTTTCAGCTTTAACATAACATGAGAAAGCCAAGCAACAACACACTTTTTCTTCAGGTCATCTCATCATAGCACAGAATTCAACAGTAAACTCTTTTAAGCTATTTATTTTTCCTGGGTGCATCTTATCTACTGTGGATTACTGAAGAGTCAACTCTCAGGTCTCAAGGGTGCCACACTGGGATTTCCTTCTAAAGGTTCAGACACTTGAGGGTTACCCAACCAACACTAGGCAGTAGATAACAAAGGTTTAAATGCATTGTTTTAAATTCAATTAACTGCAGCTGTGAAGCAATTCTGACCCAGGACCAGAACACTTCAAATCCAACCCTGGCTCTGACACTAGTTAGATAATTTACTTTGGGTTAGAAACAACTTTCTGTGCCTTGGTTCCCTTATTTGTCAAAATGAACAACATAGAACACACTCCCTTAACACAATATAACAGGACTACTTTTTAATTGCCACTGCCTCCCTCCCCCCATCTTAAGGGATAGGTTAGGTAAGATGATACTCTTCAAAGCTAGCAAAATGCCTTTCCCTGATAGAGATCCTGGAGGTGAGCTGTAGCGGGCAGCAAATATGTATATCAGACAACATCTCATGGCCAACTGATAAAGCTACACAAATCCTGCAGATGTCCTTTGGCTCCAAAATGCCTTGATTTTTTTTTTTTTTTTTTTTTTTTTTTTTTGCGGTATGGGCCTCTCACTGCTGTGGCCTCTCCCGTTGCGGAGCACAGGCTCCGGACGCGCAGGCTCAGCGGCCATGGCTCATGGGCCTAGCCGCTCCGCGGCATGTGGGATCTTCCCGGACCGGGGCGCGAACCCACGTCCCCTGCATCGGCAGGCAGACTCTCAGCCACTGCGCCACCAGGGAAGCCCCAAAATGCCTTGATTAAAAAACTATTTTTGGGCTTCCCTGGTGGCGCAGTGGTTAAGAATCCGCCTGCTAATGCCCGAGACACGGGTTCGAGCCCTGGCCCGGGAAAATCCCACATGCCACAGAGCAACTAAGCCCGTGCACCACAGCTACTGAGCCTGCAGTCTAGAGCCCGCGAGCCACAACTACTGAGCCCGCATGCTGCAACTACTGAAGCCCGTGCGCCTAGAGCCCGTGCTCCGCAACAACAGAAGCCACCGCAATAAGAAGCCTGCTCACCGCAACTAGAGAAGACCCACCGCAGCCAAAAAGTTAATAAATTAATAAATATATTTTAAAAATTATTGTGGTAGTCATTTATATATATGTATATAGCAAATCATTATGTTGTACACCCTAAACAAATACAATTTTATATGTCAATTATATCTCAAACTGAAAAAAAAATACTAGTACAATCATAGGAAACATACTACCTTAAAATATGGAGTATTCTATTCATTATTTTTGTTCTTAAGTGTGAAATTTACTATGTTCTGAATGGCATCACAACTTCCCACATGGAATGCCACAAAATATATGTTTCTTGACAAGAAAATTCAATGATTTTAGTAGCTCAACTGCACATTAAAATAGAAAATGTAGTTAGCTGATCAGTGACTTTTAATTTAGAAGTAGCTGTATTTAGAAAGAGGTAACTTTTGGGCTTCCCTGGTGGCGCAATGGTTGAGGGTCCGCCTGCCGATGCAGGGGACGCGGGTTCGTGTCCCCGTCCAGGAGGATCCCACGTGCCACGGAGCGGCTGGGCCCATGAGCCATGGCTGCTGGGCCTGCGCGTCCGGAGCCTGTGCTCCCTGACGGCAGAGGCCGCAGTGGGGAGAGGCCTGCATATGAAAAAAAAAAAAAAAAAAAAAGAAAGAGCTAACTTTTGAGTGCCTATTATATACCAGTCACTGTGCTAAAGAGATTTATATGCATTATGGCATTTAGCCCTATGAAGTAGGTACAGTCATCCCTCATTATCCACGGGGGATTTGGTTCCAAGACACACACACCTCCATATTAAAATCTGCAGATGCTCAAGTTCCTTATATAAAATGGCTTAGTATTTGCATATAACCTATACACATCCTCCCTTTTACTTTATTTTTTATTTTAAAATAAATTTATTTATTTATTTATTTTTGGCTGCATTGGGTCTTTGTTGCTGCACGTGGGCTTCCTCTAGTTGCAGTGAGCAGGGGTTACTCTTCGTTGCGGTGCATGGGCTTCCACATTGCAGTGGCTTCTCTTGTTGCAGAGCACGGGCTCTAGGCACGCGGGCTTCAGTAGTTGTGGCACACGGGCTCAGTACCTGTGGCTCACGGGCTGTAGAGCACAGGCTCAGTAGTTGTGGTGTGCAGGCTCAGTAGTTGTGGCACACGGGCTTAGTTGCTCTGCAGCATGTGGGATCTTCCCGGATCAGGGCTCGAACCTGTGTCCCCTGCATTGGCAGGCGGATTCTTAACCACTGTGTCACCAGGGAAGTCCTTCCCTTTTACTTTAAATCATCTCTACATTACTTATGATACTTAATATACAATGTAAATGTTATATAAATAGTTGCTAGCATGCAGCAAATTCAAGTTTTGCTTTTTGGAACTTTCTGGATTTTTTTTCTATTTTAGATCTGTAGTTGGTTGAATCCTCCTATGAGGAACCAGCAGATACAGAGGGCCAGCTGTACTATTATTAGCATACCTATTTTACAGAGGGGAAGTGGAGCTTAGATTCTGCACCTTACTCTGCTAATAAATGATAAATCTATTCTTTCAACTCAGAGCTCAAGAAAGATCCTTAACTTCACTCCTGTTCAAAACAGTTGTCTCTAGGTACAATAGACCTTAATTAACTTTAAATCTCCAGAAAATTAAAGTTACATTATAGCACAAACTTCATAAACAGTGACTGAATCTCCCCTTTAGCCTTCTCTTTAATATGCCAAAATAATTCTAGACCCTGAGCTTTCAAAAACCTTTAATCATTTATGGTGCTCTCTGCTCTATCTACCATTAGAACAATTTTAAAAAACATTAACACTGTACCAATTATTTTCAAAAACCCAGAGATATTAATCAAGTGATCCTAATAGTCTTAAACACTATCCTCAAACCAAAAGATAAATGGAGATTGGGAAACTTGCATTCTAAAGTGCCACCATCCAGATAAAATTACTCTGTGAATTAGAGTAATTTCAATCAGATCCTATAAAATGGAACATTTTTCTCAAGATTAGAATTAGAGAGTAACTATAAGATAGTTTAAGGGCCCAAACTTTGGAACATAAAATGGTTTGCCACATGTCAAATTCAACAGCAGAAGGCAAGCAGCAGGAGCTAGGGAGAGCAGGAAGAGTTTAGAAAAGTAGTAATTAAAAAAATGACAAAATGACTTACCTATTCATCTCCTTGGCAGTTCTACCTTAATTTCTCTCAAAAATCACATGCTGCTAAAATAAGTCTAATATCTTACTATATGGTGTCCTGAGTTTTAAGTTAACACATTACATTATTAAGAGAATCCCCAATGGCATTTCATAAGCATTAGAAACTCAATTACATTTTCTTAGAGGGCACATGACTTATGACTTAACAGTCATTAACACAAAACAAACTGGTGTATATAATCTAACAAACCAGTGTAGATGTGTACTTTGTTATTCCTTAACTCATTAATCACCTTAAAAAGGATTTTAATCTCCAGAATACAAATGATCATACCATAAACACTATTTTTAAGTGTCATGTAAGCTATTTGGTAATAAAATACCAGATGAATTTAAAAAAATTATTATACTAGAGTCCATTTAATATAATGCACTCAGCATGATAAACACAAAGTTATTAAATGGAGGAAATGTAGGCAGGAGATTCCACTTCAGTTGTGTGACAGGAAGTGCTAGCTCTGGAAGTTTAGAAATAGGACTATCAAGCTCTGTTTTAGCACCAGAAATAAAGGAAAACACGCTAGTGAATAAGGGTAAAAGAGGAAGTTCTTTTTAGTGAACGATCTGCCATATATTTAAGACAATCCCAAACCATTCCAAAAGTTAAAAAAAAGTGCCTCATTTTTTTCACTTGGCTTACGTGATAATGTACTTCCCTAGGTACACTGGAGCTCAAATTTTGCAGTTTCACTGTAACAAGACTGCTTGTGGCCCACACATCCTTAGGGAGACAATGATGGCTTGTAACATGAACCTGTTCGTTTCATATCCTAAAGTTTGACGACTGTTACATTTTTCTAGTAACACATGAAAAGTAAATCATTTTTTAAAGTAAGTTTCACAACAGTGAATAAACTGAACACTACTAAACCGTACAGTTAAAAATGGTTAAGATGTTAAATTTTGCTGTATTTTTACCACACAAAAAAATGTGAGTTAATGAGAAATTACTCCACTTAAATGTTACTAGTAACTTGTTATGTAAATTTTGATTACTCTAAAACCAAATTCTTACGCTTAATTTTTAGTAATTTGTTGTTGTCATTAACAGCTGGATTCGTTTTATGTAACTCATTTTTAAGGATACTTCCATACATGAGGAAATTCTTTAATTCTGAACTAGAGAGTGAAAGTGAAGCACTATTCTCAATTAGCATCTTTCAAATCATCTGAATTACTTACTGCCAACAAATACCAGTTATGAAATTATAAAAGTGTTTCTACTTCAGCTGATTCCTTCATTCAGTGAAGTGCAAATCTCGAAATTAGGATAGCAAGATCCCTAAATGAACAGGCTTTTCTTAAAGCAGTGGTAGTTTTGATTGTGAGGTAGGCAACACTCCCCACTCCTCAGCCTTTAGCACCGGTGGCCCAAAATACTAACGTCAGTCATTTCCAATCACCGTTCTCGCCTGGCTCAGCCCTACCAAATTTGTCAGGCTTTCGTGAACTCCCATGAGGTTCTGTTCAGAAAAGCATACAACCTAGGTGAATTTGGTAGCTTGGGAAGGGCCTGAAGCAATCAGCTTGGCTTGGCCACCTAGGAGAAAAGTATCCAGGAAAAGAAAACCGGAAATACTTCAACTTTGCGCAAACCCCCTTTCTCAGTCACAGCTAGCTCCCTTCCCGATGAAGGGCTGTGTTCTCGAAAGATCTACCCTTTTCCAACTCAGATGTCATTCCCAGATCAGCTGCTTGAGGGGCAAGCGGCGCTCAACCCACGCCCTCTTCTTTGAGTACCTTCTTCAAGTGCCAGCGCTGGGCTCAGCTCACTCTGCCGCCCCCATCCAAACCCTACACGAAGAAGGGCCCTGGTCCACGACCCCGCCCGCGGACAGCCGGGAGCCCCGGCCTAGGCGGCCTTGGCCGTTTGAGGGTTTGCGCTCTAGGGTCGGCTGAGGGCACCAGGGACCGCAGGAGGGGTCTCTCCGTAGGGGGGGAAGACGGCCTCACCTTGACCCTGATTTCGTAGGTGGTGAACCGGCCCCGGCCGACTCCCACTGTCTGCGGGTTGCTCACATCGATCTCGAGGAAGTTGCTGGGAGGCCCGTAGGCGTCATTCAGGTTCTGCGGCTTGGTGATCAGCCGCCGGGTGTCCGCCACGGTCTCCGCCATTTCGCTGCTGCAGCCGCCGCCGCCGCGGGCTCCGTCCACCCCCTCGGCGTTCCACCGACCCCGCTGCCGCCGCTGCTGCCCGCCGCGGGGACGCCGGGCTCGCGCGCAGCGGTCGCAGGGCGAACGAGCACGTAGGGTGGGTGTTCACTCCGCACGCATAGCTCCTCCCCGCGCCCCTCCGGCTTCCGCCTCCTGTCCCCAAGAGGGGAACAGCTGACCCCCCGGAACGATGCGTCCCGGGCCGGGAGCCCCAGCGGAAACCGCGGAGGGTGACTGCGCACCAGGCAGAGGCAGAAAAGTGCAGTCAGGTTACTTGTAGGTGCGAACACCTTCCGGCCAGACTACAGCGCCCACAGTGCATCGGGCGAGCGCGCCGCCGCGGGTCTGCGGCCCAGGTGCTGCGGGACCGGGGGTGCGAGGGCGGGCGCTTCCTGTGTTTCTGTGTCCGTTTTGGCCTGGACCAGTGGGGAGAACGCCGGAAACGGCCTTCGCGGTCTTGGGAGCCGCGGGGACAAAAGTTGAACGGCGAGGTGTGGGAGGTTTGCCTGCAATCCGAACAAAACTGCCTACGCTCAGTGCCAACCTGTCCACCGTCTCACTGTAAACCACTGAAAATGCCTTTCTAGGTAACCTTGAATTAATGCCGCAAGTGATTTTGATATCAACTTGAGAGTTTCACCGTACATGTGTCTGGCTTGGTAAATTGAACGTGGGAAAGTAGAGTGGAATAAAAACGTCGCGAGATCATACCTTACGGTCAAACCGTTTGGGGAGACTGGTCGACCCTCTAAAACAAGATAACAGATAATATATGGGCTGAAACCTGCTTTGACTTGCTGATGTTTGAGCGATCTGCAACTTTTTCCCTTCAGTTCCCACAAAGTTCCAGTAAATTAAAAAAAAAAAAAAGCGGTAAACGTATTGGTACAGCATTTGAAATGGAACTTGAAAAAGCCTTTATCAGAAATGAAAAAAAGACAAAACAGTTAAGTAGATCGCAGTTAATCTCCAACAAATGCAGGCTTTGAGCATTGAGGTAGAAGGATAGATGTCTATCCCTGCCTGGGGAGTTCTCTCCCTTGATGTTATAGTCTCACAACTCTTTCTGCGTTTCTTTATATGTTGAGTTTCAGAAAACCCATTCACTTTAAATAATCTATCCCTTAAGCTGAAAAATTGTCTGGATCATTAGCAACCATTCTTAATAAAAATAAGAAAAGTTGGTATTAAAAAATTTACTTAAACATGATGTAGATTATTTTCAAGAAAACTCAACATTCATTCATTAAACAAGTATTTATTGAAGGCCTACTAGGTATTTTCACCTCTAGATACTAGAGGTAAAAGGGTGAGGAAGACATTGAAATTCCTTGGTTTCATCAGATTAATTGTCTAGTATATGCTCTATTTTGGGAGACAGATAATAAAGCAATAAATAACATATCTGCCAATATGATTGGTGCTATAAAGAAGATAAAACTGGATAATGTGAGAGTGATCCAGACAAGCTCATTAGGGTGGTCAGACAAGTTCTCTCTGAGTATATCTCCCTGTCAAAGAGTAAGTAATATCAGAATAAGTACCCAGGCAGGACTCCTTGCTGGGCCTGTTGCAAGAGACCAAGTGGAAACTTGACTGGTATGATTAGGGCAGTGAGCTCAAAAATGTGTATAAATGACTCTTTGAATTGGAATATATGAGAGCTAAGAGTCCAAGAACCACTGTATTGTGTTGTCATCCGTGACACCTGTACAAAGCAATCATGTGATATTCTCTTAGAAAGCTGTCTCATTGGAGGCCACTCAGTGCAGCCTTGGGCAGCAGCAACAATTGCCTGCAGTGGGGAAGCAGCTATAGAAAATAGCAGCACCGTCAAATGGCTAAAGAAGAGCTTCCCAGGATAAACATCAGGAAAAAAATTATCTTTATTTTTCAGGAGATACGATTGTATTCCTAGAAAAATCCATGAAGAAGAAGCTACTAGAAGAAGCTACTAGAATTAACAAGAGAATTTAGTGACCGAGTGAAAGTAAAGAGCTTACTTTATAATTTTCCTCTGTCTAGGCAATGTCTAGTTAGACTGGAGATGGAAAAAATACCCTATTCACATCAGTGACCAAAAGAAAAAAAAAATACATAGGAAAGAAGACACAGGATCTATAAGAACAAAATTATGAAATTTTATTAAAGGATATAAACCAAAACCTAAATAAAAAAGACTCCATGTTCCTGAATAGGAGGACTTAATATCAGAAAAATATCACTTCATCTAAAATTAATAATGCAGGGGCTTCCCTGGTGGCGCAGTGGTTAAGAGTCCACCTGCCAATGCAGGGGACACGGGTTCGATCCATGGTTGGTGAGGATTCCACATACCGCGGAGGAACTAAGCCCGTGCGCTACAACTGCTGAGCCTGCACACCTAGATCCCGAGCTCCGCAACGAGAAGCCACTGCAATGGGAAGTCTGCAAACCGCAACAAAGAGTAGCCGCTGCTTGCTGCAACTAGAGAAAGCCCGCGTGCAGCAACGAAGACCCAACACAGCTGAAAATAAAAGTAAATAAATAAAATAACTTAGGAGGTTCCTTAAAAAACTAAATAGAATTACCATATGACCCAGCAATCCCACTACTGGGCATATACCCAGAGAAAACCATAATTCAGAAAGACGTGTGCACCCCAATGTTCATTGCAGCACTATTTACAATAGCCAGGACATGGAAGCAACCTAAATGCCCATCGACAGACAAATGGATAAAGAAGATGTGGTACATATATACAATGGAGTATTACTCAGCCATAAAAAGAAACGAAATTGTGTCATTTGTAGAGACGTGGATGGATCTAGAGACTGTCATGCAGAGTGAAGTAAGTCAGAAAGAGAAAAATATCGTATATTAACACATATATGTGGAACCTAGAAAAATGGTACAGATGAACCGGTTTGCAGGGCAGAAATTGAGACAGATGTAGAGAACAAACGTATGGACACCAAGCAGGGAAAGGGGCGGGGGGGTGGGGGGGGTGGTGGTGGAGGTGGTGGTGGGATGAATTGGGAGATTGGGATTGACATGTATACACTGATGTGTATAAAATGGATGACTAATAAGAACCTGCTG